>NC_134850.1:49961958-50279101 GCF_965363235.1 Mytilus galloprovincialis
CTGTTTATTGTGTAGACCCAGTTGAAACGTTGAGCAATGAATAGATGACAATTCAATCTGAGTTTTATGATTGTTTATGAATGGAAAGACCAGACTGCTGGTCACCATGTCAGCTCAAACCTTATGCATTTACCTTTTTTTTAGTGGACATTTTATTCTCCCCCAAAAATAGTTGTTTAAAACACCTTAAATCTAATAAGATAATAGTATTGCCACTTGCAACACATTTCAAACCAAATGTTTCACAGAACGCCTTATATAAAACAAATGCCTAAAAGAAAAGGATGACGACAATCAGTTTAAAATGTTTCAATAATAATACTACAAACAAAATATTAATTACGCCCGGTTTTGTTTATCATATTACTTATTGTCATAAAAGATGTCTTAAACATTTTTTTTTATATAAAAAGATAACATAAGACCTTTAATGATGAATTAATTAGTAACAACCATACCTTATAAAATAAAATGGACATCTCAATAATTCCCTCCGACCGGATAAAGAAGTCCGGAAATATCCGGAGTGGTATAAAAGTAAATTTGTAGGTTTTTATTTGACAAGAGATAAATGCCAAGACATCTACGAGTTAAAGAAAGAAATCTCAATAAGTTTACTTAGACCGCCTAAATATTCTGTCCTGAATATCGGAAGAGATATGATAATCATTTCGCAGTGTTCTCTTTGATCGGGGTTGAAAGTCCGGATATTTCCGGATTTTTGGTGAAAATCTCATTAAATGCCCTCCGATCGGTGTTACAAGTCCGGAAATATCCGGACCGATACAATACAAATTTCGTTAATTTCCATTGGACCGGAGATAGAAGTCTGGACCAATCCAGATTATGCTTTATTGCCACTAAGTTCTTTTGAATCACTTAATAATTTTCATAAGTCTAAATTTTCAATAAGGTTATAAAAAACAAATATGCCCCAAAACAAACAAGAAGAGAACTAATACACCGAAAACGAGAAGAAAATGAAAAAATCAAAACGGGAATTAACTTGACGTTCTAAATCGACGCCATTGACGTTACCTTAGAAAATTCATATTCAGGTACATGGACGATAGTCCAAGTCTTATATTAACCTCTCGTTATTTTTGCCGCGATGTATAACATGTTTTATCAAAAATTATTTCCTTTGTTTTTAGAAAATGACATGACAGAAAATTTAAAGTCAATAAAATAAAATAATTAAACTCTGCTTTATTTGGATTTAAAATTGTTTTTTAGCCTTTAATGACAACGTATGGTAGTTGTAAATCTCAATAGTGACAGAAGTTTTGAAATATCCTGATGAATTGAATCAACATTTCGCTAGGTTCCTGTGGATGAAACCTCCGGATCTATCCGGATTATGGATTGAAATCCCAATAAGTTCATTCAGATAGACGAAAGAAGTCCAGAATTATCCGGAGTGGTATAATAACAATTTTGTCGTTTTCCCTTCGATCAGGAACGAAAGTCCGGACGTATACAGATTACCTCTGTATATCTCAATAAGTTCCTTCAGACCAGCGAAAGTAGTCCGAAGTAATACAATAACAATTTTGCTAGTTTCCTTTGACTTTCAATGAATATCCGGATATGACCGGATCATGGGTGGAAATTTCAATTGATTTCTTCAGATCGATGAAAGAAGTCCGGAAATAATCAGAGTGGTAAACTACTAACAAAGTTTCGTTTGTTCCCCTTTGACCGAGGTCGAAAGTCCAGGCGTATACGTATTATATGTGGAAATCTCAATAATTCCCTCCGACCGGATAAAGAAGTCCGGAAATATCCGGAGTGGTATACAAGTAATTTTGTAGGTTTTTATTTGATAAGAGATAAATGCCCAAACATATAGGAGTTAAAGAAGGAAATCTCAATACCTTTACTTAGACCGCCTAAATATCCTGTCCTGAATATCGGGAGTGATATGATAATCATTTCGCTAGGTTCTCTTTGACTTCCGTTGAATGTCCGGACATAACCACATTATGGGAGGTAATCTCAAGTTCCCTCAGACTGGTGAAAGAAGTCTGGAATTATTCAGAGTGTTATAATAACAATTGCGTTGGTTTACCTTTGACCGGGGTTGAAAGTCCGGATATTTCCGGATTCTTGGTGAAAATCTCATTAAATTCCCTCAGACCGGTGGTACAAGTCCGGAAATATCCGGACCGATACAATACGAATTTCGTTAATTTCCATTTGACGGGAGATAAAAGTCAGCACCAATCCAGATTATGCTCTATTGACACTAAGTTCTTTTGCATGCAGTTGATAATTTTCATAAGTCAAAATTTTCAATAAGGTTATAAAAAAAAATGTGCAAAAAAAAAAATAAAAAAAAAATAGAACAAATACACAGAAAACGAGGAGAAAATGAAAAAAAAAGAAATTAACTTGACGTCATCAATCGACACCATTGACGTTACCTTAGAAAATTTATATTCAGATTCATGGATAGTCCAAGTCTTATATTGACCCTTCGTGATATTTGCCGCGATGAATAAAATGTTTTATCAAAAATTATTTCCTTTGTTTTTAGCAAATGACATGACGGAACATTTATAGTCGTATAATAAACTAATTAAACTCTGGTTTGATTGGATTTAAATTTTGTTTATTAGCCTTTAATGACAACGTATGGTAGTAGTAAATCTCAATAGATCACTCCATCCAGTGACAGAAGTTTTTGAAATACCCTGATGAATTGAATCAACATTTCGCTAGGTTCCTGTGGGTGAAAGTCCGGACATATCCGGATTATGGATTGAAATCCCAATAATTTCAATCAGACCGACGAAAGAAGTCCCGAATTATCCGGAGTTGTATAATAACAATTTCGTCGTTCTCCCTTTGACCAGGAACGAATGTCTGGACGTATACGGATTACCTGTGTATATCTCAATAAGTTCCTTCAGACCAGCGAAAGTAGTCCGAAGTAGTACAATAACAATTTTGCTAGGTTTCCTTTGACTTTCAATGAATATCCGGATATGACCGGATCATGGGTGGAAATTTCAATTGATTTCTTCAGATCGATGAAAGAAGTCCGGAAATAATCAGAGTGGTAAACTACTAACCAAATTTCGTTTGTTCCCCTTTGATCGAGGACGAAAGTCCAGACGTATACGTATTATAGGTGGAAATCTCAATAATTCCCTCCGACCGGATAAAGAAGTCCGGAAATATCCGGAGTGGTAAAAAAGCAATTTTGTAGGTTTTCATTTGACAAGAGATAAATGCCCACACATATACGAGTTAAAGAAGAAAAGAAGAAAATCTCAACATGTTTACTAGGACCGCCTAAATATCCTGTCCTCAATATGGGCGGTGCTAGGGGAAGATTTTCACTCTTATGGGTAGTTGCCTTTATGTTGGTTTTCTATGCTTTTATGATGGTTTATCGTGTTTTCCGCTTAATGAAGCACCTATTTATATTGAAAAACACATGTTAAAGTTAGCCAAGGCCTTAACGATGAAAATGACACCTTGTATAGACAAATGATATGCTCTGTTTGGTCCCTAGGGTGAAAAGATCCGGGGTTGGTATGGTCAATATTGGCTTCTGGCTATACAAATTGGGGGTAGGGGTCGATTAAATATTTGTTTGGCTTACGTTCACATATTTTAGTATATATAAAGATTCAAGCATGTAATAAACACCCTAAGCATTAGTTTGAGCTATTATATACCCCCAATGGCATGCCTGGGCGATGCTGGGGGCAGATTTTCACTTTAATGGGTAGTTGCCTGTATGTTGGTTTTCTAGGCTTTGATGATGGTTTATCGTGTTTTCCTTTTAAAGAAGCACCTATTTATGTTGGAAAACACATCTTAAAGTTAGCCTAGACCTTAACAATGAAATTGACAACTTGTATAGACCAATGATATGCTCAGTTTGGTCCCTAGGGTGAAAAGATCCGGGGTCGGAATGGTCAATATTGGCGTCGGGCTAAACAAATTGGGGGTAGGGGTCGATTAAATATTTTTTTGGCTTACCTCCACATATTTCAGTATAAATGAAGATTCAGGCATGTAGTAGACACCATAAGCATCAGTTTGAGCTATGATATACCACACTGGCATGCCTGGGCGGTGCTTGGGGAAGATTTTCACTCTTATTGATATTTGCCTTTATGTTGGTTTTCTTGGCTTTTATGATGGTTTATCGTGTTTTCCGCTGAATTAAGGACCTATTTATATTGAAAAACACATCTTTTAGTTAGCCAAGGCATTTACGATGAAAATGACACCTTGTATAGACAAATTGTATGCTCAGTTTGGTCCCTAGGGTGAAAAGATACCGGGGTTGGTATGGTCAATATTGGCTTCTGGCTATACAAATTGGGGGTAGGGGTCGATTAAATATTTTTTTGGCTTACCTCCACATATTTTAGTATAAATAAAGATTCAGGCATGTAGTAAACACCCTTAGCTTTAGTTTGAGCTATAATATACCCCAATGGCATGCCTGGGCGGTGCTGGGGAAAGATTTTCACTCTTATGGATATTTACCTGTATGTTGGTTTTCTAGGCTTTTATGATGGTTTATTGTGTTTTCCGCTGAATGAAGAACCTATTTATATTGAAAAACACTTCTTTTAGTTAGCCAAGGCCTTGACGATGAAAATGACACCTTGTATAGACAAATTATATGCTCAGTTTGGTCCCTAGGGTGAAAAGATCCGGGGTTGGTATGGTCAATATTGGCTTCTGGCTATACAAATTGGGGGTAGGGGTCGATTAAATATTTGTTTGGCTTACGTTCACATATTTTGGTATATATAAAGATTCAAGCATGTAGTAAACACACTAAGCATTAGTTTGAGCTATTTTATACCCCAATGACATGCCTGGGTGGTGCTGGGGGAAGATTTTCACTTTAATGGGTAGTTGCCTTTATGTTGGTTTTCTAGGCTTTGATGATGGTTTATCATGTTTTCCTTTTAAAGAGGCACCTATTTATGTTGGAAAACACATCTTGAATTTAGCCTAGACCTTTACAATGAAATTGACAACTTGAAAAGACCAATCATATGCTCAGTTTGGTCCCTAGGGTGAAAAGATCCGGGGTTGGTATGGTCAATATTGGCGTCTGGCTATCCAAATTGGGGGTAGGGGTCGATTAAATACTTTTTGGCTTACCTCCACATATTTTAGTATAAATAAAGATTCAGGCATGTAGTAGACACACTTAGCTTTAGTTTGAGCTATAATATACCCCAATGGCAGGCCTGGGCGGTGCTGGGGGAATATTTTCACTCTTATGGGTAGTTGCCTTTATGTTGGTTTTCTAGGCTTTTATGGTGTTTTAACGTGTTTTCCGCTTGATGATGCACCTACTTATGTTGGAAAACACATCTTTAAGTCAGTCAAGGCCTTTACGATGAAAATGACACCTTGTATAGACCAATCATATGCTCAGTTTGGTCCCTAGGGTGAAAAGATCCGGGGTTGGTATGGTCAATATTGGCGTCGGGCCATCCAAATTAGGGGTAGGGGTCGATTAAATATTTTTTTGGCTTACCTCCACATATTTTAGTATAAATAAAGATTCAGGCATGTAGTAGACACCCTTAGCTTTAGTTTGAGCTATAATATACCCCAATGGCATGCCTGGCCGGTGCTGGGGGAATATGTTCACTCTTATGGGTAGTTGCCTTTATGTTGGTTTTATAGGCTTTGATGATGGTGCATCGTGTTTTCCGCTGTATGAAGCACCTATTAATGTTAGAAAACACATATAAAAGTTAGCCAAAGTCTTTACGATGAAAATGACACCTTGTATAGACCAATGATATGCTCAGTTTGAACCCTAGGGTGAAAAGATCCGGGGTTGGTATGGTCAATATTGGCGTCGGGCTAAACAAATTGGGGGTAGGGGTCGATTAAATATTTTGTTGGCTTACACTTACATATTTTAGTATAAATAAAGATTCAGGCATGTAGGAGACACCCTAAGCATTAGTTTGAGCTATAATATACCCCAATGGCATGCCTGGGCGGTGCTAGGGGAAGATTTACACTCATATGGGTAGTTGCCTTTTTTTTGGTTTCTAGGCTTTTATGATGGTTTATCATGTTATCCGCTTAATGAGGCACATATTTAGGTTGGAAAACACATCTTAAAGTTAGCCAAGGCCTTTACGATGAAAATGACACCTTGTATAGACCAATGATATGCTCAGTTTGGTCCCTAGGGTGAAGAGATGCGGGGTTGGTATGGTCAATATTCCCATCTGGCTATCCAAATTGGGGGTAGGGGTCGATTAAATATATTTTTGGCTTACCTCCACAAATTTTAGTATAAATAGAGATTCAGACATGAAGTAGACACCCTAAGCATTAGTTTGAGCTATAATATACCCAAATGGCATGCCTGGGCGTTGCTTGGGGAAGATTTATACTCTTATGGGTAGTTGCCTTTATGTTGGTTTTCTAGGCTTTTATGATGGATTATCGTGTTTTCCGCTTGATGATGCACCTATTTATGTTGAAAAACACATCTTTTAGTTAGCCAAGGCCTTTACGGTGAAAATGACACCTTGTATAGACCAATGATCTGCTCAGTTTGGTCCCTAGGGTGAAAAGATCCTGGGTTGGTATGGTCAATATTGGCGTCGGGGTAAACAAATTGGGGTAGGGGTCGATTAAATATTTTTTTGGCTTACCTCCACATATTTTAGTATAAATAAAGGTTCAGACATGTAGTATACACCATAAGCCTTAGTTTGAGCTATAATATACCCCAATGGCATGCCTGGGAGGTGCTGGGGGAAGATTTTCACTCTTATGGGTAGTTGCCTTAATGTTGGTTTTCTAGGCTTTGATGATGGTTTATCGTGTTTTCCGCTTAATGAGGCACGTATTTATGTTGAAAAACACATCTTAAAGTTAGCCAAGGCCTTTGCGCTGAAAATGACACCTTGTATAGACCAATGATATGCTCAGTTTGGTCCGTAGGGTGAAAAGATCCGGGGTTGGTATGGTCAATATTGGCGTCTTGCTATCCAAATTGGGGGTAGGGGTCGATTAAATATTTGTTTGGCTTACCTCCACATATTTTAGTATATATAAAGATTCAGGCATGTAGTAAACACCCTTAGCTTTAGTTTGAGCTATAATATACCCCAATGGCATGCCTGGGCGATGCTTGGGAAAGATTTTCACTTTAATGGGTAGTTGCCTTTGTGTTGGTTTTCTAGGCTTTGAAGATGGTTCATCGTGTTTTTCGCTTAATGAAGCACCTATTAATGTTAGAAAATACATCTTAAAATTAGCCAAGGCCTTTACGATGAAAATGACACCTTGTATAGACCAATAATATGCTCAGTTTGAAATCTAGGGTGAAAAGATCCGGGATTGGTATGGTCAATATTGGCTTCTGGCTATACAAAGTGGGAGTAGGGGTCGATTAAACATTTTTTTGGCTTACGTTCACATATTTTAGTATATATAAAGATTCAGGCATGTAGTAGATACCCTAAGCCTTAGTTTGAGCTATAATATACCCCAATGGCATGCCTGGACGGTGCTTGGGGAAGATTTTCACTCTTGTGGGTAGTTGCCTTTATCTTGGTTTTCTAGGCTTTGAAGATGGTTCATCGTGTTTTCCGCTTAATGAAGCACCTATTAATGTTAGAAAATACATCTTAAAGTTAGCCAAGGCCTTTACGATGAAAATGACACCTTGTATAGACCAATGATATGCTCATTTTATACCCTAGGGTGAAAAGATCCGGGGTTGGTATGGTCAATATTGGCTTCTGGCTATACAAAGTGGGGGTAGGGGTGAATTAAACATTTTTTTGGTTTACGTTCACATATTTTAGTATATATAAAGATTCAGGCATGTAGTAAACACCATATGCATTAGTTTGAGCTATAGTATACCCCATTGGCATGCCTGGGCGGTGCTAGAGAAGATTTACACTCTTATGGGTAGTTGCCTTTATGTTGGTTTTCTAGGCTTTGATGATGGTTCATCGTGTTTTCCGCTTAATGAAGCACCTATTCATGTTAGAAAATACATCTTAAAGTTAGCCAAGGCCTTTACGATGACAATGACACCTTGTAAAGACCAATGATATGCTCAGTTTGAACCCTAGGGTGAAAAGATCCAGAGGTTGGTATGGTCAATATTGGCTTCTGGCTATACAAAGTGGGGGTAGGAGTCGATTAAATATTTTTTTGGCTTACCTCCACATATTTTAGTATAAATAAAGATTCAGGCATGTAGTAGACACCCTTAGCTTTAGTTTGAGCTATAATATACCCCAATGGCATGCCAGGGCGGTGCTGGGGGAAGATTTTCACTCTTATGGGTAGTTGCCTTTATGTTGGTTTTCTAGGCTTTTATGGTGGTTTAACGTGTTTTCCGCTTGATGATGCACCTATTTATGCTGGAAAACACATCTTTAAGTTATCCAAGGCCTTTACGATGAAAATGACACCTTGTACAGACAAATTATATGCTCAGTTTGGTCCCTAGGGTGAAAAGATCCGGGGTTGGTATGGTCAATATTGGCTTCTAGCTATACAAATTGGGGGTAGAGGTGGATTAAATATTTGTTTGGCTTACGTTCACATATTTAAGTATATATAAAGATCCAAGCATGTAGTAAACACCCTAAGCATCAGTTTGAGCTATGATATACCACAATGGCATGCCTGGGCGGTGCTTGCGGAAGATTTTCACTCTTATTGATATTTGCCTTTATGTTCGTTTTCTAGGCTTTTATGATGGTTTATCGTGTTTTCCGCTGAATGAAGGACCTATTTATATTGAAAAACACATCTTTTAGTTAGCCAAGGCATTTACGATGAAAATGACACCTTGTATAGACAAATTGTATGCTCAGTTTGGTCCCTAGGGTGAAAAGATCCGGGGTTGGTATGGTCAATATTGGCTTCTGGCTATACAAATTGGGGGTAGGGGTCGATTAAATATTTTTTTGGCTTACCTCCACATATCTTAGTATAAATAAAGATTCAGGCATGTAGTAGACACCCTTAGCTTTAGTTTGAGCTATAATATACCCCAATGGCATGCCAGGGCGGTGCTTGCGGAAGATTTTCACTCTTATTGATATTTGCCTTTATGTTCGTTTTCTAGGCTTTTATGATGGTTTATCGTGTTTTCCGCTGAATGAAGGACCTATTTATATTGAAAAACACATCTTTTAGTTAGCCAAGGCATTTACGATGAAAATGACACCTTGTATAGACAAATTGTATGCTCAGTTTGGTCCCTAGGGTGAAAAGATCCGGGGTTGGTATGGTCAATATTGGCTTCTGGCTATACAAATTGGGGGTAGGGGTCGATTAAATATTTTTTTGGCTTACCTCCACATATTTTAGGATAAATAAAGATTCAGGCATGTAGTAAACACCCTTAGCTTTAGTTTGAGCTATAATATACCCCAATGGCATGCCTGGGCGGTGCTGGGGAAAGATTTTCACTCTTATGGATATTTGCCTGTATGTTGGTTTTCTATGCTTTTATGATGGTTTATTGTGTTTTCCGCTGAATGAAGCACCTATTTATATTGAAAAACACTTCTTTTAGTTAGCCAAGGCCTTTACGATGAAAATGACACCTTGTATAGACAAATTATATGCTCAGTTTGGTCCCTAGGGTGAAAAGATCCGGGGTTGGTATGGTCAATGTTGGCTTCTGGCTATACAAATTGGGGGTAGGGGTCGATTAAATATTTGTTTGGCTTACGTTCACATATTTTGGTATATATAAAGATTCAAGCATGTAGTAAATTCCCTAAGCATTAGTTTGAGCTATTATATACCCCAATGACATGCCTGGGTGGTGCTGGGGGAAGATTTTCACTTTAATGGGTAGTTGCCTTTATGTTGGTTTTCTAGGCTTTGATGATGGTTTATCGTGTTTTCCTTTTCAAGAGGCACCTATTTATGTTGGAAAACACATCTTAAAGTTAGCCTAGACCTTTACAATGAAATTGACAACTTGTAAAGACCAATGATATGCTCAGTTTGGTCCCTAGGGTGAAAAGATCCGGGGTTGGTATGGTCAATATTGGCGTCTGGCTATTTAAATTGGGGGTAGGGGTCGATTAAATATTGTTTTGGCTTACCTCCACATATTTTAGTATAAGTAAAGATTCAGGCATGTAGTAGACACACTTAGCTTTAGTTTGAGCTATAATATACCCCAATGGCATGCCTGGGCGGTGCTGGGGGAATATTTTCACTCTTATGGGTAGTTGCCTTTATGTTGGTTTTCTAGGCTTTTATGGTGTTTTAACGTGTTTTCCGCTTGATGATGCACCTACTTATGGTGGAAAACACATCTTTAAGTCAGCCAAGGCCTTTACGATGAAAATGACACCTTGTATAGACCAATCATATGCTCAGTTTGGTCCCTAGGGTGAAAAGATCCGGGGTTGGTATGGTCAATATTGGCGTCGGGCCATCCAAATTAGGGGTAGGGGTCGATTAAATATTTTTTTGGCTTACCTCCACATATTTTAGTATAAATAAAGATTCAGGCATGTAGTAGACACCCTTAGCTTTAGTTTGAGCTATAATATACCCCAATGGCATGCCTGGGCGGTGCTGGAGGAAGATTTTCACTCTTATGGGTAGTTGCCTTTATGTTGGTTTCCTAGGCTTTGATGGTGGTTCATCGTGTTTTCCGCTTAATGAAGCACCTATTAATGGTAGAAAATACATCTTAAAGTTAGCCAAGGCCTTTACGATGAAAATTACACCTTGTATAAACCAATAATATGCTCAGTTTGAACCCTAGGGTGAAAAAATCCGGGGTAGGTATGGTCAATATTGGCTTCTGGCTATACAAAGTGGGGGTAGGGGTGGATTAAATAATGTTTTGACTTACGTTCACATATTTTAGTATATATAAAGATTCAGGCATGTAGTAGACACCCTTAGCTTTAGTTTGAGCTATAATATACCCCAATGGCATGCTTGGGCGGTGCTGGGGGAAGATTTTCACTCTTATGAGTAGTTGCCTTTATGTTGGTTTTCTAGGCTTTTATGGTGTTTTAACGTGTTTTCCGCTTGATGATGCACCTACTTATGTTGGAAAACACATCTTTAAGTCAGCCAAGGCCTTTACGATGAAAATGACACCTTGTATAGACCAATCATATGCTCAGTTTGGTCCCGAGGGTGAAAAGATCCGGGGTTGGTATGGTCAATATTGGCGTCGGGCCATCCAAATTAGGGGTAGGGGTCGATTAAATATTTTTTTGGCTTACCTCCACATATTTTAGTATAAATAAAGATTCAGGCATGTAGTAGACACCCTTAGCTTTAGTTTGAGCTATAATATACCCCAATGGCATGCCTGGGCGGTGCTGGAGGAAGATTTTCACTCTTATGGGTAGTTGCCTTTATGTTGGTTTCCTAGGCTTTGAAGGTGGTTCATCGTGTTTTCCGCTTAATGAAGCACCTATTAATGTTAGAAAATACATCTTAAAGTTAGCAAAGGCCTTTACGATGAAAATGACACCTTGTATAGACCAATAATATGCTCAGTTTGAACCCTAGGGTGAAAAAATCCTGGGTAGGTATGGTCAATATTGGCTTCTGGCTATACAAAGTGGGGGTAGGGGTTGATTAAATAATGTTTTGAGTTACGATCACATATTTTAGTATATATAAAGATTCAGGCATGTAGTAGACACCCTTAGCTTTAGTTTGAGTTATAATATACCCAAATGGCATGCCTGGGCGGTGCTGGGGAAAGATTTTCACTCTTATGGATATTTGCCTGTATGTTGGTTTTCTATGCTTTTATGATGGTTTATTGTGTTTTCCGCTGAATGAAGCACCTATTTATATTGAAAAACACTTCTTTTAGTTAGCCAAGGCCTTTATGATGAAAACGACACCTTGTATAGACAAATTATATGCTCAGTTTGGTCCCTAGGGTGAAAAGATCCGGGGTTGGTATGGTCAATATTGGCTTCTGGCTATACAAATTGGGGGTAGGGGTCGATTAAATATTTGTTTGGCTTACGTTCACATATTTTGGTATATATAAAGATTCAAGCATGTAGTAAATTCCCTAAGCATTAGTTTGAGCTATTATATACCCCAATGACATGCCTGGGTGGTGCTGGGGGAAGATTTTCACTTTAATGGGTAGTTGCCTTTATGTTGGTTTTCTAGGCTTTGATGATGGTTTATCATGTTTTCCTTTTAAAGAGGCACCTATTTATGTTGGAAAACACATCTTGAATTTAGCCTAGACCTTTACAATGAAATTGACAACTTGTAAAGACCAATGATATGCTCAGTTTGGTCCCTAGGGTGAAAAGATCCGGGGTTGGTATGGTCAATATTGGCGTCTGGCTATCCAAATTGGGGGTAGGGGTCGATTAAATACTTTTTGGCTTACCTCCACATAGTTTAGTATAAATAAAGATTCAGGCATGTAGTAGACACATTTAGCTTTAGTTTGAGCTATAATATACCCCAATGGCAGGCCTGGGCGGTGCTGGGGGAATATTTTCACTCTTATGGGTAGTTGCCTTTATGTTGGTTTTCTAGGCTTTTATGGTGTTTTAACGTGTTTTCCGCTTGATGATGCACCTACTTATGGTGGAAAACACATCTTTAAGTCATCCAAGGCCTTTACGATGAAAATGACACCTTGTATAGACCAATCATATGCTCAGTTTGGTCCCTAGGGTGAAAAGATCCGGGGTTGGTATGGTCAATATTGGCGTCGGGCCATCCAAATTAGGGGTAGGGGTCGATTAAATATTTTTTTGGCTTACCTCCACATATTTTAGTATAAATAAAGATTCAGGCATGTAGTAGACACCCTTAGCTTTAGTTTGAGCTATAATATACCCCAATGGCATGCCTGGGCGGTGCTGGAGGAAGATTTTCACTCTTATGGGTAGTTGCCTTTATGTTGGTTTCCTAGGCTTTGATGGTGGTTCATCGTGTTTTTCGCTTAATGAAGCACCTATTAATGTTAGAAAATACATCTTAAAGTTAGCCAAGGCCTTTACGATGAAAATGACACCTTGTATAAACCAATAATATGCTCAGTTTGAACCCTAGGGTGAAAAAATCCTGGGTAGGTATGGTCAATATTGGCTTCTGGCTATACAAAGTGGGGGTAGGGATGGATTAAATAATGTTTTGACTTACGTTCACATATTTTAGTATATATAAAGATTCAGGCATGTAGTAGACACCCTTAGCTTTAGTTTGAGCTATAATATACCCCAATGGCATGCCTGGGCGGTGCTGGGGGAAGATTTTCACTCTTATGGGTATTTGCCTTAATGTTGGTTTTCTAGGCTTTAATGATGGTTTATCGTGTTTTCCGCTTAATGAGGCACGTATTTATGTTGAAAAACACATCTTAAAATTAGCCAAGGCCTTTACGCTGAAAATGACACCTTGTATAGACCAATGATATGCTCAGTTTGGTCCCTAGGGTGAAAAGATCCGGGGTTGGTATGGTCAATATTGGCGTCTTGCTATCCAAATTGGGGGTAGGGGTCGATTAAACATTTTTTTGGCTTACCTCCACATATTTTAGTATAAATAAAGATTCAGGCATGTAGTAGATACCCTAAGCCTTAGTTTGAGCTATAATATACCCCAATGGCATGCCTGGGCGATGCTTGGGAAAGATTTTCACTCTTATGGGTAGTTGCCTTTATGTTGGTTTTCTAGGCTTTGAAGATGGTTCATCGTGTTTTCCGCTTAATGAAGCACCTATTAATGTTAGAAAATACATCTTAAAGTTAGCCAAGGCCTTTACGATGAAAATGACACCTTGTATAGACCAATAATATGCTCAGTTTGAAGTCTAGGGTGAAAAGATCCGGGATTGGTATGGTCAATATTGGCTTCTGGCTATACAAAGTGGGAGTAGGGGTGGATTAAACATTTTTTTGGCTTACGTTCACATAATTTAGTATATATAAAGATTCAGGCATGTAGTAGATACCCTAAGCCTTAGTTTGAGCTATAATATACCCCAATGGCATGCCTGGGCGGTGCTTGGGGAAGATTTTCACTCTTGTGGGTAGTTGCCTTTATGTTGGTTTTCTAGGCTTTGAAGATGGTTCATCGTGTTTTCTGCATAATGAAGCACCTATTAATGTTAGAAAATACATCTTAAAGTTAGCCAAGGCCTTTACGATGAAAATGACACCTTGTATAGACCAATGATATGCTCATTTTAAACCCTAGGGTGAAAAGATCCGGGGTTGGTATGGTCAATATTGGCTTCTGGCTATACAAAGTGGGGGTAGGGGTGGATTAAACATTTTTTTGGCTTACGTTCACATATTTTAGTTTATATAAAGATTCAGGCATGTAGTAAACACCATATGCATTAGTTTGAGCTATAATATACCCCAATGGCATGCCTTGGCGGTGCTGGAGGAAGATTTTCACTCTTATGGGTTGTTGCCTTTATGTTGGTTTTCTAGGCTTTTATGGTGGTTTAACGTGTTTTCCGCTTGATGATGCACTTATTTATGTTGAAAAACACATCTATTAGTTAGCCAAGGCCTTTACGATGAAAATGACACCTTGTATAGACCAATGATATGCTCATTTTGGTCCCTAGGGTGAAAAGATCCGGGGTTGGTATGGTCAATATTGGCGTCGGGCTAAACAAATTGAGGGTAGGGGTCGATTAAATATTCTTTGGGCTTACATTCACATATTTTAGTATAAATAAAGATTCAGGCATGTAGTCAACACCCTAAGCATTAGTTTGAGCTATAGTATACCCCAATGGCATACTTGGGCGGTGCTGGGGGAAGATTTGCACTATTATGGGTAGTTGCCTTTATATTGGTTTACTAGGCTTTGATGATGGTTTATCGTGTTTTCCGCTGAATGAAGCACCTAATAATGTTAGAAAATACATCTTAGAGTTAGCCAAAGCCTTTACGATGAAAATGACACCTTGTAAAGACCAATGATATGGTCAGTTTGGTCCCTAGGTTGAAAAGATCAGGGGTTGGTATGGTCAATATTGGCGTCTGGCTAACCAAATTGGTGGTAGGGGTCGATTAAATATTTTTTTGGCTTACCTCCACATAATTTAGTATGACTAAAGATTCAGGCATGTAGAAGATACCCTAAGCCTTAGTTTGAGCTATAATATACCCCAATGGCATGCCTGGGCGGTGCTTGGGGAAGATTTTCACTCTTATGGGTAGTTGCCTTTATGTTGGTTTTCTAGGCTTTGATGATGGTTCATCGTGTTTTCCGCTTAATGAAGCACCTAATAATGTTAGAAAATACATCTTAAAGTTAGCCAAGGCCTTTACGATGAAAATGACACCTTGTATAGACCAATAATATGCTCAGTTTGAAGTCTAGGGTGAAAAGATCCGGGATTGGTATGGTCAATATTGGCTTCTGGCTATACAAAGTGGGAGTAGGGGTGGATTAAACATTTTTTTGGCTTACATTCACATATTTTAGTACATATAAAGATTCAGGCATGTAGTAGATACCCTAACCCTTAGTTTGAGCTATAATGTACCCCAATGGCATGCCTGGGCGGTGCTTGGGGAAGATTTTCACTCTTGTGGGTAGTTGCCTTTATGTTGGTTTTCTAGGCTTTGAAGATGGTTCATCGTGTTTTCCGCTTAATGAAGCACCTATTAATGTTAGAAAATACATCTTAAAGTTAGGCAAGGCCTTTACGATGAAAATGACACCTTGTATAGACCAATGATATGCTCATTTTAAACCCTAGGGTGAAAAGATCCGGGGTTGGTATGGTCAATATTGGCTTCTGGCTATACAAAGTGGGGGTAGGGGTGGATTAAACATTTTTTTGGCTTACGTTCACATATTTTAGTATATATAAAGATTCAGGCATGTAGTAAACACCATATGCATTAGTTTGAGCTATAATATACCCCAATGGCATGCCTTGGCGGTGCTGGAGGAAGATTTTCACTCTTATGGGTTGTTGCCTTTATGTTGGTTTTCTAGGCTTTTATGGTGGTTTAACGTGTTTTCCGCTTGATGATGCACTTATTTATGTTGAAAAACACATCTATTAGTTAGCCAAGGCCTTTACGATGAAAATGACACCTTGTATAGACCAATGATATGCTCATTTTGGTCCCTAGGGTGAAAAGATCCGGGGTTGGTATGGTCAATATTGGCGTCGGGCTAAACAAATTGAGGGTAGGGGTCGATTAAATATTCTTTGGGCTTACATTCACATATTTTAGTATAAATAAAGATTCAGGCATGTAGTCAACACCCTAAGCATTAGTTTGAGCTATAGTATACCCCAATGGCATACTTGGGCGGTGCTGGGGGAAGATTTGCACTCTTATGGGTAGTTGCCTTTATGTTGGTTTTCTAGGCTTTGATGATGGTTTATCGTGTTTTCCGCGTAATGAGGCACCTATTTATGTTGGAAAACACATCTTAAAGTTAGCCAAGGCCTTTACGGCGAAAATGACACCTTGTATAGACCAATGATATGGTCAGTTTGGTCCCTAGGGTGAAAAGATCCGGGGTTGGTATGGTCAATATTGGCGTCTGGCTACCCAAATTGGGGGTAGGGGTCGATTAAATATTTTTTTGGCTTACCTCCACATATTTTAGAATAAATGAAGATTCAGGCATGTAGTAGACACCATATGCTTTAATTTAAGCTATAATATACCCCAATGGCATGCCTTGGCGGTGCTGGAGGAAGATTTTCACTCTGATGGGTTGTTGCCTTTATGTTGGTTTTCTAGGCTTTTATGATGGTTTAACGTGTTTTCCGCTTGTTGATGCACCTATTTATGTTGAAAAACACATCTTTTAGTTAGCCAAGGCCTTTGCGATGAAAATGACAACTTGTATAGACCAATGATATGCTCAGTTTGGTCCCTAGGGTGAAAAGATCAGGGGTTGGTATGGTCAATATTGGCGTCGGGCTAAACAAATTGAGAGTAGGGGTCGATTAAATATTTTTTGGGCTTACATTCACATATTTTAGTATAAATAAAGATTCAGACATGTAGTAAACACCCTAAGCATTAGTTTGAGCTATAGTATACCCCAATGGCATGCCTGGGCGGTGCTGGGGGAAGATTTGCACTCTTATGGGTAGTTGCCTTTATGTTGGTTTACTAGGCTTTGATGATGGTTTATCGTGTTTTCCGCTGAATGAAGCACCTAATAATGTTAGAAAATACATCTTAGAGTTAGCCAAAGACTTTACGATGAAAATGACACCTTGTAAAGCCCAATGATATGGTCAGTTTGGTCCCTAGGTTGAAAAGATCCGTGGTTGGTATGGTCAATATTGGCGTCTGGCTACCCAAATTGGTGGTAGGGGTCGATTAAATATTTTTTTGGCTTACCTCCACATATTTTAGTATGACTAAAGATTCAGGCATGTAGAAGATACCCTAAGCCTTAGTTTGAGCTATAATATACCCCAATGGCATGCCTGGGCGGTGCTTGGGGAAGATTTTCACTCTTATGGGTAGTTGCCTTTATGTTGGTTTTCTAGGCTTTGATGATGGTTCATCGTGTTTTCCGCTTAATGAAACACCTAATAATGTTAGAAAATACATCTTGGAGTTAGCCAAGGCCTTTAAGATGAAAATGACACATTGAAAGACCAATGATATGCTCAGTATGAACCCTAGGGTGAAAAGATCCCGGGTTGGTATGGTCAATACTGTCTTCTGGCTATAAAAAGTGGGGGTAGGGGTGGATTAAACATTTTTTTGGCTTACGTTCACATATTTTAGTATATATAAAGGTTCAGGCATGTAGTAAACATCCTATGCATTAGTTTGAGCTATAGTATACCCTAAATGGAATGCCTGGGCGGTGCTGGGGGAATATTTACACTCTTATGGGTAGTTGCCTTCATGTTGGTTTTCTATGCTTTTATGGCAGTTTAACGTGTTTTCCGCTTGATGACGCACCTATTTATGTTGAAAAACACATATTTTAGTTAGCCAAGGCCTTTACGATGAAAATGACACCTTGTATAGACCAATGATATTCTCAGTTTGGTCCCTAGGGTGAAAAGATCCTGGGTTGGTATGGTCAATATTGAAGTCGGGCTAAACAAATTGGGGGTAGGGGTCGATTTAATATTTTTGGGCTTACATTCACATATTTTAGTATAAATAAAGATTCAGGCATGTAGTAAACGCCCTAAGCATTAGTTTGAGCTATAGTATACCCCAATGGCATGCCTGAGCGGTGCTATGGGAAGATTAACACTCTTATGGGTAGTTGCCTGTATGTTGGTTTCCTAGGCTTTGATGATGGTTTATCGTGTTTTCTTGTTAATGAGGCACCTATTGATGTTGGAAAACACATCTTAGAGGTAGCCGAGGCCTCTACGGTGAAAATGACACCTTGTATAGACCAATGATACGCTCAGTTTGGTCCCTAGGGTAAAAAGATCCGGGGTTGGTATGGTCAATATTCGCGTCTGGCTATCCAAATTGGGAGTAGGGGTCGATTAAATATTTTTTTGGCTTACCTCCACATATTTTAGTATACTAGTAAATAAAAATTCAGGGATGTAGTAGACACCATTAGCTTTAGTTTAAGCTATACTATACCCCAATGGCATGCCTGGGCGGTGCTGGGGGAAGATTTTCACTCTGATGGGTAGTTGCCTTTATGTTGGTTTTCTAGACTTTTATGGTGGTTTAACGTGTTTTCCGCTTGATGATACACCTATTTATGTTCAAAAACACAACTTAAAGTTAGCCAAGACCTCTACAATGAAAATGACACCTTGTATAGACCAATGATATGCTCAGTTTGGTCCCAGAGTGGTATAATAACAATTTCGTCGTTTTCCCTTTGACCAGGAATGAAAGTCCGGACATATACGGATTACCTGTGGATATCTCAATAAGTTCCTTCAAAACAGCGAAAGTAGTCGGGAGTAGTATCATAACAATTTTGCTTGGTTTCCTTTGACTTCCAATGAATATCCGGATATAACCGGATCACGGATGGAAATTTCAATTGATTTCCTCAGATCGATGAAAGAAGTCCGGAAATATCTGTCGGGGTTAACTACTAACAAAATTTCGTTTATTCCCCTTTGACCGAGGACGGATGTCCAAACGTATACGGATTATAGGTGGAAATCTCAATAATTCCCTCCGACCGGATAAAGAAGTGCGGAAATATCCGGAGTGGTATAAAAGCAGTTTTGTAGGTTTTCATTTGGCAAGAGATAAATGCCCAGACATGTACGAGTTAAAAAAAGAAATTTCAATACGTTTACTTAGACCGCCTGAATATCGGGAGTGATATGATAATCATTTCGCTATGTTCTCTTTGACCTCCGTTGAATGTCCGGACATTACCTCATTATGGGTGGTAATCTCAAGTTCCCCCAGACTGGTGAAAAAAGTCTGGAATTATACAGAGTGTTATAATAACAATTTCTTTGGTTTACCTTTGACCGGGGTTGAAAGTCCGGATATTTCCGAATTCTTGGTGAAAATCTCATTAAATTCCCTCAGACCGGTGGTCCAAGTCCGGAAATATTCGGAGTGATACATTACAAATTTCGTTAATTTCCATTGACCAATCAAGATTATGCTTTATTGCCAAGAAGTTATTTTCAGGCAATGAAACTCTTGTCTGGCTATCCAAATTAGGAGTAGGGGTCGATTAAATCTTGCCTTAATGTTGGATTTCTATGCTTTTATGATGGTTTATCGTGCTCTCTGCTTAATGAAGCACTTATTAATGTAGGGAAAAACATCTAACAGTAAACCAATGCCTTTAAAATGAAAATGATAACTTGTATAGATCAATAATTTACTCATTTTGGTCTCTA
Source organism: Mytilus galloprovincialis (assembly GCF_965363235.1). Taxonomy (NCBI): domain Eukaryota; kingdom Metazoa; phylum Mollusca; class Bivalvia; order Mytilida; family Mytilidae; genus Mytilus; species Mytilus galloprovincialis. Next base: position 49,981,790 of record NC_134850.1, read on the forward strand.
GGGTGAATAGATAGATTTAAGGTTGGTATGGTCAATATTGGCGTCTGGCTATCAAACTGGCGGTAGGGGTCGATTAAATATTTTGTTGGCCTACGTCCACATATTTTAGTATAAATAAAGACTCAGGCATGTAGTAGACATCTTAAGCATTAGTTTGAGCTATAATTTACCCCAATGGCTTGCCTGGGCGGTGCTGGGGAAAGATTTTCACTTTTATGGGTAGTTGCCTGTATGTTGGTTTTCTAGGCTTTTATGATGGTTTGTCGTGTTTTCCGCTTAACGAGGATCTTATTTATGTGGGAAAACACATCTTTTAGTTAGCCAAGGCCTTTACGGTGAAAATGACACCTTGTATAGACCAATGATATGTTCAGTTTGGTCCCTAGGGTGAAAAGATCTGGGGTTGGTATGGTCAATATTGGCGTCTGGCTATCAAATTGACGGTAGGGGTCGATTAAATATTTTGTTGGCCTACGTCCACATATTTTAGTATAAATAAAGATTCAGGCATGTAGTAGGCATCCTAAGCAGTAGTTTGAGCTATAATATACCCCAATGGCATGCCTGGGCGGTGCTGGGGGAAGATTTTCACTCTTATGGGTAGTTGCCTTTATGTTGGTTTTCTAGGCTTTGATGATGGTTTATCGTGTTTTCCGCCTAATGAAGCACCTATTTATGTTGAAAAACACATTTTAAAGTTGAACAAGGCCATTACGATGAAAATGACACCTTGTTTAGACCAATGATATGCTCAGTTTGGTCCCTAGGATGAAAAGATCCACGGTTGGTATGGTCAATATTTGCGTATGTCTAAACACATTGGGGGTAGGGGTCGATTAAATATTTTTTTGGCTTACCTTCACATATTGTTATATAAATTAAGATTCAGGCATGTAGTAGACACCCTTAGCCTTAGTTTGAGCTATAATATACCCCAATGGCATGCCTGGGCAGTGCTGGGGGAAGATTTTCACTCTTATTGGTAGTTGCCTTTATGTTGGTTTTCTAAACTTTTATGGTGGTTTAACGTGTTTTCCGCTTGATGATGCACCTATTTATTTTGAAAAACACATATTTTAGTTAGCCAAGGCCTTTACGATGAAAATGACACCTTGTATAGACCAATGATATGCTCAGTTTGGTCCCTAGGGTGAAAAGATCCGGGGTTGGAATGGTCAATATTGGCGTCGGGCTAAACAAATTGGGGGTAGGGGTCGATTGACCATACAAACCCCAGATCTTTTCACCCTAGGGACCAAACTGAGGATATCATTTTCATCGTAAAGGCCTTGGCTAACTAAAAGATGTGATTTTCAACATAAATAGGTGCATCATCATGCGGAAAATACGTAAAACCATCATAAAAGCCTAGAAAACCAACATAAAGGCAACTACCCATAAGAGTGAAATATTCCCCCAGCACCGCCCAGGCATGCCATTGGGTATATTATAGCTCAAACTAAAGCTAAGGGTGTCTACTACATGCCTGAATCTTTATTTATACTAAAATATGTGGAGGTAAGCCAAAAAAATATTTAATCGACCCCTACCCCCAATTTGGATAGCCAGACAACAATATTGACCATACCAACCCCAGACTTTTTCACCCTAGGGACCAAGCTGAGCATATCATTGGTCTATACAAGGTGTCATTTTCACAGTAAAGGCCTTGGCTAACTTAAAGATGTGTTTTCCAACATAAATAGTTGCCTTGCTAAAAGGAAAACACGATAAACCATCACAAAAGCCTAGAAAACCAACATAAAGGCTATTACCCATTAAAGTGAAAATCTTCCCCCAGCACCGCCCAGGCATGCCATTTGGGTATATAATAGCTCAAACTAATGCTTAGGGTGTTTACAACTTGCCTGAATCTTTATTTATACTAAAATATGTGAAGGTAAGCCAAAAAAATATTTATTCGACCCTTACCTCCAATTTGGATAGCCAGACAACAATATTGACAATACCAACCCCGGATCTTTTCACCCTAGAGACCAAACTGAGCATGTCATTGGTCTATACAAGGTGTCATTTTCATCGTAAAGGCCTTGGCTAACTAAAAGATGTGTTTTTCAACATAAATAGGTTTCTCATTAAGTGGAAAACACGTTAAACCATCATAAAAGTCTAGAAAACCAACATAAAGGCATATATCTATAAAAGTGAAAATCTTTCCCCAGCACCGCCTAGACATGCCATTGGGGTATATTATAGCTCAAACTAAAGCTAAGAGTGTCTACTACATACCTGAAACTTTATTTATGCTAAAATATGTGCAGGTAAGCCAAAAAAAATATTTAATCGACCCCTACCCCCAATTTGGATAGCCAGAAAACAATATTGACCATACCAACCCCGGATCTTTTCACCCTAGGGACCAAACTGAGCTTATCATTGGGTTATACAAGGTGTCATTTTCATCGTAAAGGCCTTGGCTAACTAAAAGATGTGTTTTCCAACATAAATATTTCCTCATTAGGCGGAAAACACGATAAACCATCATAAAAGCCTAGAAAACCAACATAAAAGCAGATTTCCATTAAAGTGAAAATCTTCCCCCAGCACCGCCCAGACAAGCCATTGGGGTATACTATAGCTCAAACTAAAGCTCAGGGTGTCTACTACATGCCTGAATCTTTATTTATGCTAAAATATGTGTAGGTAAGCCAAAAAAATATTTATTCGACCCTTACCTCCAATTTGGATAGCCAGACAACAATATTGACAATACCAACCCCGGATTTTTTCACCCTAGAGACCAAACTGAGCATGTCATTGGTCTATACAAGGTGTCATTTTCATCGTAAAGGCCTTGGCTAACTTTAAGATGTGTTTTTCAACATAAATAGGTTTCTCATTAAGTGGAAAACACGATAAACCACCATCAAAGCCTAGAAAACCAACATAAAGGCAACTACCCATAAGAGTGAAAATCTTCCCCCAGCACCGCCCAGACATGCCATTGGGGTATACTACAGCTCAAACTAGAGCTCAGGGTGTCTACTACATGCCTGAATCTTTATTTATGCTAAAATATTTGGAGGTAAGCCAAAAAAATATTTAATCGACCCCTACCCCCAATTTGGATAGCCAGACAACAATATTGACCATACCAACCCCGGATCTTTTCACCCTAGGGACCAAACTGAGCATGTCATTGGTCTATACAAGGTGTCATTTTAATCGTAAAGGCCTTGGCTAACTAAAAGATGTGTTTTCCAACATAAATAGTTCTTCATTAAGCGGTAAACACGATAAACCATCATAAAAGCCTAGAAAATCAACATAAAGGCAAATTTCCGTTAAAGTGAAAATCTTCCCTCAGCACCGCTCAGGCATGCCATTGGGGTATACTATAGCTCAAACTAAAGCTCAGGGTGTCTATTACATGCCTGAGTCTTTATTTATGCTAAAATATTTAGAAGTAAGCCAAAAAAATATTTAATCGACCCCTACCCCCAATTTGGATAGCCAGACAACAATATTGACCATACCTACCCCGGATCTTTTCACCCTAGGGACCAAACTGAGCATGTCATTGGTCTATACAAGGTGTCATTTTCACCGTAAAGGCCTTGGCTAACTCTAAGATGTGTTTTCCAACATAAATAGGTTTCTCATTAATGGAAAACACGATAAACCACCATCAAAGCCTAGAAAACCAACATAAAGGCAACTACCCATAAGAGTGAAAATCTTCCCCCAGCACCGCCCAGACATGCCATTGGGGTGTACTACAGCTCAAACTAGAGCTCAGGGTGTCTACTACATGCCTGAATCTTTATTTATGCTAAAATATTTGGAGGTAAGCCAAAAAAATATTTAATCGACCCCTACCCCCAATTTGGATAGCCAGACAACAATATTGACCATACCAACCCCGGATCTTTTCACCCTAGGGACCAAACTGAGCATGTCATTGGTCTATACAAGGTGTCATTTTAATCGTAAAGGCCTTGGCTAACTAAAAGATGTGTTTTCCAACATAAATAGTTCTTCATTAAGCGGTAAACACGATAAACCATCATAAAAGCCTAGAAAATCAACATAAAGGCAAATTTCCATTAAAGTGAAAATCTTCCCTCAGCACCGCTCAGGCATGCCATTGGGGTATACTATAGCTCAAACTAAAGCTCAGGGTGTCTATTACATGCCTGAGTCTTTATTTATGCTAAAATATTTAGAGGTAAGCCAAAAAACTATTTAATCGACCCCTACCCCCAATTTGGATAGCCAGACAACAATATTGACCATACCTACCCCGGATCTTTTCACCCTAGGGACCAAACTGAGCATGTCATTGGTCTATACAAGGTGTCATTTTCACCGTAAAGGCCTTGGCTAACTCTAAGATGTGTTTTCCAACATAAATAGTTGCCTTTCCAAAAGGAAAACACGATAAACCATCATAAAAGCCTAGAAAACCAACATAAAGGTAACTACACATAAGAGTGAAAATATTCCCCCAGCACCGCCCAGGCATGCCATTGGGGTATAATATAGCTCAAACTAGAGCTAAGGGTGTCTACTACATGCCTGAATCTTTATTTATACTAAAATATGTGCAGGTAAGCCAAAAAAATATGTAATCGACCCCTACCCCCAATTTGGATAGCCAGACAACAATATTGACCATACCAACCCCGGATCTTTTCACCCTAGGGACCAAACTCAGCATATCATTGGTCTATACAAGGTGTCATTTTCACCGTAAAGGCCTTGGCTAACTTTAAGATGTGTTTTCCAACATAAATAGTTGCCTTTCTAAAAGGAAAACACGATAAACCATCATAAAAGCCTAGAAAACCAACATAAAGGCAACTACCCATAAGAGTGCAAATCTTCCCCCAGCACCGCCCAGACATGCCATTGGGGTTTACTATAGCTCAAACTGGAGCGAAGGGTGTCTACTACATGCCTGAATCTTTAATTATACTAAAATATGTGCAGGTAAGCCAAACAAATATTTAATCGACCCCTACCCCCAATTTGGATAGCCAGACAACAATATTGACCATACCATCCCCGGATCTTTTCACCCTAGGGACCAAACTGAGCGTATCATTGGTCTATACAAGGTGTCATTTTTACCGTAAAGGCCTTGGGTATCTTTACGATGTGTTTTCCAACATAAATAGTTTCCTCATTAAGCGGAAATCACGATAAACCATCATAAAAGCATAGAAAACCAACATAAAGGCAAATATCCATAAAAGTGAAAAATTCCCCCCAGCACCGCCAAGGCATGCCATTGGGGTATATTATAGCTCAAACTAATGCTTAGGGTGTCTACTACATGCCTGAACCTTTATTTATACTAAAATATGTGAACGTAAGCCAAAACAATATTTAATCGACCCTACCCCCAATTCGGATAGCCAGAGGCCAATATTGACCATACATACCCCGGATCTTTTCACCCTAGGGACCAAACTGAGCCTATCATTGGTCTATACAAGGTGTCATTTTCATCGTAAAGGCCTTGTCAAACTTTAAGATGTGTTTTCCAACATAAATAGGTTCCTCATTAAGTGAAAAACACGATAAACCATCCTAAAAGCCTAGAAAACCAACATAAAGGCAAATATCCATAAGAGTGAAAAAATTCCCCCCAGCACCGCCAAGGCATGCCATTGGGGTATATTATAGCTCAAACTTATGCTTAGGGTGTCTACTACATAGATATAGGAAGATGTGGTGTGAGTGCCAATGAGACAACTCTCCATACAAATAACAATTTAAAAAGTAAACCATTATAGGTTAAAGTACGGCCTTCAACACGGAGCCTTAGCTCACACCGAACAACAAGCTATAAAGGGCCCCAAAATTACTAGTGTAAAACCATTCAAACGGGAAAACCAACGGTCTAATCTACTACATGCCTGAATCTTTATTCATACTAAAATATGTGAACGTAAGCCAGGAAAATATTTAATCGACCTCTACCCCAATTTGGATAGCCAGACGCCATTATTGACCGTACCTACCCCGGATCTTTTCACCCTGGGGACCAAACTGAGCATATCATTGGTCTATACGAGGTATCATTTTCATCGTAAAGGCCTTGGCTAACTTAAAGATGTGTTTTCTAACATTAATAGGTGCTTCATTAAGCGGAAATCACGATGAACCATCATAAAAGCGTAGAAAACCAACATAAAGGCAAATATCCCTAAGAGTGAAAATCTTCCCCCAGCACCGCCCAGGCATGCCATAGGGATATATTATAGCTCAAACTAAAGCTAAGTGTGTCTACTACATGCCTGAATCTTTATTTATACTTAAATATGTGGAGGTAAGCCAAAAAAATATTTAATCGACCTCTACCCCCAATTTGGATAGCCAGACAACAATATTGACCATACCAACCCCGAATCTTTTCACCCTAGGGACCAAACTGAGCATATCATTGGTCTATACAAGGTGTCATTTTCATCGTAAAGGCCTTGTCAAACTTTAAGATGTGTTTTCCAGCATAAATAGGTTCCTCATTAAGCGGAAAACACGATAAACCATCATAAAAGCCTAGAAAACCAACATAAAGGCAACTTTCCATTAAAGTGAAAATCTTCCCCCAGCACCGCCCAGACATGCAATTGGGGTATTCTATAGCTCAAACTAATTCTTAGGGTGTCTACTACATGCCTGAATCTTTATCTATACTAAAATATGTGGATGTTGACCAAACAAATATTTAATCGACCCCTACCCCCAATTTGGATAGCCAGACGCCAATATTGACCATACCAACCCCGGATCTTTTCACCCTAGGGTCCAAACTGAGCCTATCATTGGTCTATACAAGGTGTCATTTTTACCGTAAAGGCCTTGGCTATATTTACGATGTGTTTTCCAACATAAATAGTTTCCTCATTAAGCGGAAATCACGATAAACCATCATAAAAGCATAGAAAACCAACATAAAGGCAAATATCCATAAAAGTGAAAAATTCCCCCCAGCACCGCCAAGGCATGCCATTGGCGTATATTATAGCTCAAACTAATGCTTAGGGTGTCTACTACATGCCTGAATCTTTATTCATACTAAAATATGTGAACGTAAGCCAGGAAAATATTTAATCGACCCCTACCCCCAATTTGGATAGCCAGACGCCAATATTGACCATACCTACCCCGGATCTTTTCACCCTAGGGACCAAACTGAGCATATCATTGGTCTATACAAGGTGTCATTTTCATCGTAAAGGCCTTGGCTAACTGAAAGATGTGTTTTCCAACATAAAGAGTTCCTCATTAGGCGGTAAACACGATAAACCATCATAAAAGCCTAGAAAATCAACATAAAGGCAAATATCCAAAAGAGCGAAAATCTTCCCCCATCACCGCCCAGGCATGCCATTGGGGTATAATATAGCTCAAACTGGAGCTAAGGGTGTCTACTACATGCCTGAATCTTTATTTATACTAAAATATGTGCAGGTAAGCCAAAAAAATATTTAATCGACCCCTACCCCCAATTTGGATAGCCAGACAACAATATTGACCATACCAACCCCGGATCTTTTCACCCTAGGGACCAAACTCAGCATATCATTGGTCTATACAAGGTGTCATTTTCACCGTAAAGGCCTTGGCTAACTAACAGATGTGTTTTTCAACATAAATAGGTTTCTCATGAAGTGGAAAACACGATAAACCACCATCAAAGCCTAGAAAACCAACATAAAGGCAACTACCCATAAGAGTGAAAATCTCCCCCCAGCACCGCCCAGACATGCCATTGGGGTATACTACAGCTCAAACTAAAGCTCAGGGTGTCTACTACATGCCTGAATCTTTATTTATGCTAAAATATATGGAGGTAAGCCAACAACATATTTAATCGACCCCTACCCCCAATTTGGATAGCCAGACAGCAATATTGACCATACCATCCCCGGATCTTTTCACCCTAGGGACCAAACTGAGCCTATCATTGGTCTATACAAGGTATCATTGGTCTATACAAGGTGTCATTTTCATCGTAAAGGCCTTGTCAAACTTTTAGATGTGTCTTCCAACATAAATAGGTTCCTCATTAAGCGAAAAACACGATAAACCATCCTAAAAGCCTAGAAAACCAACATAAAGGCAAATATCCATAAGAGTGAAAATATTTTCCCAGCGCCGCCCAGGCATGCCATTGGGTTATACTATAGCTCAAACTAATGTTTAGGGTGTCTACTACATACCTGAAACTTTATTTATACTAAAATACGTGAACGTAAGCCAAAAAAATATTTAATCGACCTCTACCCCCAATTTGGATAGCCAGACGCCATTATTGACCGTACCTACCCCGGATCTTTTCACCCTAGGGACCAGACTGAACATATCATTGGTCTATACAAGGTGTCATTTTCATCGTAAAGGCCTTGGCTAACTTAAAGATGTGTTTTCTAACATTAATAGGTGCTTCATTAAGCGGAAATCACGATGAACCATCATAAAAGCATAGAAAACCAACATAAAGGCAAATATCCATAAGAGTAAAAATCTTCCCCCAGCACCGCCCAGGCATGCCATTGGGATATATTATAGCTCAAACTAAAGCTAAGTGTGTCTACTACATGCCTGAATCTTTATTTATACTTAAATATGTGGAGGTAAGCCCAAAAAATATTTAATCGACCTCTGCCCCCAATTTGGATAGCCAGACAACAATATTGACCATACCAACCCCGAATCTTTTCACCCTAGGGACCAAACTGAGCATATCATTGGTCTATACAAGGTGTCATTTTCATCGTAAAGGCCTTGTCAAACTTTAAGATGTGTTTTCCAGCATAAATAGGTTCCTCATTAAGCGGAAAACACGATAAACCATCATAAAAGCCTAGAAAACCAACATAAAGGCAACTTTCCATTAAAGTGAAAATCTTCCCCCAGCACCGCCCAGACATGCAATTGGGGTATTCTATAGCTCAAACTAATTCCTAGGGTGTCTACTACATGCCTGAATCTTTAACTATACTAAAATATGTGGACGTAGGCCAAACAAATATTTAATCGACCCCTACCCCCAATTTGGATAGCCAGAGGCCAATATTGACCATACCTACCCCGGATCTTTTCACCCTAGGGACCAAACTGAGCCTATCATTGGTCTATACAAGGTGTCATTTTCATTGTAAAGGCCTTGGCAAACTTTGAGATGTGTTTTCCAACATAAATAGGTTCCTCATTAAGCGGAAAACACGATAAACCATCCTAAAAGCCTAGAAAACCAACATAAAGGCAAATATCCATAAGAGTGAAAATATTCTCCCAGCGCCGCCCAGGCATGCCATTGGGGTATACTATAGCTCAAACTAATGTTTAGGGTGTCTACTACATACCTGAAACTTTATTTATGCTAAAATATGTGCAGGTAAGCCAAAAAAAATATTTAATCGACCCCTACCCCAATTTGGATAGCCAGACAACAATATTGACCATACCAACCCCGGATCTTTTCACCCTAGGGACCAAACTGAGCATGTCATTGGTCTATACAAGGTGTCATTTTAATCGTAAAGGCCTTGGCTAACTAAAAGATGTGTTTTCCAACATAAATAGTTCCTCATTAAGCGGTAAACACGATAAACCATCATAAAAGCCTAGAAAATCAACATAAAGGCAAATTTCCATTAAAGTGAAAATCTTCCCTCAGCACCGCCCAGACATGCCATTGGGGTATACTACAGCTCAAACTCAAGCTCAGGGTGTCTACTACATGCCTGAATCTTTATTGAAACTAAAATATGTGAACGTAAGCCAAGAAAATATTTAATCGACCCCTACCCCCAATTTGGATAGCAAGAGGCCAATGTTGACCATACCTACCCCGGATCTTTTCACCCTAGGGACCAAACTGAACTTATCATTGGTCTATACAAGGTGTCATTTTCATCGTAAAGGCCTTGGCTAATTTAAAGATGTGTTTTCCAACATAAATAGGTTTCTCATTAAGTGGAAAACACGATAAACACCATCAAATCGATAGCCAGACAACAATATTGACCATACCAACCCCGGATCTGTTCACCCTAGGGACCAAACTGAGCATGTCATTGGTCTATACAAGGTGTCATTTTCATCGTAAAGGCCTTGGCTAACTAAAAAGATGTGTTTTTCAACATAAATAGGTTTCTCATTAAGTGGAAAACACGATAAACCACCATCAAAGCCTAGAAAACCAACATAAAGGCAACTACCCATAAGAGTGAAAATCTTCCCCCATCACCGTCCAGACATGCCATTGGGGTATACTACAGCTCAAACTAAAGCTCAGGGTGTCTACTACATGCCTGAATCTTTATTTATGCTAAAATATATTGAGGTAAGCCAAAAAAATATTTAATCGACCCCTACCCCCAATTTGGATAGCCAGACAACAATATTGACCATACCAACCCCGGATCTTTTCACCCTAGGGACCAAACTGAGCATGTCATTGGTCTATACAAGGTGTCATTTTAATCGTAAAGGCCTTGGCTAACTAAAAGATGTGTTTTCTAACATAAATAGTTCCTCATTAAGCGGTAAACACGATAAACCATCATAAAAGCCTAGAAAATCAACATAAAGGCAAATTTCCATTAAAGTGAAAATCTTCCCTCAGCACCGCTCAGGCATGCCATTGGGTTATACTATAGCTCAAACTAAAGCTCAGGGTGTCTACTACATGCCTGAATCTTTATTTATGCTAAAATATATTAAGGTAAGCCAAAAAAATATTTAATCGACCCATACCCCCAATTTGGATAGCCAGACAACAATATTGACCATACCGACCCCGGATCTTTTCACCCTAGGGACCAAACTGAGCATGTCATTGGTCTATACAAGGTGTCATTTTCACCGTAAAGGCCTTGGCTAACTTTAAGATGTGTTTTCCAACATAAATAGTTGCCTTTCTAAAAGGAAAACACGATAAACCATCATAAAAGCCTAGAAAACCAACATAAAGGCAACTACACATCAGAGTGAAAATATTCCCCCAGCACCGCCCAGGCATGCCATTGGGGTATAATATAGCTCAAACTGGAGCTAAGTGTATCTACTACATGCCTGAATCTTTATTTATACTAAAATATGTGCAAGTAAGCCAAAAAAATATTTAATCGACCCCTACCCCCAATTTGGATAGCCAGACAACAATATTGACCATACCAACCCCGGATCTTTTCACCCTAGGGACCAAACTGAGCATATCATTGGTCTATACAAGGTGTCATTTTCACCGTAAAGGCCTTGGCTAACTGTAAGATGTGTTTTCCAACATAAATAGTTGCCTTTCTAAAAGGAAAACACGATAAACCATCATAAAAGCCTAGAAAACCAACATAAAGTCAACTACCCATAACAGTGAAAATCTTCCCCCAGCACCGCCCAGACATGCCATTGGGGTATACTATAGCTCAAACTAAAGCTAAGTGTGTCTACTACATGCCTGATTCTTTATTTATACTAAAATATGTGAACGTAAGCCAAAAAAATATTTAATCGACCTCTACCCCCAATTTGGATAGCCAGACGCCAATATTGACCGTACCGTCCCCAGATCTTTTCACCCTAGGGAACAAACTGAGTGTATCATTGGTCTATACAAGGTGTCATTTTCATCGTAGAGGCCTTGGCTAACTTAAAGATGTGTTTTCCAACATAAATAGGTTTCTCATTAAGTGGAAAACACGATAAACCACCATCAAATCGATAGCCAGACAACAATATTGACCATACCAACCCCGGATCTGTTCACCCTAGGGACCAAACTGAGCATGTCATTGGTCTATACAAGGTGTCATTTTCGTCGTAAAGGCCTTGGCTAACTAAACAGATGTGTTTTTCAACATAAATAGGTTTCTCATTAAGTGGAAAACACGATAAACCACCATCAAAGCCTAGAAAACCAACATAAAGGCAACTACCCATAAGAGTGAAAATCTTCCCCCAGCACCGTCCAGACATGCCATTGGGGTATACTACAGCTCAAACTAAAGCTCAGGGTGTCTACTACATGCCTGAATCTTTATTTATGCTAAAATATATTGAGGTAAGCCAAAAAAATATTTAATCGACCCCTACCCCCAATTTGGATAGCCAGACAACAATATTGACCATACCAACCCCGGATCTTTTCACCCTAGGGACCAAACTGAGCATGTCATTGGTCTATACAAGGTGTCATTTTAATCGTAAAGGCCTTGGCTAACTAAAAGATGTGTTTTCCAACATAAATAGTTCCTCATTAAGCGGTAAACACGATAAACCATCATAAAAGCCTAGAAAATCAACATAAAGGCAAATTTCCATTAAAGTGAAAATCTTCCCTCAGCACCGCTCAGGCATGCCATTGGGGTATACTATAGCTCAAACTAAAGCTCAGGGTGTCTACTACATGCCTGAATCTTTATTTATGCTAAAATATATTGAGGTAAGCCAAAAAAATATTTAATCGACCCCTACCCCCAATTTGGATAGCCAGACAACAATATTGACCATACCAACCCCGGATCTTTTCACCCTAGGGACCAAACTGAGCATATCATTGGTCTATACAAGGTGTCATTTTCACCGTAAAGGCCTTGGCTAACTTTAAGATGTGTTTTCCAACATAAATAGTTGCCTTTCTAAAAGGAAAACACGATAAACCATCATAAAAGCCTAGAAAACCAACATAAAGGCAACTACACATCAGAGTGAAAATATTCCCCCAGCACCGCCCAGGCATGCCATTGGGGTATAATATAGCTCAAACTGGAGCTAAGTGTGTCTACTACATGCCTGAATCTTTATTTATACTAAAATATGTGCAAGTAAGCCAAAAAAATATTTAATCGACCCCTACCCCCAATTTGGATAGCCAGACAACAATATTGACCATACCAACCCCGGATCTTTTCACCCTAGGGACCAAACTGAGCATATCATTGGTCTATACAAGGTGTCATTTTCACCGTAAAGGCCTTGGCTAACTGTAAGATATGTTTTCCAACATAAATAGTTGCCTTTCTAAAAGGAAAACACGATAAACCATCATAAAAGCCTAGAAAACCAACATAAAGTCAACTACCCATAACAGTGAAAATCTTCCCCCAGCACCGCCCAGACATGCCATTGGGGTATACTATAGCTCAAACTAAAGCTAAGTGTGTCTACTACATGCCTGATTCTTTATTTATACTAAAATATGTGAACGTAAGCCAAAAAAATATTTAATCGACCTCTACCCCCAATTTGGATAGCCAGACGCCAATATTGACCGTACCGTCCCCAGATCTTTTCACCCTAGGGAACAAACTGAGTGTATCATTGGTCTATACAAGGTGTCATTTTCATCGTAGAGGCCTTGGCTAACTTAAAGATGTGTTTTCTAACATTAATAGGTGCTTCATTAAGCGGAAATCACGATGAACCATCATAAAAGCATAGAAAACCAACATAAAGGCAAATATCCAAAAGAGCGAAAATCTTCCCCCAGCACCGCCCAGGCATGCCATTGGGGTATAATATAGCTCAAACTGGAGCTAAGGGTGTCTACTACATGCCTGAATCTTTATTTATACTTAAATATGTGCAGGTAAGCCAAAAAAATATTTAATCGACCCCTACCCCCAATTTGGATAGCCAGACAACAATATTGACCATACCAACCCCGGATCTTTTCACCCTAGGGACCAAACTGAGCATATCATTGGTCTATACAAGGTGTCATTTTCACCGTAAAGGCCTTGGCTAACTTTAAGATGTGTTTTCCAACATAAATAGTTGCTTTTCTAAAAGGAAAACACGATAAACCGACATAAAAGCATAGAAAACCAACATAAAGGCAACTATCCATAAGAGTAAAAATCTTCCCCCAGCACCGCCCAGACATGCCATTGGGGTATACTATAGCTCAAACTGGAGCTAAGGGTGTCTACTACATGCCTGAATCTTTATTTATACTAAAATATGTGCAGGTAAGCCAAAAAAATATGTAATCGACCCCTACCCCCAATTTGGATAGCCAGACAACAATATTGACCATACCATCCCCGGATCTTTTCACCCTAGGGACCAAACTGAGCTGATCATTGGTCTATACAAGGTGTCATTTTCATCGTAAAGGCCATGGCAAACTTTAAGATGTGTTTTCCAACATAAATTGGTGCCTTATCAAGCGAAAAACACGTTAAACTACCATAAAAGCCTAGAAAACCAACATAAAGTCAACTACCCATAACAGTGAAAATCTTCCTTCAGCACCGCTCAGGCATGCCATTTGGGTATACTATAGCTCAAACTAAAGCTCAGGGTGTCTATTACATGCATGAGTCTTTATTTATGCTAAAATATGTGGAGGTAAGCCAAAAAAGTATTTAATCGACCCCTACCCCCAATTTGGATAGCCAGACAACAATATTGACCATACCAACCCCGGATCTTTTCACCCTAGGGACCAAAATGAGCATATCATTGGTCTATACAAGGTGTCATTTTCACCGTAAAGGCCTTGGCTAACTTTAAGATGTGTTTTCCAACATAAATAGTTGCCTTTCTAAAAGGAAAACACGATAAACCATCATAAAAGCCTAGAAAACCAACATAAAGGCAACTACGCATAAGAGTGAAAATATTCCCCCCAGCACCGCCCAGGCATGCCATTGGGGTATAATATAGCTCAAACTGGAGCTAAGGGTGTCTACTACATGCCTGAATCTTTATTTATACTAAAATATGTGCAGGTAAGCCAAAAAAAAAATATTTAATCGACCCCTACCCCCAATTTGGATAGCCAGACAACAATATTGACCATACCAACCCCGGATCTTTTCACCCTAGGGACCAAACTGAGCTGATCATTGGTCTATACAAGGTGTCATTTTCATCGTAAAGGCCTTGGCTAACTGAAAGATGTGTTTTCCAACATAAAGAGTTCCTCATTAAGTGGAAAACACGATAAACCATAATAAAAGCCTAGAAAACCAACATAAAGGCAAATTTCCATTAAAGTGAAAATATTCCCCCAGCACCGCCCAGACATGCCATTGGGGTATATTATAGCTCAAACTAAAGCTAAGTGTGTCTACTACATGACTGAATCTTTATTTATACTAAAATATGTGCAGGTAAGCCAAAACAAATATTTAATCGACCCCTACCCCCAATTTGGATAGCCAGACAACAATATTGACCATACCAACCCCGGATCTTTTCAACCTAGGGACCAAACTGAGCATGTCATTGGTCTATACAAGGTGTCATTTTCATCGTAAAGGCCTTGGCTAACTGAAAGATGTGTTTTCCAACATAAAGAGTTCCTCATTAGGCGGTAAACACGATAAACCATCATAAAAGCCTAGAAAATCAACATAAAGGCAAATTTCCATTAAAGTGAAAATCTTCCCTCAGCACCGCTCAGGCATGCCATTTGGGTATACTATAGCTCAAACTAAAGCTCAGGGTGTCTATTACATGCCTGAGTCTTTATTTATGCTAAAATATGTGGAGGTAAGCCAAAAAAATATTTAATCGACCCCTACCCCCAATTTGGATAGCCAGACAACAATATTGACCATACCAACCCCGGATCTTTTCACCCTAGGGACCAAACTGAGCATATCATTGGTCTATACAAGGTGTCATTTTCACCGTAAAGGCCTTGGCTAACTTTAAGATGTGTTTTCCAACATAAATAGTTGCCTTTCTAAAAGGAAAACACGATAAACCATCATAAAAGCCTAGAAAACCAACATAAAGGCAACTACACATAAGAGTGAAAATATTCCCCCAGCACCGCCCAGGCATGCCATTGGGGTATAATATAGCTCAAACTGGAGCTAAGTGTGTCTACTACATGCCTGAATCTTTATTTATACTAAAATATGTGCAAGTAAGCCAAAAAAATATTTAATCGACCCCTACCCCCAATTTGGATAGCCAGACAACAATATTGACCATACCAACCCCGGATCTTTTCACCCTAGGGACCAAACTGAGCATATCATTGGTCTATACAAGGTGTCATTTTCACCGTAAAGGCCTTGGCTAACTGTAAGATGTGTTTTCCAACATAAATAGTTGCCTTTCTAAAAGGAAAACACGATAAACCATCATAAAAGCCTAGAAAACCAACATAAAGTCAACTACCCATAACAGTGAAAATCTTCCCCCAGCACCGCCCAGACATGCCATTGGGGTATACTATAGCTCAAACTAAAGCTAAGTGTGTCTACTACATGCCTGATTCTTTATTTATACTAAAATATGTGAACGTAAGCCAAAAAAATATTTAATCGACCTCTACCCCCAATTTGGATAGCCAGACGCCAATATTGACCGTACCGTCCCCAGATCTTTTCACCCTAGGGAACAAACTGAGTGTATCATTGGTCTATACAAGGTGTCATTTTCATCGTAAAGGCCTTGGCTAACTTAAAGATGTGTTTTCTAACATTAATAGGTGCTTCATTAAGCGGAAATCACGATGAACCATCATAAAAGCATAGAAAACCAACATAAAGGCAAATATCCAAAAGAGCGAAAATCTTCCCCCAGCACCGCCCAGGCATGCCATTGGGGTATAATATAGCTCAAACTGGAGCTAAGGGTGTCTACTACATGCCTGAATCTTTATTTATACTTAAATATGTGCAGGTAAGCCAAAAAAATATTTAAACGACCCCTACCCCCAATTTGGATAGCCAGACAACAATATTGACCATACCAACCCCGGATCTTTTCACCCTAGGGACCAAACTGAGCATATCATTGGTCTATACAAGGTGTCATTTTCACCGTAAAGGCCTTGGCTAACTTTAAGATGTGTTTTCCAACATAAATAGTTGCTTTTCTAAAAGGAAAACACGATAAACCGACATAAAAGCATAGAAAACCAACATAAAGGCAACTATCCATAAGAGTGAAAATCTTCCCCCAGCACCGCCCAGACATGCCATTGGGGTATACTATAGCTCAAACTGGAGCTAAGGGTGTCTACTACATGCCTGAATCTTTATTTATACTAAAATATGTACAGGTAAGCCAAAAAAATATGTAATCGACCCCTACCCCCAATTTGGATAGCCAGACAACAATATTGACCATACCATCCCCGGATCTTTTCACCCTAGGGACCAAACTGAGCTTATCATTGGTCTATACAAGGTGTCATTTTCATCGTAAAGGCCTTGGCAAACTTTAAGATGTGTTTTCCAACATAAATAGGTGCATTATCAAGCGAAAAACACGTTAAACCACCATAAAAGCCTAGAAAACCAACATAAAGTCAACTACCCATCACAGTAAAAATCTTCCTTCAGCACCGCTCAGGCATGCCATTGGGGTATACTATAGCTCAAACTAAAGCTCAGGGTATCTATTACATGCCTGAGTCTTTATTTATGCTAAAATATGTGGAGGTAAGCCAAAAAAGTATTTAATCGACCCCTACCCCCAATTTGGATAGCCAGACAACAATATTGACCATACCAACCCCGGATCTTTTCACCCTAGGGACCAAAATGAGCATATCATTGGTCTATACAAGGTGTCATTTTCACCGTAAAGGCCTTGGCTAACTTTAAGATGTGTTTTCCAACATAAATAGTTGCCTTTCTAAAAGGAAAACACGATAAACCATCATAAAAGCCTAGAAAACCAACATAAAGGCAACTACGCATAAGAGTGAAAATATTCCCCCAGCACCGCCCAGGCATGCCATTGGGGTATAATATAGCTCAAACTGGAGCTAAGGGTGTCTACTACATGCCTGAATCTTTATTTATACTAAAATATGTGCAGGTAAGCCAAAAAAAAATATTTAATCGACCCCTACCCCCAATTTGGATAGCCAGACAACAATATTGACCATACCAACCCCGGATCTTTTCACCCTAGGGACCAAACTGAGCTGATCATTGGTCTATACAAGGTGTCATTTTCATCGTAAAGGCCTTGGCTAACTGAAAGATGTGTTTTCCAACATAAAGAGTTCCTCATTAAGTGGAAAACACGATAAACCATCATAAAAGCCTAGAAAACCAACATAAAGGCAAATTTCCATTAAAGTGAAAATATTCCCCCAGCACCGCCCAGACATGCCATTGGGGTATATTATAGCTCAAACTAAAGCTAAGTGTGTCTACTACATGACTGAATCTTTATTTATACTAAAATATGTGCAGGTAAGCCAAAACAAATATTTAATCGACCCTACCCCCAATTTGGATAGCCAGACAACAATATTGACCATACCAACCCCGGATCTTTTCAACCTAGGGACCAAACTGAGCATGTCATTGGTCTATACAAGGTGTCATTTTCATCGTAAAGGCCTTGGCTAACTAAAAGATGTGTTTTTCAACATAAATAGGTTTCTCATTAAGCGGAAAACACGATAAGCCATCATCAAAGCCTATAAAACCAACATATAAAGGCAACTACCGAGCTTTAAAATCGAGTGGGTTGTAACAACTGATCAATATTTTTTTCATTTTATGGTAGTATATTGATTACCCTTAGTGTTAAACATCATTATTCCGATATATATCACATGGTTATAAAAATAAGAAGATTTTATGTGTCCTTTTTTTTACTAATTCATCATTCAGTCCGGAATTTTCCGGAGTGTATATTTTTGTAATTTTTTGATATTACATTTCTGGTATTTATATTCATTTATTGAGGGAAAACAAATTGGTTCTTAACAAACAATACATTATCGACCAAAAACACTTGAAGAAATACAGTTATAATAGATCAATAGACAAAAAATATGTATGTATATATGATCGTTGGTAAGCAATATCAAAATCCAAAAATATCAAAATATGACACTAACTTGTTTTACCTTAAAAATCGAGTAGATTATAACAACTGATTGGTGGGTTTTTGATTTTATGGTAGTATATTGATTACCCTTAATGTAAAATATCATTATTCCGATATATATGACATTGTTAAAGAAATATGAAGCTTTTTATGTGTCCTTTTTTTCTAATTTGCTCATTCAGTCCGGAATTTTCCGGAGTGTATATTTTTGTAAATTTTTGATATTACATTTTTGCAATTTGTATTCATTTATTGAGGGAAAACTGATTGTTTCTTAACAAACAATACATAATCTATCATAGACACTTGAAGAAATACAGTTAATACAGCTAAATAGACAAAAAAATGTATTTGTGTATGGCCATAGGTAAACAATATCAAAATCCCAAAATATCAAAATATGACACTAATTTGTTTTACCTTATAAATCGAGTGGGTTATAACAACTGATTGATGGGTTTTTGATTTTATGGTAGTTTATTGATTACCCCTAATGTAAAATATCATTATTCCGATATATATCACGTTGTTAAAAAAATTAGAAGCTTTTTATGTGTCCTTTTTTTCTAATTTCTCATTCAGTCCGGAATTTTCCGGAGTGTATATTTTTGTAAATGTTTGATATTACATTTCTGCAATTTGTATTTATTTATTGAGGGAAAACTAATCGTTTCCTAACGAACAATACATAATATATCATAAACGCTTGAAGAAATACAGTTATAACAGCTAAATAGACAAAAATATAGTATTTGTATATGATCCTTGGTAAGCAATATCAAAATCCCAAAATATCAAAATATGACACTAATTTATGTACCTTAAAAATCGAGTGGGTTGGTGAAATAAATCAATGGGTTCTAATTCGGTCATTCATATATATCCATATGTAAATGTTTAGCTTTGAATGGCCTGTTTATTTTGCGCAGTAAAAAAAATAAAGCATATTTTTGAATGAGGTGTATATCCGGCGAGCGGGAATCCAATTCTGAAAAGGGTTCATAAAATATTATCCTTTTTTCCTCAAATACCAAAGAATAAACAGTTATCGGTGAATGATCAATGGAAAGCAACATATTCAGAGTTTACAAAAAATGTAAGAATGGTTAGTCTAAGTGATACATTATTGAAATAATGACGATTTTATTTTTTGGGTCCGGACCCGGTCGGAGGGAATCCGGATTTACTCGGTCGGCGGGAGGATATAGGGGGATTGACTGGTCCTGCAAAATGCCACTTATTAGGTCCACAAAGAGTTGTTGTAGTGGTTCGAATTCTTTTAACGTGCAAATGGCAGGGCACTCTCAATGCAGGTCATAGGAGTGAATGTCACAAATATAAACGAACGTGTTTGCTAATTAAGACATTCATCATAGCCAAACGAACACCCAATTTCAGAACAGGTTGTACTGCCGGTCGGAAGAAGACCAAGGGGACCATATGTTTATACCCCAGTTACCCTTGACGTCGTCGGTATAAATGATACAGTTGGACAAAGCATCAATCATATACATAACTTTATATATTTGCTTTGTTGCGTCTTTCATGCATGTCTTTATAAACAATCCAAGTTGGTACTGGTGAAACTGCCCTGCAAAATTACTGGAGCCCCATGTGTTAATGACACTCGTATTGATAATGCATGATTGTTGTTTGCTTAACGTTCACTTGCAAATAGTTCATGAATGTCCAGGGTGAACACAAAGTACCAATACTACAGGTTGGTTTTGAAAGGAGGCCGTCCGGAGTAATATCGCGGAAGTTTGAACTGGCACTGGATAAAAGAAAGTATTTTGGATAAGGACAAAAATGTTGCCTTGCAACAGGCGATTTACGGACCTCTCGTAGAGTTTTTCAAGGGTTCGTAAAGTGTAGAGAGGGTGGTGCTCTCTCTACATGAGACATTGCATCTTATATTCCCATTCTGACTGGACGTGGTAGCGTTTACATCCCACACAGCTCAACAGGTGTACCACTTCGGAGAGGGTTTAACCTCTGGTCGGAAAAATACCAAAGTGACCATAACTATTCCCCAGTCAGCCTTTGGGGTCACAGGTACATACTAGTAATGCGCTTTGATGAATCATGTTTGCAAGTCCATCATCTACCTAAACTATGACAATGGTGTAAAACACAAGATGAACCTCGTCATGAAAACCTGAAAATGCATGAAATACTTGTCACCGGATGAAATACATATAACAATCAAGCAATCTCTACTAAATCCGCTCAACCTGTACATACGGGGTTTTTGTTTAGGTGGTTTCTCTATGCACGTATCTATTTACATTGAAAGTTTTAAAGCGGTTATAATAGAGTGTTCCGCGTATACCCGAATCCCAAACGATAATCACAAGTTAATTGTTTGCATAATATTCTTTCTGCTCTTGGTCTACATGTAGTTCTAAGTTTATGACGCCTATAATGGTTACAAGAGGAGAACGACTTGCGGTATCTTTTTGTCTTAAAAATAAATGCAAAAAATCCTGGGTGAAATATAATTCCACACTTCGTTAACTGAAGGCACTATTTTAGAATGTTGAGCACCATCCTGTGGTCCTATAAAAACTACTGCGGGTGAATTAAACGATTTCTATTGTACACAATAACTTGCGTAGGTATAGAATACTGGTATGTGGAGTAAAATTATGCCCAAGGCTCCGAGTGTGGTCTGTAAATGACATGAAGATTGCTGTCGATTGCCGCTATCGCTGTAAGCATAGTATGCCACCCTCCTCGTTGTTTTCACCAATATTCTATTGTCAAATAAAAGGTATTTAGTGCATAGATTTCACACAGAATCGATAGGATAAGCAGATATATGTGCACTCGCAGCATGTGCAGAAAGTGCTAATACAAATGTGCAGGAGTATGTATTTCGAATATCAAACCGGAGAAAAAGGAGTCACATGTTACATATATACCCGTACATTAGAGGGAGTACTTTTCTGACTATTTGAAAGGCTGAATGGTCAAGCGAGTAAGAAAATTTCATACCTCAAGAATTGCGATGCGATTTTTTTTTGAAACTTTACATGACTATGTATAGCTTGATCTACACGTTTGTGTACCATGCACGTTCATACTGCAGTCCTACTACGCTCTCAGTAATACCGTCAATATCATGTACAATAAAACAACTGTTCTATTCCTTCTATTATTCATGCATACGTAGATTTCTGGGAAACAACACAGTTATGCCACAATAATCTACCAGGACTCATTGGCGTGGTAGTAGGGATAGAAGTAGAGGCAGATGATGACCTCTGGTCAATTCCTGCATTATCCAGTAGACAGGTCGACTGACCAATCCAACCTGAATCAACCTATATTAATTGCTGGTCCGTTAAAATTAAATGACGATTTTTTAGTGAACGACAGCGGGTCGTAATATAAACGTAGTCAGTTCGTAAGAAGAGCGTGATGAGGATGGCATGAGCGTACTATACTCGTACTATAAGCTTGAACAGCGTCGTATGAACGTGGAACAGTCGAAGTAGAAGCGTGGTTAAGTCGCAATGAGAATATGATGGTCGTAGTATAAAGGTCGTAACATAGTCGCTGTGAAATCGTAGCGCAGCCTCTTCGACAATAATCGTGCTTTTGCTACGCTCTCGCTACGTAAGTACAGTTACTTTATGATCTTACCACGACCTAACTACACTCTCCCTATCATTTCTACCGCGACCTGATTTCGCCACGACCGCATCACGATTGTTTGGAACATGTTCAAAGTTTGTCCTCGCTCAGCACGATCAAAAAGACTTCATTGATCATTCATGCTCACCACAAACATATACCACTACTTTACTTTGATCTACACGATTGCACTACGATCGTCAAAATTTGCATTTGAGATCATAGTGCGACCGTGACCAAGTGTGACGGGGGTATAAGCCACACACCCTCCTCTCATGCATAATACAAGTTTAATAATTCTATACGTATAGTTAAACTTTTATGCGATTTTGTCACGATTCCAGTTCAAACTATCACAGGCACTTGTCTCAGAGTGTATATATAGGGAGATGTATTATTTTTTTTTACAGACACCAATGAAAACCATCAAACCCAACTTTATTTTCAATCTCGGGGAGGGGGGTGGGGGTCACTTACTATGTAATGAGTGGTAGGGATGGACCCCTGGAATAGGTCACTTTATCATGCTTCATCGGCATGATATATGAAAAGGGGGAGAAATTGAATTCAGATTAAATATATCAATATATCAATAGGTTGTTATTTTTACTTGCTTGATTATATCATAAGTGTCTGAAACTAATCAGATGTCCTTATTTTTTGTAATGCGGTTAAACCACAGTCGTAAATGCATCAACTATTTGTCAAACCATTTAAACTCTATTTAGACCTATGTAGTATTTCCGCTAATGCTAGATACAGATGCTATAAATCTCGTCATTTTGACATTTGCACCTAATTTACATTCAAAGGTTTGTTTACATGAAACATGATAGCAATTATTTAAAGAAATTCCATAGTGTCGGCTATGAGATGGAACGGCAATGTAACTTTTGATAGTTTTACATTAATATAAAACTCAGTGAAAGTGTTTTTCTCTTGAGTGTTACTATACTTATCTGACCAAGCATCTTTTATTTTTTCTTTTGAATTTTTTTTTTTTTTTTTATAAAAGATATAAAAGGGGCAAATAGAGGAAAGTGTTTTAAGATGTGACCAATTTATTAAATTAATTGTGATTATTGCAACTGCGTTGCTTCTAAACAAGAACGTGAAAATAAGTGGGACCCAAAACAAATTATAAATACTAAGTACCTCAATAGGTTTTTTTTGTTCGTTGATATATGACAAGGTATATATTTTTGATAAACAAAACATATGAAAAGGGTGGCCGGTACTTGATGTATCAGCTGCTCAACACTACCAAAAAAAGCTTGATCCCCCCTCCCGAGCTTTCAATATAAACTGTCTTTCAAGTAAAGTTTTTTCCATTCTGTTGGTGTTGTTAAACCACTCCCAAAAGTTGAGGTAACGTTACATAAAACCTTGCAGTTTAAAGTGAAAAGAAGTTAATAGCATGATATTATGAATTTACGTTTACAATATACATTTTTACTTTCAACATTAACATATCGAAACGTATAATATTTCGAAAATAAGGACCACCGTATGTAATGGTTATATCCAGTGGGTAATACACATGCTGGTTCTTTTCTTTTTCTTATCATATTTTATTGCTAGAGATGCTAATTGGGTGGTATATCCTTCTAATGTTACCTCTTTGATTGACCCAATACTCGGAAGGAAGTATTATATTGAATACACCGTATGGTTAACCGTTATCATGTTTATTCTTAAATCAGTAGAACTTTCGCGGTACAATAATAATTTTGGGATTATTGTGTGGCCAGTGATGGATTATGTCGCGTGTTTTGTAATACACGCAGTACTGTAAAGTGAAACGAGGTCATTCTGCTGTGTACTTTAGTCAAAGGAAGAGAAAGATGGAGTCCCTTAGAAAAAGAAAATGAGACTGATGGAATTTCGTTTTAAAGGAAGAAGAGTCTGAAGCTATCGTGTATACCTACGAGAGTTCTGGTAAGATATACTTTTTAATCCATAGAAAATATGAAGAGAACAAAAAACCCAAATTGTGTTGATATTTAAAATATGATTTAATATGATTAGGCAGCAACCATTTGATTTTCTAGGGGGGGGGGGGGAGCTATGGCTTTTTTCTGGACAGCCTTTTTTTTCGTCTGCAGGGAAAAACAATCTTTCTTTTGCGACAAGTCGAACACAATTCTTTTCTTTCAATTTTAGCAGTACATATAGTGGCAGCTGAGGGTGAAACAAGCATTTTTTTCTCAGAATCAAAAACATTTTTTTTTTCCTAAAACTTTTTTTCCCCAAAAAAATCCATAGCCACGAATAAAGTGTCTGAAGCCTATTTAACATTCAAAAAGGATATTTCTTATTAAACTTTAGATTTACTTAGCATGATAACTTAGCACAATAAAAGTGCCAATCTTTATTAATTTCTAGCAGTTATTAAAACAGTTTGGAATGTTATATATATATAATTGTATCTATCTGCGGAAACATGTTATTTGCATTTGTATTAAGAATTCAGTCAAAACTATAAGAAAATATTTGTTAACATCGTTAAGTAATTTATTTACCAAAATAAGGCTCGATCCAGTCAGTAACCATACTTGTACTTAGTTAAAATGAGATAATTTCTAAAGCTTACTGCCATTTATGTGCCAGTAAAACTGTTTTCTTGTGCAATTTTATATCTCTGATGCTCAAATGAGAAGTGGTCAATATGATGAGTACAGATATAATAAGCATAATTGTGGGTGAATTAGTACTTTTAACTTTATATATTTCCACTGCCTATTCTTATTGGTTATGCGTACTTCAAAGCAACTTAAAGAATATAGATTTTCAATGTTAAGATATTTTGCTAGCTCTTTATATTTTGAATTGTATATGTGTTGTTATGAATTCTATCTCATATAGGGTCGATTCGTTTTTTGGAAAGCTTATTGAAAATGCTTCCTATTAATGAACTCTCATTTATAATAATATAATAATGTGATGCAGTCTTACGATTTTTTTTCTTTAATTTTCATTTAAAAACATATAAACAGTAAAAATAGACAATACCTGCTTCATATGCTTAGATATGGTCAAAATATAAAATTAGAAGATATGGTATGATTGCATATTGGCAAAGTCAAATATGTGTGAAAATCCTGTTTTTTCAATACATTTTTAAAGAAAAAAATATATACAATTACTTGTTATATGCACTGTTCTAACTTTTTGTGAAACTCTGTTAAAAACTGTGTAATTTTTATTTAAACAGACGAATCACCAAAGAAAAAGAATAACTCAAAGTTCTGGTGGCCTGGGTGCAGTGAATTCGAAATATCAACAACGACCCTCAAATACAGAATATGAAAGAAAAAGGTGAGGTTACAAAATTTTATTTGCAAACTTAACTTTATAACTTCCAGGTATCACTGCTAACAGTCAGGGGAATTACTTAAATGATCAAATTTTATTAGAGGCTAGCTTTAAATATATATCATACCAAGCGGAAACCCAGTTGAAATCGAAGCTCTTTGTTAGAGAAGGCGATAAATGCTAACTGCAATGTTTACTATAGTAACACAATTTTTAAAAATTAATATAGAAACAAACACAACGACAATTTTCTTCTCAATAACGAAGTGTTTTATTTTAAAAACACTATTTGCATAAGTTTTCAATTTATCTACATAGCAATGCAGACCCAATGCTGTAGAACAATTCGATATCAAGTCGACGACATAGGAATCTATCAAGTTGGATATAGAAAATGCATAACCTCCGATTTTTTTTTAGATTACCGCGAACGGAGAACATATCAATCTATTAGTTCAGTAATTTTCGTGTCTGCCTTTCCATTATGTGACTTGAGAAAAAATTCCAAAAAATGATTTAACAATTGTATCGAAAAGAGAAAATCGAGTGCACCCTTTTAGCTCACCTGGCCCAAAGGGCCAAGTGAGATTTTCTCATCACTTTCAGTCCGTCGTCCGTCGTCGTCGTCTGTTAACTTTCACAAAAATCTTCTCCTCTTAAACTACTGGGCCAAATTAAACCAAACCTTGCTACAATCATCATTGGGGTATCTTGTTTAAAATATGTGTCCGGTGACCTGGTCAACTAACCAAGATGGCTACCATGGCTAAAAATAGAACATAGGGGTAAAATGCAGTTTTTGACTCATACATGTATATCTCAAAAACCAAAGCAAATCTGACATGGGATAAAATTGTTAACCAGATAAAGATCTATCTGCCCTGAAATTTTATGATGAATTGGGCAACTCGTTGTTAGGTTGTTGCCCCTGAATTGGTAATTTTAAGGAAATTTGGCCGTTTCTGGTTATTATCTTGAATATTATTATATAGATAGAGATAAACTGTTACAGCAATAATGTACAGCAAAGTAAAACCTAACTAGAGGCTCTAAAGAGCCTTTATCGGAGCGCAGATGAAATATCACGTTGTGATTGGTTAACGCCGTCACGTGGTGACCCCCTATGAGGCGTATGGGGTTAGTAAGTTTCATATGATATCCATCCGAACTTGGCCATGAGGTTCTTGACGCGTTAATGGCGACGTCATCTATTAATGTTGTTGTATTTCATTGTTTATTTTTCAACAAAACGCCGCAGAAAAAGTCCAGCGTCCGATCAATTCGTTATACGGTTAACTACTGACCCCTTACGGATCCATAGAGGGTGAATAAAATTCATAGGGGACTCGGACTCCGGCCTCACCCTCTACAGATTTTACTAATTAGTTAACCCTCTATGGATCTGTATGGGGTCAGTAGCGAACCATATTACTTATAATGTTACTATACAACAAAAGGGTTATTGCATGAATATTGAGAAATATTGTCCCTCGTAGAACATATACATGTTTTGCACTCGTAAGCTCGTGCAATATAAAATTCTACTAAGAACAATATTCCAGAATATTCATGCAATAACCCTATATTATATGAGATATCTCATTTAGTTTATAAGATATCTTATATACTTTATAAGATATCCAATAAAGTATACGAGATATCTGATATATATTTTTAATATAAGAATATCTGTGGACGGCAACAACTGAATGTATGATCGCTATGTCTCGCTTTTTCGACAAAAGTCGAAGGCTCGACAAAAATGCATTTACAAAGAATGGTATTATTCTCACTATTTAAATGATCTTTTTTTTTCTGAAATAGGTCTTTAGCATAATTTATTTTCGTTTTTAGACTTTACTATCTATGAGAACCAACATAATCTTTAAGCAGATCAATGGATTTTGAATCCAGACCAGACAGTCAAGAGAATTTACCGTAAATAGAAAATTAGCAAAAGTGACAGCAACACACGTATGTTTCGATTGGTGTGTTAGATTTTGGACAGGAGTAGCAGACTGTGGTGCATTGATCCCAAAATCTTGACAAAACAACAACTGAACACCTTTTTGTCTCTTTCAAGTAGGATTGTGCTTTTTTTGTTTTTAAATGCCAGAAATTAATATGGGATAGTTTGAAAGAAGAACTTTCAAAATGACACATATTAGCACAAGGATTCATTGCAATTAGACAATTTCTGATTTTGTGTATTTTCAACTTTTTATGTTTTTATAAACTTTAAATAATTTGATGAACTGCAAGTATTATTTGAATATGAACACGTAAGTCTCAAGTGTGGTTCATGCAGTTTGTAACTGCTTTTCGTTTAAAAAGGGTTTTCCCTTAAAAGAAAATTTAATCAAGACATCAAAATAAAATATTGAACTCGATTTCAAATTCATTTTATTTTCCTATTTTTGCCATGTTTTTATCAAATCTTAGCATATTTTTAAGTGAGAAAAGAAGACTTCTTGATGCTTCTAGTGTTCCACACTCAATTTTCAACATTGTGACATTTCATATGTTATATTCTGGCTTTCAATGTTTTATGTATTTTTTGTTTGTTTGTGAACGTGCAAATTGTGTTCTGACCAATGTAACTTTTCAAGCAGTTTATTGAGCTTGATTTTGTTGTTCTTTAAACAATGAAAAACCATTTTTATTAATCTAAAAAATAGGAGAAATTCATCATCTGTTCATCTCTAAGGTTGCTTCTACTCAATGAGATACTACCATTTTTATAGATCAATAATATTAAATATATCAGTATGTCACGTGCAGGTGAAGTCATTTCTTCTAAATGAAACATCATTACTTTCCTCATTTTCATAAAATTATAAATTCTTGAAAAAAATTAAAAACATTTGGAAAGTTTGGATCTCTTTGGTATGATTACAAATGAGACAGTTATCTCGAAGTATGTGCATTTATTGCTCAATTGAATATAACTGCGTAAACCTAATTTTGTGACTGAATTCAGTCATTCTATTTTTTACTTTTGCAGAATTGGTCTATTTTCAACAAATATTTACTGAATTTGTCTTGACTGAATTCAGTCATCTGTTTTATAAATGTTTTAAATACTATGTAATCTCACTTGGTGTAATTTAAGTCTTATGAAACACTCTTGTTTAGTTCAATTTCTTGTAGCTTCTTTCAAATGTTGTGTGACTGAATTCAGTCAACATTTTGTGAAAATAATGAACAGGATACAGAGTTAATTTCATTTAGCTGTTGTTCTGTTATCATGGTTATATGTTGTTTGTATTTAATCTGTATTCCGAATTCTGTTTCCGAATCTACAGTTTGGGCTTTATTTAAGAAGCAACAAGTACAAATAAGATTTATGTTTCTTTCAAATATACTGATTGAATTCTTTGATATAAAGATGAAATCGAGCGACTGAATTCAGTCACTCAAATAATAATAACAATACAATTTTCTTTTTCTTCTTCATATGTTGTAAGTTAACAATACTAATAAAGTATTTATGCAAATATTTCTTTGCCACGGTTGACGTTTTAATACGTTTTAAATAAAATGGAAATGAAATGATGCCCATTGCAAACAATGTTGAATGTTAAATGGTATAATATAATGAATAATATATCTACTAAGTTCAACCCTTGAGATTTGACAAATCAGAATATTGACAAGTTGAAACAGAATGTGTTTTGAGCCGAACATCTATGCTGAGACTACTATAACACATGTGTTATAGTAGTCTCAGATCTATGACAAGTCGTTTTATTACTTTATTCTAACTTCATGATATCTTATATAATATATATAAGATATCTCATATAATATATAAGATCTTTTATAAGATATCTTATATAAATTAATCTAGTTTTTCTACTGAGAAACTTATATCATGACATTATACACTTTGACATTATATATCATATAGTTTATATAAGATAACTTTTATACTTTACATGAGAGTTTTCTAATACCACATCTTCTTATTTATTTTATAATTATAAGATACATTTAAAAGTTTGTAAGATATTATATACGATATCTACAAAGTATAAGATATTTTACATGCATATATTGTTTATATAAGATATCTTATACACCTTATATGATATTTATCAGATATCGAAATTCTTATATATTCTATAAGATATTTTATAAAGAATATTATATGAGATATCTTATAAATTGTATTAGATATCTAATAAACTATATAAGATGTCTTATAAACCATATTTGATTTTCACATGATGCACACATGATGTTTCACTAAACTGATATAGTTTTGTGCTATAGCATATCAGTAACTGTTAGTGTGTCTTTTGTTAATTTATTTTGTCATTTAAATTTTGCTTATGCGGGGTTCACACATTGCCGATTATTGCTCCCGTTTGAGATCAGACAGCGATACGACACGAAAAGTGAAAAAGTCGGATTAGTATCCTCAATTATCTGGAATGTCCTATTATTGTCTGAACGCAGTCGTTTTAGTTCGTAACAGATTCTTACTGGTCGGGAAGGGTCTGAATAGTTCGGCAAAGCACCCCGACAGTTAGGTGCGTCCCGTAACATTCGGGGAAACTCAGCCGATTTTTTTTTTAGTCGGATTAAAATCGTGCCTATGTCGTGACAGATTCTGCTGTATCGGATCGAATTCCTAACAATGTTCTGTGTATTCGGGACGGTGTCCTTTGGAACGGGAATGATCTGGAGAAGTCCCGACAATAACAGAATACAATACGACTGAGACCAGACAAAGCCGTTTGCAATGCGATAGAGCGGACCGTGATAGGATTACGTTCCTACAGTACCCGATCATCCCGATTATGCCGACAGTTTTCGAACGGATAACTTCCGTCAACGTCGGTTCACTGTCTTGTCACTATCTGATCTCTGTCGGATTACATTCGGTAGAATCGGGACGCAGTCGTGACAGACTCGGTCGAATTTTACCTGGCGAAAGATACAAATCGAATTTCCATCCACGATTCACACGATCTTGATCAGACTTTTGACAAATTTTAATCGGGAATGGTCCTGTCAAGGACGGCAGTAAAAATCGTGAATGTGTGACCCCAGCTTAAGTTTCTTCTGTTACCTATTCTGGTTAACATAGACTGACTCGGACGTCTTTTAAACTGAGAGTATTGCCTTGTTTTCTTTTTTTATTCAACATTTGCTAGAAGAATAGAGCAGGGAGGGTCGAGATCTTACAAAACATGATTAACACTGCCACATTTATGCGTCTGTCCCTAGTCCAGAACCTCTAGCCTTTGTCAGTCTTGGGTTGGTTTTTTTTCTCCATTTGTATATATGTCTCCTCCATTTCGCTGAACTAGTATACAAGTTCTTTTTTAATGGTCATTCATGGAAGTAATATTAATTACTTCCATAACCATGGAAGTAATATTACTTCAATGGGTCAACTAACCCGGCTTCATAGCTCCATGTGGGATATTCTCGTCACCTCTGTTGAAAACTCATTGATGCATGGCCTTGGGTTGTTGTATACTCTATGGTACAGTTGTTGTCTCTTTGGCACATTTTTCATTTATTTGATTCTGAACTGACTCACTGTTTGAGACATAACATTATTGACTAGGCTACATGTATATGTTTTAATAATCCTTACTTTTGCAACTTTCAATTTAAATCCATAAAGAATCTACGTTTATAAAGTAAAGGATTTTGTATATCAGGAATCCTTGATAAAGAAAAATTCAGAAAAACATATTTTATACATAAATATCAAATAAGTTCTATTTCAAGTCGGTACGTTAAATGACAATACAATATAAGCTCTAAGCGAGCGTTTTGACCGAAATACAAACGTACACAGTAAACGAAAGACATGGATATTATAAACAATGCGCGCAAACACAACTGACTATACAACTAAGAAATTTGATCTTCCTCTACATACATGATAAATATTTAAATAGCACTGAATATATATACGGTTACGTTAAATGGTTGAAAAGTTAAATATTGCATATATGAAAACCAGTGATCCGTAACAAAAATACTACCGGGTTTGTGTGATCATCGAATTACCATAAAATAATGAATTCATAACAATGAAGACAGTTTGGATTGTTAGACTTCTAATCTTTGCTATTCTTATTCATGGTAAGTTTTTGGTTTCGAATTTCGAACCGAGTATTCAAAAGATTCGAACATGGCTGAAACCTTTTTGGTTATTGGCAAAACATAACTACGCCATTTCAATATGGAAATTAATTTACCACTGCCCATCCACCCGTCCGTCCGTTCATTCGTCCGTTCGTCCATCCGGATATAGATACATATTCAATATTACTTCCATGGTCCGACTATATATATTTACTACTCTCAAAATTCTAGGTATTTGGAATTGGTCATTTTTGTACTTAAAGTTTGAAAGGGGGATGTTTTGGATATTCACACAAAACGCTATATAATTGAACACATGGTTTGTACTAATAAAGTTAAATGTTTAAATGCACTATACATAAGATTTTTTTTAGTATTGTCAAAAATGTAATCAATACCGGGTAGTTGACAACTGGAAACTGAAAGTTGAACTTGGTAAATATAAAAACTGGAAAATTGTAACCCTCCGACTGATTTCAGAACTGACATCCTGCTGCAAGTGTAGACATTCAGAATAAAAATAAAAGATAGGTCAGCATACATACTGTTAAGTTTATAATTTTTTTATGATCAGACGGGGGCATTATTTGTGTCTTGCAGAAAGTCGTATTAATTTCAAGTCGTACTTCAACATCATTCATTCATTCATTCATTCATTCACAAAATCAATTAATGCACAACGAAAAAACATGTCTTGAAAATAAATCGGGCGACAGTAATCATTTTAAAATATAACATAATTGATCTACACATATAAATGGTTCATGACTACACAATTAAAATGTATTTGAAGATAAGAATATAAAAATCATATAACGTGTATAAATGTATTGTTTGAATTGAATAGACTCGAACGAGGAAGTTTTCACATTTGATCGATCACCAATAAACGTCTCTGAGTAGTTATGTTGGGTTATTATGTGTGGATTTTAAATGCATTTAATTTGTTCTTTATTTATTTACATATTGGTATTCGATGACTAATTAAATCTATGAAAAATGAATTATTTCATTCCAAGAAAATCTTTGAAATTTCAGACATTTGCCACTTTTTAGCTCACCTGCTCCAAAGGGTCAAGTGAGCTTTTCTCATCACTTTGCGTCCGGCGTCGGCGTCGTCGTCGTCCGACGTCGTCTGTTAACTTTAACAAAAACCTCTGAAACTACTGGGTCAAATTTAACCAAACTTGGCCCCAATTGTAATTGGCCCCAATTACAGGTATATAATTGGGGCATCTAGTTTAGAAAATGTGTCCGTTGACCCGGCCAGCCAACCAAGATGGACACCATGGCTAAAAATAGAACATAGGGGTAAAATGTAGATTTTGGCTTATAACTCTGAAACCAAAGCAGTTAGAGCAAGTCTGACATGGGTGAAATTGTTTATCAAGTAAAGATCTATCTGCTCTGAAATTTTCAGATAAATCGGACAACCGGTTGTTGGGTTGCCAATTTGTAATTTTAAGGAAATTTTGCCGTTTTTGGTTATCTTGAATATTATTATTGATAGAGATATAGAGATAAATTGTAAACAGCAATAATGTTCAGCAAAATAAGATATACAAATAAGTCAACATGACCAAAATGGTCAGTTGACACCTTAAGGAGTTATTGCCCTTTATAGTCAATTTTACCAATTCTCTTCTCCTCTGAAACTACTAAAACAAATATAACCAAACTTGTCCATAATCATCAGAAGAGTATCTAGTTTGAAAAATGTGTCTGATGACCCTGCCTGTGAACCATAATGGCAGACATGGCTAAACATAGTACATAGGGTAAAATGCAGTTTTTGGTTTATATCTCTGAAACTAAAGCATTTAGAGCAAATCTGACTGGTGGCAAAAATGTTCATCAGATTTAGATATATCTGCCCTGAAATTTTCAGACAATTCCGACAACCAGTTGTTAGGTTGCTGCCCTTGAGTTAGTAATTTTATGGAAATTTTGCAGTGTTTTTCTATTATCTAAAATATAATTATATAGTATCTAATAATATCTTATACTATAAATTATGATTTTAACCTTAATTTACATGATTTCCAAAGCATAAGAAAAAGCCTCTAGTTGTGGTATTTAAGAATTGATTTCCACACAGTGATAGTACATTATTATGAGCTAAAATTGTCTCCTTCCTACTATTTTATCGTTTTATTTTACATTGTAAATGTATAAAACTTTGACTGTTGATACTGAAATACAGATAATGTATAATTAAAGGCAACTCTTCAAAAACATCACATCTGCTAAAATAATGATTTCTGGATTTCAATCTGTATGTCAATTTGAAATTATGAAACCAAAATTCCGTAGTGCTATATAGATTATCGAATCATGTTTGAAATGAAATATAATATTGATTATATACTTGCAGTTATTCAAACGAAAATATTTTACTATCATATCCTTACTTTGAATTCATTGTAAGTACGCGTACATCTATAAGTGAGTTAGCCCGCTTGGTTCTAGTATACACCATGCTATTATGTATAATTCAAAGTAATACAGATTTCAAATTAAAAATTAGGAGTGGGTATTTCAGAAATTGCCATTGCTTCTTTGAAATGCATGATAAATGCAGAATATTCAATAACAACTAAAGGCATTACTCAGGGTGTAAATATGCTTTCATATGTACCAGCAAAGTAATTGTATATGGCTTGGCTGCTTTTCCTAATGTGTGAACCAAAGCTCCGTGTTGAAGACCGTATTTTGACCTATAATGGTTTATTTTTATATATTGTGACTTGGATGGAGTTTTTTTCTCATTTGTACTTATACCACATCTTCTTATAATGATCTATGTATAAAGATTGGCCAATTAACCTAGCTAACGGTGGCTTGTGCTTCGGAGGTGTGCCTATATATAATTGCCTAAGGTTTAAAATTTATCTTTCTTAACATAAGACATAAGTGAAAGTGATGTGAAATTGATTGTAATTGGATTCTTCTTAAATGTTTCAGAAACACAATGTGAGACTGGTATGTGCTTTGCCTGCAGGGACTCTTCAAGCAACAAGGGTAAAAATGACTGCCAGGTGAACACAAAAAGGATGGAAGAGCTTCATACTAAGCTATTTCATGAGTATGGTAACAATACGGATGTTTTTATGAAAGATTTTAAAGACGACCCGTACGTACAGAATTGTAGTGCTTTAGCTAACCATAGCTATTGTTGCATAGAGGAATTTGAAGGAGGAGGTATGTGATTGAACTATTCATGGCTATTGTCTATATATAAAAAGAAGATGTGGTATGATTGCCAATGAGACAACTTTCCACAAGAGACCAAAATGACACAGAAATTAACAATTATAGGTCACCGTACTGCCTTCAACAATGAGCAAAGCCCATACCGCATAGTCAGCTATAAAAGGCAAATAACAAATGTAGTCTTAATTTTTTTTTAAACATAGCATATACGTTAATAAGATGATAATGTGGATGGGGGTTCACAAAATCAGAATAATGGGTAAAAAATATAAAAAATAAAAAAAACATGGACCCAAAAAATAAAATAAGGAGAATAATGAGGTGCTTAATTATAAAATAAAGAATAATGGACACAAATGTATAAGGAATAGAAAGAAAATGGCAAAAAAATAAAAATATACATAAATGAAATGAAGGACTAGTGATAATCCATACTCTAAGTCATAATATATTCTATACGTTTTATGTAAAATAAAGACGGGAGCATGCAAGGGACATAATAAACATTTGTCGAAGACTATCAAATTCGTATATTCCAAAAACAACGACATTCTCAAAAACACAGGGAAAATCCCACCATAAGGACCATAACAGTTTATTCAAGCTTGCACATTCCGAATAGATAAATATTAGCGTATAACAATTAGAAGCAATAAACAATTGGCCTTACCTACACACTCAATGCAATTGGCTGTAAATGTCTCTAATTCTTTTTCCCGTTTAACTTTCACTGATGAGGGAC
The DNA here is from genome assembly GCF_965363235.1 of Mytilus galloprovincialis. NCBI lineage: Eukaryota > Metazoa > Mollusca > Bivalvia > Mytilida > Mytilidae > Mytilus > Mytilus galloprovincialis. The sequence continues at coordinate 50,017,611 of NC_134850.1, forward strand.
AAAACACAAGAACAACAAAAACACAACCAAATAAAATTGAATATCAACAGTATTGAACAAGTCAACATTTACTCATATATAAACATTAACTTTTTTTTATTCGAGCGTCACTGGTGAGTCTTTTGTAGACGAAACGCTCGTCTGGCGTAATTAAAGAACTTAATACTGGTACCTATGATGAGTTTATGGTATATATTTTACATTTCAGGATTCATAAAAGCGTATATAAGAACATGTTGTGATGGTATTACCTGGTCGTTTGATACTAATAAGTTAAAAACACTGAAGAATATCGCAACGAACAACGATTCTTTGTGTCAACATAATACAGAAAGTCTAACAACAACTTGTGTTAGAATGTGTCGGGGAAATTTCTGTAATGGACCAACATCCGCGGCAAATAATTTACGCACATATGAAACTTTGACACTATTTTCGTTCATATTTTTTTGCATGTTTTTTTGTAAACATGACAATTGACAATCTCAAAGAAAGCATTTATTAGTGTTATCAATACACAGCCTTATCAAATGTCTTTGAAGAAAGTTTCATAATTTAGTGAAAACATATATATTTCTGAAAAAAATATTATAATATTAATGAATGGTTGTTTTTATAATGGCCCTGTTATATGTCCAAGGTCTGTAATAATGGTCGAGGAAGTCTGTAATGGCCCGAGGCAACGCCAAGGGCTATTACAGACATCCGAGGCCATTATTACTGACCGAGGACATATAACAGGGCCATTATGAAAACACCCTTTTCTTAATACATTTATTAACCAACTGAAAAAAAGTGTATGTGTTGCTGCTAACTTGATGTAATGTCTTACTCTTTTAATGACAGTTTAGTTTGAACAAAATAATGTGTACTTCACCATTATAAAGCTTTAAGTATACCAAATATCCAAGATATTAAGTTGAAAGAGATATGTGTTAAAAAACAGGATGAACAGTGATCCCTTTATATGGTTCTTTAATGTTGGTTGCTGGTTACTAATTTAAATAAAATACAAAAAGGTATTATACTCTTTACAACTTAGTTTTATTAACTTTATTAAAAACCCTAACAGGGCTTAATACAGACAAACTGGGCATTAATACAGGGCCATTACAGAAAAACAGGGCCATTACAGAAAAAACAGGGCCATTACAGAAAAAACAGGGCCATTACAGAAAAACAGGGCCATTACAGAAAAAAACAGGGCCATTACAGAAAAACAGGGCCATTACAGAAAATATGTAATTTTTAATAAACAGTCACTTTTGGCAATAATGCACTTAGTTGGTTAATAAAGATGGATAAAAGTGACGAAAAAATATATATATATTTATGAAAAACTTCCTTCACCATGAATGCTTTGGTAATACAGGGTATCAAATTCAGGGTTGAATATTTTGAGTGACGTGAATAAACTTATGACTACTTCGAAAATATTTGATATTGGTCAGTTCTAGGTTATGAAATATTGGGCTAAATAAAGCAATTCTCAAAGTAACTGAACTCTATTACATTGATATTTGTAAGTCATGGATATCAGATGACATATGATTTGCCTTATCCTACTTTGTTATGTTACCAATGTATATTTATTGTTTCAGATTAATAAAATATGAAGCCTCACGTTTTAAATAAAAAAAAAATGTCCACTTAACTATACAAGTCCATCCCATATACGATACATAGAGAATATCATATGTCTTTTTAATATCGCATCCGTATGAACCCGAGACACCAATATAATCCCAAGAGCTCTGCTCGAGGGATTATATTGGTTGAGGGTTGATATCATCGAATGTCATGTGTACACTAGTCTCTCGTCCTTAGTGAATGGAATATTGGATCATAGAATTCGAATGTTTTTACGATTTTAACTTATATAGAAACTGTAAACTAGAACTTTGGTTCAAATCATTTTACTTCTATCAACAAAAACTTGAATGAACCTCAACTTAGACACATAAGTTTTTTAATGAGTTGTTGTTAGTTTTCAACTAGCTTTCCACTTTGTCTTCACCCGACTTGCCAATGTTCGTCGTCCGTTTGGCTGTGCAGGATGTATAAATACGCAGTCACGTCTTGTCAGAATAGGAACATTAAATCCGATGCCTAGTTGTAGAGAGAATGCAACTCTTTGAGGAGTTCGTAGTTGGTCTACTGAAAGGCAAAATGTTTGCTCCTATCCAATAATCCCTCATTTTCCAATGCATGGCATTCTTAAATTTCCAGACCTTCGTCCTGGACGACACCTACTACAGGACCTATCTCCAAGTTGTATTTATTGTAAAAAAAAAATTTCAACGGTCCTGAACTTGCATAAATATTTGACACTGGATGTAAAAAAATCAATCAATCAACTGGCTTCCAGTAATTTTGAGTACTCTCAAATCTGCGTGTAATGGCCACAATTATTCAAAATTACTAAGCAGGTAGGGATTTTACAGTAGAGGATATATACATTTTTTTTAATTTTGTCTGTATTTGTTTGTGTGGCTAGGGTGAAGGTTTAAGATTCAAAAGATTGATGGTTGATGTCTAGCCAAAAGGATAGTTTTATGTTATATTAGTAGTATGCTTATTATTTTTAATGAAGGATAGTCAAAATGTACTATTAATTAAGTTAAACGTATATATATAAATCAGAACGAAATAGATATGACTATACCAAACAGGGTGTACTGCTTAATTGAAGGGATACGCTGATCTACGCTGGGCAATGCATACTGTAAATATTTTTTTTAATGATAATTACGGATTGCACTGCGTTATTTTATTCACCGGTCAGATGTTATGGTACATTATTCATAATTCTTCGAACTTTTCATCATGTATATGATTAAATAACCAGTAAATTTAATATTTTTGTAAATAAAATTTTGCAGCTACAACGCTGAAAACCGTTTTCCGTCGGGGGGCTTCGCCCCCTGAACCCCCTACAAGAGCTCTGCCCTGGACATGCTGGGGCCTTAAGTCAAGTCAAACATACTTATGAAGTCTTCTCCTTTTAACATTTATAGCAATATAATACAAAAATATATGTAAGAGCATGCATGTATAGAATGGTATATCTACTTATTATATGTATATATATAAATATGGACCTGAAAAGACGGAAAATTGAAGAAAAAAGAAAATAATAATACTACAGAAAAAAAAATTAAAAGAAAATGAATATTTAGAAAACAAAAACACAAAAAATAAAATACACACAAATTGAAAAAAAAAAACGAAAAAAAAGGACAATTAAGGGGAAAGAATTTTACTTAGATGATGATGTGTGTGCGATCATAGTTTGCTATCTAGACAATTTGAAATCTTCCAGAACTTTTGATAAACTCGATGCAGTTCATGTCCATGCAGTGTTTTGGGTTTATTTTTATGCTCGTCCGTCCGGAGCAATGCTGTTAGTGTCCATGCATGCATTGAAATGGGCAATGTTCATGTAGTGGTTTAAGGGCTTGCATGTTGTGGTTTTAGGGCTTGCTCGTCCAAAGTAATGCTGTTTATGTCCATGCAGTGTTAAGTTTCAGATGTTTATGTATGCGTACACGTCCAAAGCAACGCTGTTAATGTCCATGCAGTGTCTTGGGTTTATGTTTATGCATACACGTACAAAGTAATGCTGTTTAAGTCCATGCAGTGCTGAGTTTATGTTTATGCGGACACGTACAAAGCAATGCTGTTTATATCAATGCAGTGTTGAGTTGATGTTTATGCTTACACGTCAAAAGCAATGATATTTATGTCCATGCAGTGTTGAGTTTATATTTATGCTTACACGTCCAAAGCAATTGTTGTTAACTTACTATGTCCATGCAGTGTTTTGGGGTTTATGTTTATGCTTACGCGTCCAAACCAATATTGTGTATGTTCATGTAGTGTTTTGGGGTTTATGTTTATGCTCACGCGTCCAAACCAATATTGTGTATGTCCATGCAGTGTTTTGGGGTTTATGTTTATGCTTACATATCCACAGCAATGTTGTGTATGTCCATGCAGTGTTTTGGGTTCATGTTTATGCGTACACGTACAAAGCAATGCTGTTCATGTCCATGCAGTGTTTAGGGTTTATGTGTATGTGTATACGTCCAAAGCCATGTTGTTTATGTCCATGGAGTGTTTTTGGGTTTATGTTTATACTTACAAGTACAAAGCAATGCTGTTAATGTCCGTGCAGTATTGAGTTTATGTTTATGCGTACATGTACAATCAAATCAATGTTGTGTATGTCCATGCAGTGTTGCGTTAATGTTTATGCGTACACGTACAAAGCAATGCTGTTTATATTCGTGCAGTGTTGGGTTTATGTTTATGCGTACACGTACAAAGCAATGCTGTTTATGTCCACGCAGTGTTGAGTTTATGGGTATGCTTATACGTCATAAGCAATGCTGTTAATGTCCATGAAGTTTTTAGTTTATGCTTGTCCAAAGCAATGTTGTAACAATCCCTGAAGCGTTTTTGGGGTTCATATACATACTAGTAAGCTTACACTTCCAAAATTGTGATGTTACTGTCCATACAATGTGTTGTGTCATAATGTTATTTCCTTTCAACTTTAGTTTTTAGTTTTGTTGGCTTTATCAGGTCATTAAAGGTGACATTTGTTTGGAACTTATATTGATTCCCTCACGGGGTTTTTGCATCGGAAATAAACAAATTTATTTTTGAAATAAGTTGTTGGCAAGATACGGATTATGTTCTTATCGTTTATTTTATGAAGGTATGATATTAAACCCCTAACGGGAGGGAGTGTGCTTTATTTTCATATGATGTAAACATAATCTTTCAATCAGTAACTGCTTAAGTATAAGTAACTCCTTTTTTATACGACCGCAAAAATTGAACATTTTTTGGTCGTATATTGGTATCACGTTGGCGTCGTCGTCGGCGTCGTCGTCCGAATATTTTTAGTTTTCGCACTCTAACTTTAGTAAAAGTGAATAGAAATCTATGAAATTTTAACACAAGGTTTATGACCACAAAAGGAAGGTTGGGATTGACTTTGGAAGTTTTGGTCCCAACATTTTAGGAATTAGGGGCCAAAAAGGGCCCAAATAAGCATTTTCTTGGTTTTCGCACTATAACTTTAGTTTAAGTAAATAGAAATCTATGAAATTTAAACACAAGGTTTATGACCATAAAAGGAAGGTTGGGATTGATTTTTTGAAGTTTTGGTCTCAACAGTTTAGGAATAAGGGGCCCAAAGGGTCCAAAATTAAACTTTGTTTGATTTCATCAAAAATTGAATAATTGGGGTTCTTTGATATGTCGAATCTAACTGTGTATGTAGATTCTTAATTTTTGGTCCCGTTTTCAAATTGGTCTACATTAAGGTCCAAAGGGTCCAAAATTAAACTTAGTTTGATTTTAACAAAAATTGAATTCTTGGGGTTCTGTGATATGCTGAATCTAAAAATGTACTTAGATTTTTGATTATTTGCCCAGTTTTCAAGTTGGTCCAAATCGGGGTCCAAAATTAAACTTTGTTTGATTTCATCAAAAATTGAATAATTGGGGTTCTTGGATATACCAAATCTAACTGTGTATGTAGATTCTTAATTTTTGGTCCCGTTTTCAAATTGGTCTACATTAAAGTCCAAAGGGTCCAAAATTAAACTAAGTTTGATTTTAACAAAAAGTGAATTCTTGGGCTTCTTTGAAATGCTGAATCTAAACATGTACTTAGATTTTTGATTATGTGCCTGGTTTTCAAGTTGGTCCAAATCAGGATCCAAAATTATTATATTAAGTATTGTGCAATAGCAAGAAATTTTTAATTGCACAGTATTCAGCAATAGCAAAAAATCTTCAATTGCACAGTATTGTGCAATTGCAAGAAATTTTCAATTGCACAATATTGTGCAATAGCAAGAAATCTTCAATTGCACAGTATTGTGCAATAGCAAATATTTTCAATTGCACAGTATTGCGCAATAGCAAGAAATATCTAATTGCACAATATTGTGCAATAGCAAGAAATTTTCAATTGGAGTTATCTTTCTTTGTCCAGAATAGTAGTTGAATCAACTTAAATCATTGTTTTATACAATATACAATGTATATTCACTTTTACTACCAACTGATAAATTAAAACAATCTTTACCATTCAGTGATAACAAGCACTTTTTTTACATTTTAATATGTATTTAAATGAGAAGTTTTTCAGTGTTGCAAACTCCATTTGAAATTTGAATTGAGATCAGTTTTGGAATGAGGGAAAGGGGAATGTGAAAAAAATGGGGGGGGGGTCATTTTTTTTCATTTCAGATTTCATAAATAAAAAGAAAAAATTTCTTCAAACATTTTTTTGAGAGGATTAATATTCAACAGCATAGTGAATTGCTCAAAGGCAAAAAAAAAAGTATTTTAAGTTCATTAGACCACATTCATTCTGTCAGAAACCTATGCTATGTCAACTATTTAATCACAATCCAAATTTAGAGCTGAATCCAGCTTGAATGTTGTGTCCATACTTGCCCCAACCGTTCAGGGTTCAACCTCTGCGGTCGTATAAAGTTGCGCACTGCGGAGCATCTGGTTACTTTATGTATCATTGTCATTTTGCTTAGTTTCTCTGACATCGGACTCGGACTCCATTTAAGCCGGTATGGGAGTCTAAATTAAAAATGATAGAATTTGTTCATACTTTGCCAAAATGTACTATTTATATATATTGATATATGTTCAAAAATATATTAAAAATGACAGGTCACCGCGCATTTTCTCAGGCTACAAGTTGTGACAAAATGACACATTTTGTATGGATTATACAGGAAAAAGCATTATTAATTATGTGATTAGAAGGTAAACTAAATAATAGAATTGTGAAATAAAATACGAGAAGATAGCTTTTATGAGATGCTTTTAGAATATCAAAAGAAAAGAAAGGGTCACCGTAGAAAAATCCATGTAGATTCCTTCAGAAAAGAGGGACGAAAGATACCAAAGGGACAGTCAAACTCATAAATCTAAAACAAACTGACAACGCCATGGCTGAAAATGAAAAAGACAAACAGAAAAACAATAGTACACATGACACACCATAGAAAACTAAAGAATAAACAACACGAACCTCAGAAAATGCACCATTTCAGAGTTACCTCCCCTTAAAATGCCGGTTTGAAAATATTAAAAATCAAGCAGAAATAATCTACACTTGTACAAATACTAATATTTATAAGTTATAATCTTATAAATTTGTTGCAAATTCACATTAGTTATCTGCATTCCTGCATTACATTTTGCTAATCTGATTGAAAATCTGGACCTTAGATTTCTCTGGTTTGTTTTACAATCCAAGATGGCGAAAGACACCCATACTACCTTTAAACGAGTTTTACTGTTTGTTTGTTTATTCTACATTGGATTGAGGAATTAGTGGGGAAGCGATCTCACAAAACATGATGAACCCCATCGCATTTTGGCGCCTGTTACTCTTAACTAGTACACTTCTTGCTTTAAGAGCCAGTTGAAACCCGCTTCCGGGTGCGGAATTTGCTCGCAATGTTGAAGATCCATTTGACTTTCACTTTGTGCTCTTTGGTCGGTTTTGTTGTCTCTTTGACACACCCCGTTTCCATTCTCAATTTTATCGTCTTCCTATGGCTCTTCTTATTTTTCAAAGGACCCTTGTTTGCCTCTTATTTCAATTTACCTTTAAAACTGTAGCATATTTCATAATTGCTTATAATGATATATGCAATGGTTATACTGTGTAAACTTTAACGTGTGTGTATTGAACGGCTCAGCGAAATATGATAGTCTGTGCATGTATTCCGATGGTATTTAAATATTTATTCTATTGTTCCTGATTGAAAGGTTTAAAATTACGAAACGTTTACCGAGAAGTTTTTAAAGTGGAAAGCATCGAGTCGTAACATACACATCGAAACAACTACCGGGTTTGGTACACCCTATGTTCTAAAAACCGTAATTAAAAATGGTAGTGTAAGATGGCGAAAATTGTTCTTAGTTTATCTGTGTTCGCTTTGTTTAACTCCGGTAAGTATATTTGACATTTTTGCTATGCTTTTAAACTATTTTAATTGATAATATAGAGCTTTTTTAGTAGATTCAAGAATTTCATAATTATACTTTTAACTTCTTTGTGATGTTCTGATGAATGTAAAAAAAGAACTCTGGATCTTCGAAGTTATATAAAATAGAAAGTTTCCGATAGTACCTATTTGTGTGATGAAATTATTATATTACAATGAAAGGATATCCTTTTTGTGCTCACCTGGTTTAAAGAATACATTTGAATTTTTATATGTTTATAACCATGATAACATGGTTATTGAAAGCTAGTCGTTTCTTTGTCTACCAGTTTGCCTCTTGAGCCTTTAAATCCTCTATAGATTTCAACATTAAAGGAGGGGGTCTTTCAGCAATTGGACTTTATACTGTGGAAAATCATTATGAATGTAAGATATGTGTAGTACTATGTACTTTTTGTTTTGATATTTCAGTTGTCGGAGTAAGTGACTTCTGTTTTGGATGTAGAGACACTTCCGATGCAGAGGGTAAAGATGACTGTCAAAAACAAACAGAAGGAATGGACAGCCTGCATTATACTTATAAGACTCAATATGGAAACAACAGTAAAGACTTTTTAGCAAAATACGGAAAAGATCCATTGGTACATGACTGTCGGCCATACCACAAATATAATATGACACATTGTTGTATTGAAGAACTGGAAAGATTAGGTAAAAGTTGTGAATAGTTGGGAAAATCCTCAATGAGGCAGCAACTGTACAACGAACAAAGTAGAAAGACTTATAAGGTCTTCAGTGGCGGATCTAGAAATGTTCATAAGTGGGGGTCCACTGGCTGCCTAAGAGGGGCCCCGATTTCTTCACGCTTCAGTGATTCCCTATATAAGCAACCAATTTTTTTTTCTCAACAGGACCGCCCCCCCCCCCCCCCCCCCAAATCCGCCTCTGGTCTTCAACAACAGACATTTCAATGACAAGCTTTAAATTGTCTCCAGTCTACATAAGTTGAGTCTATATCCTTTATGTCCTTGCTTTCATTAGCTTTCCAACATATGTCTAAGATTTTGGGTTTTGAAAATATATTGACATCACGTATGATATATTAATAGTTTGCAGTGAAATTGTAACGAAGTCATCATTGGAATAAATAATTTTATTATGTAATACAAAGTCAAGAAAGATTCTAAAGTTCAATTGTTCGAATGTTCACAAACTGTCTTTAAAGCTGAATTGTTCGAATGTTCAATATCTCACACGGGCACGTGATCGTATAGTGGTATAACTGTTCGTTCCTGTTAGAGTATTTCGGATATTAAGCGCATGTTTTCCAGCCTACCCACGAGGGGGGGAGACCTTGGCGGAATCTCCGGTACCAATCCCTTGTACCAATCTGTCCTCTTCCAAGTCCAAAGCTGGATCTTATATAGTCCAGTGGTCCATAAACATTGGCCCATAGCTGATGGCCGGTTACGTATTAGTCTGGATGTTGAATAATTCTAGTCTGTGGTTAATTGTCAAACTATACAATTAACCCCTGCAGGATACATGTTATTTCACAGCAGACATGGTCATTTATTGGCTGCAGGTTATATGTTTATAATATTCGTACAGATCGTTATTAAGTGTCCAAAGGGTACATGTCATTGAATTGTTCGGGTATGCTGTAATTAATTCCTTTTTAATGAATTTCCTAATTAATACTCCGGTAATAATAATAATAATTAATGATATGAAACACAATTGTGTTACAAAATTGGCTCTGTAAGTGTTATGGTAAATGGAGTTGTAAAACTGAATGACATACCCTTAACACCCATTTCTTATAAAAGCAACATAATTAAGATATATATGTGTCAAGTTATTTTAAAAACTTTCTCAACCTTTCCTATTTTAATTTTAAATTTTGTTTATCATGTTCTATTTCTAGTAATATGTTCCTGACTGTTTCTATTTAATTACCCCATAATTTGTTATTTCTGGCAAAGTACATAATGCACATCCAGACGCTGGCAAGGTTTTACTGCCGATTGTTAGAAGACAAATGTATAGCCATGCTATTTTTTTTTTTATACCCAGTCACCCTTTGCCTGTGGGTTATAAAATATCAATGAGAAACATATTGAAGAAAATATTATTTGTACTTGAATAAGTATATAATAGGAAGTTAACATCATCACTAAACATACTATTTTTTTTATATATTCTAGGTACAATCCAGTCTTACATACGGGGATGTTGTGATGGGAAAAACTTTTCGATACCAGCAAATGATATTCCACGTTTAAAGTTTATTTCGGATAACAATCAGACATTATGTGCTTACTATGAAAACAAAGGATTAGTTATGTGTGCGACAATGTGTGACGGTAACTTTTGTAATGGACCGTCTGTGGCTGAATCTGTCCATATTTATTCCATCGGATTGATGGTTTTCTGCTCTTTCATTTTGGCATTATATATGACATAAAATTTAATACAAAAAATATATGTGGAGCAAATGATTTATCTAGAAAGTAAGATTTATGAATTGGTAAAACCTAGTACACATTTACCCTCTAATCCATGCAGTAATACACTTACAGCACTATGACTGGTTAAATTTAATAGCACCTCCCACTCTTACTGCAAATAATAATAAAAGTAGGCGACAATAAGTTTTTTGCCAATAATTATGCATATTTGTTCTTTCTTTTCTGCATAAGTCTCAAAGAACGTACAATGTATAATTATGTAGTTTTGTCCCTTTCCTGTAACCCATGACGGCTGACAAACTGGACCTCGTTTTTTTAGTATTATATATAGATGTATAGATTCTGATTTGTTCATTGATTCATCACTTTAGAATAAATAATTTAACCTGATATTCTTTGTGTGAAATATTTAGATACTCTGTTATTGTGTTACGAAATAAAAGTTTATTATCGAATACCTTGTTTTTTTTACGATGACAAACATGAATCTTAAATCATTTTTTGTACTTACAGTATCATATGGTACAATTATCATATTTGACTTAAATCATGTTTAAGTGCAAATTCAAAATAAGCTTATGATAAATAATGTGTTTATTTGTTTTTATGAATTATTGCCTTACAAATTATTTCCATGAATATGAAAATATATACATGTAATCTCCATGCTTGTGTACTACAGATGAGAAATATGCGATAGAGTATTGCACTGTTATACTTATTCTTTTCAAGAACAATATTTGAAAGATTTCAGACACTCTAAGGCAGCTGACAATTTAAAAATGATTTCTCCGTGCAAATATACTTGAATTTGGAAATGCTGTCATAGACAGAAATTCACTGTGAAATATTATTAGGGACAATATGACAGCGAAAAAATCCCGAACAACCTAACAAAAATTCATAGACGGAAGGACAGCCACTGTGTCATAATGAAATACTGTACTGGACAGTATTCCCTTATTATATATATTGTCTGCGGACGATATCATCTATGAAAGTGTGTCCAGTAGACAATACTTCAAGATGCATATTATTTTATTTCACCCCTACAATCTAGATCATCAGCTATTGATTTATTCACGTATGTGATATAATTCTTATTCGGTGATGTCACATTCGAGGAAAGAGGACAGGATTGTGGTTATGATAATTTGAGCTTATTCAACTATAAAGATTTCATTTTAAATCGGCAAGTTTGATAATAATACAACAAAATCGCTAAACGAGCTTGTTATATGATATACAGTGCGTGCAGATACAATAGGACAACGCAAGACATACAAAAATTTACACGTACGCAATTGTCACATGCATAAAGGGAATAGTATAGCATAAAACATGTAGTTTTAAGTTAAGAAAGTGTAAAGCAAAATTAGATCAGGGTGAAATTTGATCCGGAGGAAAAAATGTCACAGTAGTTGTTGTTATTTCTTTATATGCTGCTGCATACATGTATTGATGGAAATTTGGGCAATATTTAAAAGCAAAAACACAGGAACAGTCATGTTTATCACTCCTTCACGAGATCATTGGAATAAACTTGACTCATTAAAATTTATTCACCGTCTGGATTTCTTTAAGGAAGGAGTTCCAGAGAACTTGAGCATCATACCTAAAAGATTTTTTTTACCATGATACCTTGTTCTTCTTATTTGAGGTATCTGTAAAATATTCATTGTTCTTATCCTTCTAACGTGTAGGCTAGGTCTTAGTCATTGAAAAGGTAAAATCCACGAAAAGACTGTCATGCGACGTCCACACTAAAGTCATTTGTTTGAAAATTAGCAATTAAATTATGATATGATATGTTGTTTTCATCCATTTCTTCAATAAGTAAACTTAGTCAAATATAAAGTCCACGTCCACTTGTATGTTTGTCCATCTGATGAGTTAAGCCTTTTTCAACTGATTTTTATAGTTCGTTCTTATGTTGTACTGTTATACCTCTGTCCCGGTTAGGGGGGGGGGGGGATCCCGCTAACATGTTTAATCCCGCCACATTATTTATGTATGTGCCTGTCCCAAGTCAGGAGCCTGTTATTCAGTGGTTGTCGTTTGTTTATGTGTTACATATTTGTTTTTCGTTCATTTTTTTTACATAACTTGATAAGGCCGTTAGTTTTCTCGTTTGAATTGTTTTACATTGTCTTATCGGGGCCCTTTATAGCTGACTATGCGGTATGGGCTTTGCTCATTGTTGAAGAACGTACGGTGACCTATAGTTGTTAATGTCTGTGTCATTTTGGTCTTTTGTGGATAGTTGTCTCATTGGCAATCATACCATATCTTCTTTTTTATATTAGTAATGGCCTTGACTAAATTGTCAAATTCTTCAATAATGATTTGGAGAAAAATAGAACAGAATATCAGTTATTCTATTCTTACGAATCTTTTTTGTTTTAAAAGATAAACACAAATTGTTTTTTGTTAAATAATTTGTAATTTCTGTAAGTTAAAAGTATCCTAAACATTTATACATTTTTTATTCAGAAATAACTCATATTTATCAAATTGTCATGAATTGAGAAAAAAAACGTCATTTTTTTGCTGTATATTTATCAAAATTAAAAAAAATGCACTATTTACAGTTTTATAAAACTTGGTCCACATGATCTCCCTGGAAAATGAAACAAAATGTCGTTTTAAAAAATAGGGGTCCATGTACTCGTTTTCAAATTAAATCAGTTTGAATGATAAAAATCAGTCGAAAAAAGCATCTTTTCCCGATATGTCACAGTTTGACGTCGCGAAATAACATTTTACGTTAGCAACGTCATTACCTCCCCTGTAACTGTATCGTATGCCCTTAACATGTTAACAACACCTCGATTTTGGCAAAAACAGTTAACAACAAATTAAAAAATGCTGATAACAGTTAACACAGTGGGTTGAAAACAGTTAACAGTTTAAATTCATTTCAGATAAGAGTAAACAACACCTTGAAAAAGGCCAAAACATCAAATCTATATAATCTGTCAGAGCTTAACTTTGGATAAATTCTTTACTTTTTCCTTTGCAAAATTACTATAACAAAGACTTTATAAATAAACAATTTCTGATGGCACTAACTACACACTGTAGACTGGAATCTCCACTGGAACCAGTAATTATTACGTCACTATCAATAGTTATTTTTAGATATTAGACGACTGGCCATGTGATCTAAATACGCATCAACTAGATATTACGCCACGTAATTACCAAAATCATTGGAACAATAAAGTCAGTTATAATCTTCGTCACAGCAAACCAAAATATATATTTTATGAATATAGACTCAAATTGAAACGTATAAATTAAAAAGAAAATAGAACTATTTTAGTGTGCGGAGTAATTATTTTGTTTATATCCGAAATCGGCCATATTTGTTGACAATTTGTTGCATCAAACAGAAAGGAGAAAAATCTTTAAACGTATTTAAAAGAAACAATGAAGTGGGAATATAAAGAAGAACATCCCTTTGAGAAAAGGCGTGCTGAGGGTGAAAAAATCCGGAAGAAGTATCCAGATCGCGTTCCTGTAAGTTCTGAACAAGGAAATTAACAATAATAATGGCGAAGGAAAAAATATAATTTCTATTTCTTATAAAAATGTTGTCTGCCCCAAGACAAGAGTCCTATCATTTGTCACTTAGTTGTCCTTTGTCATATCTTCTTTACATTTGGAGAATTGAGTTAGATTGACAAATTTTTGAAATGTGTCTGTCAAAGCTGTGCACATCCTTTTGGATTTAAGGTGATTAAAAAAGTAAAAACATATTGTCTGTTGTTTTAGGTTTGTCAGCGGTTGACTTACAGTGAACAACGATCAATCCAACTATTGTTGAATACTGCAAATTGCCCTATTGATGAATATCAGACGCCATAGACACTTGTTCTGTCATAGTGAAATTCCCCTATTGTTAAATTTTATTCCATGGAGATCCCTGGTTACACATAGTCCAAATAATTATGCTGTTTTTGTATGGCTTTTTGACAATTTTTTTTGGCAAGCCCTCCTTCAGTCGTAGGAAGGCATAAATTTAATCAGAAATAGCCTTCCTAGATAATTGGACTGATTTTGCCACAAGTTTACTGTAAAGACGCCTCAAAGAAAAGTGATTGTTGTATTGTGTCAATAGTACAACTGTCACATAATATCTTGTCAAGTGTTAAAGATTCCCAAATAGTAATGGATTTCTAAAGCAGTAATAATAATGGGATTTAAACCATTTTACAAGTGGGGCAATTTGGTAAACCAGTTTGGGGTGTTTTTTTTTTTTTTTAAGTGGGACAATTAGGTGTGGGGTGATTTGCCAGTGGGGCCATTTGTCATGGATTCATTAAGGGCATACGATACAGTTTTGATCCCATTTTGAAATTTTCCTGACAATTTGCATATAGACTAATTTTTGCCAGATTAAATAAATTAAATCAATTATGTTATGAAAAATATACCTTCATATGATACTATTTGAGAAAAAAAAGTCAAAATTTTATATATTTGCTCAAAATTCAGATTTGTGGACGTATGTATGTATTTTTCCTGTTTAAAAAGATAAAAACAGTCTGTTTTTTGTTAAATTATTTGTAAATTGTGTTTTATGTCATTGCCCTTTAAATTTGTGCAACTTGTTTTTTTAAAATAACTCATATTTATCTGATGTTCAGAAATGTAGAAAAAAACATATATTTTTGTTGTATATTTATCAAATTTTAAAAAATTGCACTATTGACGTTTTCATGAAAACTGGCACACATAACCTTTTTACGTAATCAAATCAAATGGCCTTTCAAAAAAGAGGGGTCCATGAACTTGTTTTCAAGTTAAATAAGTTTGAATGATAAAAATCAGTTCAAAACTGAATCTTTTCTCAATAAGTCATAGTTTGTCGTCGCAAAAATAACAATTTTAAGTCAGCAACGTCATTACCTCTCCTGTAGCTGTATAGTATGCCCTTAAACTAAGTCCCCCGCTGGCAGCTATCTAGGATGATTGATTGGCTTCAAACTCAAAGGAACATTCATGCTATGTTTGGTTTCAAAGGAACATTCATGCTATGTTTGGTTTCAAAGGAACATTCATGCTATGTTTGGCTTCAAAGGAACATATATCGTTCATTATCACTGAACTAGTATATATTTGTTTAGGGGCCAGCTGAAGGATGCCTCTGGATGCGGGAATTTCTCGCTACATTGAAGACCTGTTAGTGACCTTCTGCTGTTGTTTTTTCTATGGTCGGGTTGTTGTCTCTTTGCCACATTCCCCATTTCCATTCTCAGTTTTATTCATGCTATGTTTGGTTTCAATCCATTCAGTGGTTCTGCAGAAGAAGTTCAAAGTGTAAAAAGTTCAGACAAAAATGGATGACAATATATAATGCCAAGTGAAGAGAATAGCTCACTTGGTCCTTTAGGCCAGGTGAGCTAAAACATGAGGTATTAGGAAATTGGTTGGTTACAAGCAGTTTTCCTTAAAGCTTCATGTCAACAATATTTACTGAGCACCTAGATGCAAATCAGGTTGGTGAGAACAAATTCATTATAAAGGTAGATATGTTTTTACAAATTTACATGTACATGTACCTCCAAATATACAATGTAAATAAATGTTCGACACTGTAAAAAATACATGTATATTTACCATGATTACTTTAAGTTGTCATAAACAGTGTAAATAGTGATGCATTACTTTTATATTATAGGTTATTGTTGAGAAAGCGCCAAAGGCCAGAGTTGGAGATTTAGACAAGAAAAAATATCTGGTGCCATCAGATTTAACAGTTGGACAGTTTTATTTCTTGATCAGAAAGAGAATTCATCTGAGACCTGAAGATGCTTTGTTTTTCTTTGTAAATAATGTGATTCCTCCAACAAGTGCAACAATGGGATCTCTCTATCAGGTATAAAACTATTAAGTTTAACATCTTGAAAGGCTATAAAGCAAGACAAGGTTCTCGCCATACTCACTTAAGGATTTCAGCAGGTCTCATCATTTTTGGCAATGGCAAATCCAACAATAAGAAGATGAAATTGTATTGCCATATATGTATATTTAATTATTTCAGTCCCATTGACAAAACAAAGCAAGGAAATGACAGTGAAGTTAGATTATTTTTAAACTTATGACAATAATGTGCTCAGTTAGTACACCATTTTATAATCTTGATGCATTGCTGGACTCATCAGTTTTGAAATTCATGAGTCTTAGACAGATTTACATGAGTTAGGACTCCTTGACTTACCTAGTAGTAGAATTAATCCATGACATAATCACATTATCATTTAAAGTTGAAATTAATATGAAATTATACATCTAAGTAATCCTCAATCATTCAGTCACACAAGCACACACAAAGACACTTAAGAAGAACATGTACAAGATATCTATGTTAGAAATAAAAAAAAAGATCACTATTGATAGGATCATGGTGAGAAGTACATGATGATGTACATGTATTATTTTATGTATGTATGCTCCGATGATGAAAAGAGACCCACTTGTAGTAAAACATACTTCAAACTAAAAGAGGAGCGAAAGATACCAGAGACATTCAAACTCGTAGATCAAAAATTAAATAAACTGGCTAAAATAGAAAAAAAACCCAGAAAAACAAAAGTTCACAAGACAAAAAGTAAAATAAGAATTTAGTTAAGTTAAAAGTGATCTACTTTCATAATTTCTACAAAAATACCACTAGAAACATCCATGAGAACAACTACACAGACATGTGAGAACAACAGCTAACCACATCACTAATAACTTTATTGACTAACTTTCACTTTTAACTTAACTAGATTCTTATTTTACTTTCACATTCTATTTATATTTATGATGTCGTCATATCAACCTTTATACTGCAACTAGTTGTGTTTATTTCCTAAATATATCCTAAATATAGTAACACAGCTATATTTTGTGCAATGTCAATTTCATCATGGAACACTTTTTCCATAGTCAGGGGTTCATTGAGGGATGAAAATAAGTTTGAAATTTGTGTTACGATTTAAATAGCTATGAATTTATTTATTTAAGTTGCAGTATAAAAACAATATTAGGTCAATGTCAGAAATAATCAACTTTTTTGTACTCGGCGCAAAACTGGGGAAGGGCTCAGTAGAACCTCGCTCTTCCCCAGTTTCTCAGCCTCATACAAAAAAGTTTATATTTTTCTGACATTGACCTAATATTGTATATTTATTGTAACATTACTTCCGTCGAACTGCACAACCCCCAAATTTGTACTTATTATTGGCGAATATGTCGACCAGAATAAACTCTTACCATGCAGTAATTGATCGGTGGTGTTGCCTTTATTATCGTTTTATTAATTCAAATGCAGTTTGTTAAAGCTGTAATTTTAAACATACAAAATGTGTGTAGCACATATTTTAAAAATACACTTACAATATTATTTATTTGTTTTTCAGGAGCATCATGAAGAAGACTTCTTTCTATACATAGCTTACAGTGATGAAAGTGTGTATGGAGCCTAACTAAAGAGTGGACTGATGATGACCAAAACTGTACCGGGAACCAGTTGTTTTTAATCTAATGCTTGTGTATGGTAGATGTGATCACACACGTTATATATGTTGCTTATGCAGAATTTTACCTGACTTTTTAAAGTTTCTGTAATTCATGTGGTGACATTTTATAAACACAATGGCAAAGATCATACACACGTTTTAAATTTAAGTCTCAATACTTGTTCTAATATTTTGTAGTCTTCAAAAAAAATTGCTTTGAAAAAGAAAAAAAGAAATTAAAATTTTACTTCTGACTGTTCATATCTTGATATATTTATAGATTAAAAAAAATCTTATATCCTTTTAATATTATAATTCTCTGTCTAGCAAAGACAACAATTTTTCAACTTTTTTTTATAACTTTGATATTCTATCAATATTCTACAAACACACAGAAAGGTATTGTTTGGATCAAGTGAAGAATTGTACACATTAGTGTACCCCTATGTTAAAAACAGATAACACTGACCCTTTAAAGATACCAGAAATTTGAAGTAAATATACACGTTTTGAACACCCCTCGGTAGACACATGTTTATTCATTAAAAAATTGCTCTTATATTTGTTGAATTCCGTGTGAAAGAAAATTGCTGATTATTTTTGTTGATAACAACAATAGTGTCATGCAATTAATACTGAAAATACAAACATGAAAAGTTATAATGTAAGACTAGAGTGAATTACCAGCATTTATTAAAAATTCACCATTGAAATCAGCCTGTGTGTGTATTGTATATGTTGTTATGATATATTCTACCAACTAACTGATTTTAAATAATTTGTGATAATTATGTATATAAGTAGTGTATATTGTTATTATCTCTTGTTTTATTGTTATTTTATCTGTATGAATGATCAGAGAAATAGATGTAAATATTTTAATTTTGTTGTGGTATCATTTTATCAGCTGGTAACTGGATGTCTCATATCAGTGGGATAGATATGGGATAAGACTGCTTTTGTTATCACAGTACACACAAGATGTTATGGTTTAAAATCAACTTGTATACAATTAGCTACAGCAGTTCACTGTAAAATGAGATATTTTATATTATGACAGCTTTCTACGATTTAAATTTTGTTGTTTTTGGTCTTTAATTTGATACTAATTTTTCATTGGTAATAGTTTTTTTCGCTATAAAAATGACGTAAATAAGTCCCAATTTTGTTTTCCTCATGTGAAGTTTGTCCCCAACAAATTGACTTAAAAAACTGTTTTGGTTATTTACCTTAATTAATTAGTAATTTATTCAAAATAAATCACTTAATACATGTAATATTTATTATTATCAAATTTACCTCAACATGTTGTGTGTATTGTACTAATTTTCATCAGTTTTATCAATCTGAAAGCTTATAATACATGTATGATGTAACAGAGGTCTTTTATGGTGAATGAATTAGTATTACCTTTTATTGTAAAAGCTGACTTAATATGCAGGTTTTTTTAGCAACATGTCTATTACAATCTTTTTGTTTTAATATGTGGACAATGAAAATAAATTTCGTTGAAATCAAAGTTCTGAAAGAGCTGAAGTTAATTTTTGTTAAAATTTCGTTAATATGCCTTTTCTCAGATGGAATAAATAACATTGATAAGTGAATGAAAATATGTGTATAGTATTTTGGTTGTTGCTGTTCAGTTGCAAAATGAATTTAATCTTTCTTATGTGGATTTTTTTGGTCAGTATGATCCATTTAACTTATTTGTTTATGATCTATTAAATGGAATGGTTCTGTCAATAGTTTTCTCATGTTAACCTAAATGATCTATAATTTATATATTTATACAAGATATTTATTCTTAGATGGTATGTACCAAAAAAGGCATTTAGGTTAAAAATAATTGCAATGTTTAGTGTATAGGTCTTTCAACAAATTTCATTGATAGTAATACTGCCAAAAGATTTTGACATATCACATAACTTTCTAAAATTAAATTCTGTTTCTCAGGTCTTTTACAGTAATACTTGAAAAAGGGACCACATCTAGTATTTTATTTGAATTCATAAATTAGATTATATTTGAAAGATATGAATATTATTGATTAATTGTAAGAACAGTATAGATTGATGTGAAGACCACAGTCGTAACATTAAGCTCCTAGATGTTTTTGAGCTCTGTCTCCTTAACATATATACCAAATATACCGGTATTTTATTCAAACATGTATATATTAAAATTATAAAGGCCTGTTAAACAGACTATAAATTTTAGATGTCCTAACTATTTTACATAAAATAACTGATAATGCTAAAGACAGTCTCTTTGTGCAGATAAATTTTAATTTTAAACCACTTTCAACTTACATTTGTTTTGGCATATATTGCATCTTGTAAATGTTCATTAATAAAATAAAATATTGTTCATCTAAACATTCTCAATCTATTTTTCCCTCCATCTCAGAACTGCATTTGTGGGATCATGGTCTCTATTTTTCTCTCCATCTCAAAACTAGTGGTCTCATGGTCTCTATTTTTCTCTCCATCTCAAAACTAGTGGTCTCATGTTCTCTATTTTTCTCTCCATCTCAAAACTAGTGGTCTCATGGTCTCTATTTTTCTCTCCATCTCAAAACTAGTTGTCTCATGGTCTCTATTTTTCTCTCCATCTCAAAACTAGTGGTCTCATGGTCTCTATTTTTCTCTCCATCTCAGAACTGCATAGTGGTCTCATGGTCTTGTTCTCATTTCAAAATTGAAGTGTTGAAGGTTAATCCTGGGCTTGATCAAACAAAATAACTAGAAATTTCCTGCTTCTTTACAAAGCAGATGCCATTTAAACATAGTATGAAGCTTAATGTGAATGGTTCAGAGTCAGAATAATGTGTCTGCTGAATCGTATGTTGTAATCTATATAAAATAAGATGTTGTATAATAGCCAATGAAACATCTCTTCACAAGAGACCAAATAACACAGAAATTAACAACTATAGGTCACCCTAAGACCATCAACCATGAGCAATGCCCATACCACATAGTCAGCCACAAAAGACTATATATGTAATCTAGCTTTTTATTTGTGAGCAGCAAGGTATACTCATTTTTAGTGGAAGAAGACGTCAAGTCTTCTGAAGACTTAAGGGGCCGACCATTGGCTTTGAGTCTCCGTATGCCGCATTCATTTCGTGTATTACAATTTCAAAACAACTTAGATTCCTGACACCGATTTTTACACATGATTGGGCATCTGAATCATTTAATTTGTAAATTATGATTGTAAAACAATCACTATCGTAAATATGACCCTTTTATTTATGTAAATTATTAGATTTCATCTCATCCACATGAACGTAATTTGTTTACTGTAACAGGATGTAGATATTTGTATTACGCATGCGTGAATTTGGTATCGGTACAACTCGCCCTGTTTACAAGTTCGCCCTTAAAGTTACGAATTTGCAATCCTGCAGACAAGAAGATTTTATTTTTATATAAATAAAAAGGATATATAAAGTGTTATCTTTATTCATGGGTTTCCTTTGTCATGTGAATTAGATGCCCTTCGTAACATACATGTGAATCTTCCGTTTAGGAGAAAAAACTCCCGTGTATGAAATTTTTCAGACGCCATATTTGATCATTTCTTACTACTGTACGGGTGTAATTGACACCTGTGTTAAATTTTACCTGAACATCAAAGAAGATGTATAATTATATGGCTTCACTTGACAGCTTGGGTGTCAAACATACTGGTAATCAACGATGTTTACCTCCGGCTAACTGCCGTTGTGTTATCAAAACGATGTGTATTGGGAATATTGAAATACTTTTTTGTTACTTCCCTTTGTTTTATCCTGTTTTCAGTTATTTTGCTTTTAAAAATGTAAATGGTAAAAAGACTATAAATGATTAATATTTTAATCAAATAATCATAAAAGGATGTTGATTAAATGAATTTAAATGATTTTGGACAAATAAAAAAATTAAAATTTATAAATTATTTTATTAATTTAGACCTCCTTTCAAGGATTGAATTGAAGTTTATATATTAAATTTGTTTATCACTGGTTAGATGTTAACATACAAAATGTGCAACTAGGCTAATAGTCTAGCTTCTGCTAGCTTCATGTATAATTTTTCTACCGATTTAATATATAACTAGAATTATGCAAACAGACTTTAGGAAAAGGCATGTAAGTCATGTAAGTTCATACAAATATGACACTTTTTCTAGACAATCCAGATCTTGCAAAATACATCGCTAAAAATTGTAACCTTTAATTTTGTTGTTGTGCAGTAAAAACCCATATGGGAACTTTCAAAAGTTGGCAGGTATGTAACAAGTCTTACTATTTTTATACTCCATTTATGGGCAATATGTTTTCTAGTCTGTCCGTCCGTCCTGCTTCTGGTTATAAAGTTTATGGTCGAGGTAGTTTTTGATGAAGTTGAAATCCAATCAACTTGAAACTTAGTACACATGTGTTCCTCTTGATATGATCTTCTTAATTACTGCCAAATTAAAGATTTTACCTAATTTTCATAGTCAACTGAACATAGAAAATGATTGTACGGATGGGAAATCCATGTACTTATGACCTTTTCTTGTCTGAAGAAAAAAAATACATTTTAACGATAATGGAACAAAGCAGCCTGGGTAAGTGGGGCTGCTTTTATGGTAATTCAAGTTACCTTTTATTCACCTTCTTCCACTTCAGAGCTATCAGCTCTTTGATTCCTCAGCAAGTTATTGTTCTGAAACAGCTGTTAGGAAGCCACCACCTTATCAAGATCAAAATAAGATGCAGTGCCAACAGGACGAATATCTACCAGAGTCCAAATAACATTGATGTAAGCAACTATCATGTGCTGTACAGCCTTCAACAATGAGCAAAAATCACACCCCCACCGAAAGCTTTACAAAGTCTGGACATGAAAATGTAAAACACTATATTCAAATGTCCTAACAACAAACGAAATACAAATATGATACACAGTGTCAGGTCTGACATCTATTTACTTTACAAATAATCTTTCTAGGCCAATAGGAGCCAAAAGTTCACCACAGTCATCTTATAGTTAAAACTAGAGAGTTGATCCAGTGATACCCCTGCTGCATCAATCAGGAAATCCAAAAGTTCAATATTTATCAAATTTAAGGGTTTGGAATATCAAATCCACCAAAAGCAAAGTTTTACTCGATTTTAAAGTCCATTCTTATATTTTTTTTGGTAGATTAGAAGAAACAAGAGGCTGTCACAACGACAGCAAACCGGATTTATTAACATTTATTTGTGTCCTGGCAATATCACAAGAACCATAACTGATGAATGGTGAAAGTGAAAATCGTCAATATCAAATTTGACCTCCATTTTGTCATCAGTATCAACATATTTAAATTTGAAAGAGCTTAGGTTGAATGGTTCACGAGTAAATGCAACAACATGAATAGAAACACAAACGCCATTTTTCAAACTTTCAAGAACCATAACTTCTGAACGGTAAAAGTCAAAATCGTCATTCATGAACTTAACCTCCATTTTGTCATCAGTAACAACATATTAAAATTTAGGAAGCTTTGGTTGAACAGTTCATGCATAAATGCACGGACACGACTGGAAACACCATTTTTCAATCTTTCAAGAACCATAACTCCTGAACAGTAAAAGTCAAAATCGTCATTCTTGAACTTGACCTCCATTTTGTCATCAGTAACAACATATTAAAATTTGGGAAGCTTTGGTTGAACAGTTCATGCGTAAATGCATGGACACGACTGGAAACGCTATTTTTCAATCTTTCAAGAACCATAACTCCTGAATGGTAAAAGTTAAAATCGTCATTCTTGAACTTGACCTTCATATTGTTGTCAGTAACAACATATTAAAATTTTAAAAGCTTTGGATGAACGGTTCATGAGTAAATGCACGGACAACATTTGGTTGCCGCCCGCCCTCTGTACATCCCCAAATCAATAACCGACATTTTTGTCACAAAAATCTGGTTAAAAATGATTAACTAGAAACTACTGTGTGATGGACAGACATTAGGATCACTATACACTCATGAGTATAATTGATATAGTTTACACGGTCAAATAGTACAAAACACTATATTTAAATTTAATCCATTTCTTTATTTATCATCTGGAAACCTACAACTCAGGAATGGTAAATGAGGGGGAAAAAAACAGGTCAGCAAGTCAAGATCTTCAAATAAGTCAACACATGGTCAAAATTTTAACTATATAATATATAATGCTGCCCTTGAAAAATTAAATTTACCATTTGTTGTCTCGCCTTTTAAGAAAGTCGTTGATAGCAAAACAGAAATTACTTTCCATTGAGGGGGTTAATATTGATTTTCAAAACCATGTGTTATTGTCTCATTCAAATAGCAAAATGTAATTAAGAATTGAATGCTTCTTTTTGTAACTTCATTGGGGTGTAAAAGCATTGATCATGTTTTAGAATGAAGCACTTCTACGCATCATAAAAAATGTACTTCAGTACATGCAACCCCCATGAAGTTACAAAAAGAAGCATTCAATACTTATAATTACTTTTTGTCGAGCCTGCGACTTAAGTTGCAGAAAGCTCGACATAGGGATAGTGATCCGGCGGCTACTGCAGCGGCGGTGTTAGCTAACTTCTTAAAAGCTTCATATTTTAGAAGGTAGAAGACCTGGATGCTTCATACTTTGTTTATGGAGGCCTCATGTTATGAAGTTTCTGTCAGTCACATGTCCAATGTCCTTGACCTCATTTTCATGGTTCAGTGACTACTTGAAAAAAAGTTAAAATTTTGTGTAATGTTAAGTTCTCTCTTATTATAAGTAGTAGGATAACTTTATTTGGTATGTGCATACCTTGCAAGGTCCTCATGCCCGTCAGACAGTTTTCACTTGACCTCGACCTCATTTCATGGAGCAGAGAACAAGGTTAAGTTTTGGTGGTCAAGTCCATATCTCAGCTACTATAAGCAATAGGTCTAGTATATTTAGTGTATGGAAGGACTGTAAGGTATACATGTCCAACTGGCAGGTGTCATCTGACCTTGACCTCATTTTCATGGTTCTTTGGTGATTATTTAAGTTTTTGTGTTTTGGTCTGTTTTGCTTATACTGTATGCAATTGGTCTACTATATTTGGTGTATGGAATGATTGTAAGGTGTACATGTCTAGCTGGTAGGTGTCATCTGACCTTGACCTCATTTTCATGGTTCAGTGGTTTTTATACGACCGCAAAAATTTTAATTTTTTGGTCGTATATTGCTATCACGTTTGCGTCGTCGTCCTGCGTCGTCGTCGTCCGAATACTTTTAGTTTTCGCACTCTAACTTTAGTTTAAGTGAATAGAAATCAATGAAATTTTAACACAAGGTTTATGACCACAAAAGGAAGGTTGGGATTGATTTTGGGAGTTTTGGTCCCAACATTTTAGGAATTAGGGGCCAAAAAGGGCCCAAATAAGCATTTTCTTGGTTTTCGCACTATAACTTTAGTTTAAGTGAATAGAAATCTATGAAATTATGACACAAGGTTTATGACCACAAAAGGAAGGTTGGGATTGATTTTGGGAGTTTTGGTTCCAACACTTTAGGAATTAAGTGCCAAAAAAGGGCCCAAATAAGCATTATTCTTGGTTTTCGCACAATAACTTAAGTATAAGTAAATAGAAATCAATGAAATTTTAACACAAGGTTTATGACCTCAAAAGGAAGGTTGGGTTTGATTTTGGTAGTTTTGGTCCTAACAGTTTAGGAATTAAAGAACCTTAGTGAGCACGCTCACATACCCCATGTCCCCACATTGTCATTGGAGAAATTAAATAAGTATAAGAAAAAATATTGTATAAGAAAAAATATTGAATAATAATATACATAGTATGTCCTTATTATCTACAAAACTTCATGAAATTCTGTTGTGTGTTTTCAGAGGAGTTGAGATGACAAACTGTTGCAGAAGTACATTGAAGCAAATAAGTTCAAAGGGGCATAACTCCTAGAAAAAAAATTGAACCGTAATTTCCTGTCGATATGCACAACTACATAGTATGTCCTTATTATCTGAAAAGGTTTCGTGAAATTCTGTTGTGTGGTTTGAGAGGAGTTGCGATGACAAACTGTTGCAGTAGTACATTAAAGTAAATAAGTTCAAAGGGGCGTAACTCCTAGAAAAAAAATTGAATCACGATTTCCCGTCGATATGCACAACTACATAGTATGTCCTTATTATCTGAAAAGGTTTCGTGAAATTCTGTTGTGTGGTTTGAGAGGAGTTGCGATGACAAAC
The DNA here is from genome assembly GCF_965363235.1 of Mytilus galloprovincialis. Lineage (NCBI taxonomy): Eukaryota > Metazoa > Mollusca > Bivalvia > Mytilida > Mytilidae > Mytilus > Mytilus galloprovincialis. The sequence continues at coordinate 50,043,829 of NC_134850.1, forward strand.
TGTTGCAGTAGTACATTAAAGTAAATAAGTTCAAAGGGGCGTAACTCCTAGAAAAAAAATTGAATCGCAATTTCCTGTCGATATGCACAACTACATAGTATGTCCTTATTATCTGAAAAGGTTTCGTGAAATTCTGTTGTGGGGTTTGAAAGGAGTTGCGATGACATCTCAGAACTACATAGTTGTCTCATGGTCTTGTTCTCATTTCAAAATTCAAGTGTTGAAGGTTAATCCTGGGCTTGATCAAACAAAATAATTAGAAATTTCCTGCTTCTTTACAAAGCAGATGCCATTTAAACATAGTATGAAGCTTAATGTGAATGGTTCAGAGTCAGAATAATGTGTCTGCTGAATCGTATGTTGTAATCTATATAAAATAAGATGTTGTATAATAGCCAATGAAACATCTCTTCACAAGAGACCAAATAACACAGAAATTAACAACTACAGATCACCCTAAGACCATCAACCATGAGCAATGCCCATACCACATAGTCAGCCACAAAAGTATGTAATCTAGCTTTTTATTTGTGAGCAGCAAGGTATACTCATTTTTCCTCAGCAAGTTATTGTTCTGAAACAGCTGTTAGGAAGCCACCACCTTATCAAGATCAAAATAAGATGCAGTGCCAACAGGACGAATATCTACCAGAGTCCAAATAACATTGATGTAAGCAACTATCATGTGCTGTACAGCCTTCAACAATGAGCAAAAATCACACCCCCACCGAAAGCTTTACTAAGTCTGGACATGAAAATGTAAAACACTATATTCAAATGTCCTAACAACAAACGAAATACAAATATGATACACAGTGTCAGGTCTGACATCTATTTACTTTACAAATAATCTTTCTAGGCCAATAGGAGCCAAAAGTTCACCACAGTCATCTTATAGTTAAAACTAGAGAGTTGATCCAGTGATACCCCTGCTGCATCAATCAGGAAATCCAAAAGTTCAATATTTATCAAATTTAAGGGTTTGGAATATCAAATCCACCAAAAGCAAAGTTTTACTCGATTTTAAAGTCCATTCTTATATTTTTTTTGGTAGATTAGAAGAAACAAGAGGCTGTCACAACGACAGCAAACCGGATTTATTAACATTTATTTGTGTCCTGGCAATATCACAAGAACCATAACTGATGAACGGTGAAAGTGAAAATCGTCAATATCAAATTTGACCTCCATTTTGTCATCAGTATCAACATATTTAAATTTGAAAGAGCTTAGGTTGAATGGTTCACGAGTAAATGCAACAACATGAATAGAAACACAAACGCCATTTTTCAAACTTTCAAGAACCATAACTTCTGAACGGTAAAAGTCAAAATCGTCATTCTTGAACTTAATTACCTCCATTTTGTCATCAGTAACAACATATTAAAATTTAGGAAGCTTTGGTTGAACAGTTCATGCATAAATGCACGGACACGACTGGAAACACCATTTTTCAATCTTTCAAGAACCATAACTCCTGAACAGTAAAAGTCAAAATCGTCATTCTTGAACTTGACCTCCATTTTGTCATCAGTAACAACATATTAAAATTTGGGAAGCTTTGGTTGAACAGTTCATGCGTAAATGCATGGACACGACTGGAAACGCTATTTTTCAATCTTTCAAGAACCATAACTCCTGAGTGGTAAAAGTTAAAATCGTCATTCTTGAACTTGACCTTCATATTGTTGTCAGTAACAACATATTAAAATTTTAAAAGCTTTGGATGAACGGTTCATGAGTAAATGCACGGACAACATTTGGTTGCCGCCCGCCCTCTGTACAACCCCAAATCAATAACCGACATTTTTGTCACAAAAATCTGGTTAAAAATGATTAACTAGAAACTACTGTGTGATGGACAGACATTAGGATCACTATACACTCATGAGTATAATTGATATAGTTTACACGGTCAAATAGTACAAAACACTATATTTAAATTTAATCCATTTCTTTATTTATCATCCAGAAACCCACTACTCGGGGAATGGTAAATGAGAAAAAAACAGTTCAGCAAGTCAAAATCTTCAAATAAGTCAACATGGTCAAAATTTTAACTATATAATATATAATGCTGCCCTTGAAAAATTAAATTTACCATTTGTTGTCTCACCTTTTAAGAAAGTCGTTGATAGCAAAACAGAAATTACTTTCCATTGAGGGGGTTAATATTGATTTTCAAAACCATGTGTTATTGTCTCATTCAAATAGCAAAATTTAATTAAGAATTGAATGCTTCTTTTTGTAACTTCATTGGGGTGTAAAAGCATTGATCATGTTTTAGAATGAAGCACTTCTACGCTTCATACAAAATGTACTTCAGTACATGCAACCACCATGAAGTTACAAAAAGAAACATTCAATACTTATAATTACTTTTTGTCGAGCCTGCGACTTTAGTTGCAGAAAGCTCGACATAGGGATAGTGATCCGGCGGCTACTGCAGCGGCGGTGTTAGCCAACTTCTTAAAAGTTTTATATTTTAGAAGGTAGAAGACCTGGATGCTTCATACTTTGTTTATGGAGGCCTCATGTTATGAAGTTTCTGTCAGTCACATGTCCAATGTCCTTGACCTCATTTTCATGGTTCAGTGACTACTTGAAAAAAAGTTAAAATTTTGTGTAATGTTAAGTTCTCTCTTATTATAAGTAGTAGGCTAACTTTTTTTGGTATGTGCATACCTTGCAAGGTCCTCATGCCCGTCAGACAGTTTTCACTTGACCTCGACCTCATTTCATGGATCAGTGAACAAGGTTAAGTTTTGGTGGTCAAGTCCATATCTCAGCTACTATAAGCAATAGGTCTAGTATATTTAGTGTAAGGAAGGACTGTAAGGTGTACATGTCCAACTGGTAGGTGTCATCTGACCTTGACCTCATTTTCATGGTTCAGTGGTTATAGTTAAGTTTTTGTGTTTTGGTCTGTTTTGCTTATACTGTATGCAATTGGTCTACTATATTTGGTGTATGGAATGATTGTAAGGTGTACATATCTAGCTGGTAGGTGTCATCTGACCTTGACCTCATTTTCATGATCCAGTGGTTTTTAAGTTTTGGTCTATTTTTTTAATACAATAACCAATAGGCCAACTATATTTGGTGGATGTAAATATTTTATGATCTATATGTCAGTCGCGCAGATTTTATTTGACCTTGACCTCATTCTCACAGTTCATTGCTCAGTGTTAAGTTTTTGTGTTTTGGTCTGTTTTTCTTAAACTATAAGCTATAGGTCAACTACATTTGTTGTATGGAAGAATTGTTAGCTGTACATGTCTGCCTGGCATGGTTTATCATGTTTATCTGACCTTGACATCATTTTCATGGTTCATTGATCAATGTTAAGTTTATGTGACAGTTGTAATAAAGCTTTACATTTAGGACTATCAACATAAAATCAATGATTAGTAAAGAAGGCAAGACATTTCTGTGTGTGCACACTTGTTTAAGCTAGGATCATGAAAACACGATTTTTATCAAGTTTTTATTTGAATTACCTGTCCACTTTATTGTGGGACCTTGTGTCATTATGAATGATACATTTTATGCTGTTATGAAGTTGCTTAAGAAATAATGTGAGATTGCAGTGTAGCCAATAAGAATAACGTAGAATAATGAAACATACATCTAATGTAATTATTTCGGCATATCGATCTCAGTTTTTAATAGCTTCACCATAGGCAAAGCAGAACTGGACTGATGCATCTTCATTACAAACCCTTTCTGATTTGGCTTGCTTATTTATCTAGCTCATTTCATAGGGCCAAAAATAGACAAGCTATAATGTATGAGTAAAGAAATTCTTTATTTCTTTATAACATTTGTAAGTTAATAATAACAGACACATGATTGTAATAGACAGGAATGTGACAAGAACGTTACATTAGATACGTAAATAAAACAAGATCGTAAAAGACGTTATATAAAATACAACATAAGAGAAAAAGTCATATTATATAAAACACATATAAACATATATACTATGTTTTATAAAACAAAAATAAACACATACTGGAGTTCTATGTTTTATAAAACACAAAAAAAAAACATTCTATATTTTGTAAAACTTAAATAAACATACTAAGTCTTAAAGAACAAACAAACATACATATGGTACTACAATACAATTCAAAGAAAAACCTATATATCTGAATGAAATAATTTTGGTTTATTTCAATTTATTTCAATTTTTAAATCAGCTGCATTCATTTTTATAACCAAAAAAAGTCTTAAAAAGATATCTTAAAAGATATGATATCTTAAAAATAAAATAACAATGTTGAAAAGGGTTGACATAGAATTGTAAAAAAAATAAAATACTATTTATTATAAGAAGAAACAATAAACAAGGGTGTGAGATTCCTACACCAGGTTGTTTATGACACTAGTACAAATGAACTTGATATGGTTTGATGAATTATTGTTATGCTGGAAAGGAAAGATGATATCTACTGATTTCTAAATATTGACAAAACTGAGGAAAACTAGTCTCATTGGCGGATCCAGGGGTTGGAACCCCCCTTTTTTGGGACGATCAATGCATTTGAATGGAAGCATATAGTTTAAACCCACCCCTTTTAAAATGACTGGATCCGCCCCTGAGTCTCCCTGGAGGTGTCCACCAATGTACAAGGCAAAGGTAAAATGCTCTACGATAAGTATTAAGTAATCTCTTTTTATTGTATTTTAAACATTTTGAACATGTTTCTTCAGGATATTATTTAGAGTTTTCACAGTTGTTAATTAATAAAACTTGGCAAAAAAGCTAAATTAGCACAAATAAATTATCATGTAACAAGAAATATAAACAAAATATGAGATTCATTCAGAGTTGTATTATGCTATATTATTTTAAAACTTTATCATAAAAAATAGAATATAATGTAACAAGAGTGCACACGCTGAAATGTCTCGCCTTCTATACTAATCATTGATATTATGTTGATAGTCCTAAGCATAAATCTAAGCTTTATTACAACTGTCACATAAACTTAACATTAACCAAGATAACTAAACATAGACCAATGAACCTTGAAAATGAGGTCAAGGTCAGATGAACCATGCCAGGCAGACATGTACAGCTAACAATTCTTCTATACAACATATTTAGTTGACCCATTACTTATAGTTTAAGAAAAACAGACCAAAACACAAAAACTTAACATTTTGCAATGAACTGTGAAAATGAAGTCACGGTCAAATAAAACCTGCTCGACTGACATAAAAGGTCAAGGTCAGATGACACCTGCCAGTTGGACATGTACACCTTACAGTCCTTCCATACACCGAATATACTAGCCCTATTGCTTATAGTATCTGAGATATGGACTTGACCACCAAAACTTAACCTTGTTCACTGATCCATGAAATGAGGTTGAGGTCAAGTGAAAACTGTCTGACAGACATGCAGACCTTGCAAGGTACCCACATATCAAATATAGTTATCCTATTACTTATAATAAGAGAGAATTCAACATTACAAAAAAATTGAACAGTTTTTTCAAGTGGTCACTGAACCATGAAAATGAGGTCGAGGACATTGGACATGTAACTGTTGGAAACTTCGTAACACGAAGCATCTATATACAAAGTATGAAGCATCCAGGTCTTCCACCTTCTAAAATATAAAGCTTTTAAGAAGTGAGCTAACGCCGCCGCCGCCGGATCACTATCCCTATGTCGAGCTTTCCGCAACAAAAGTTGCAGGCTCAACAATTACATAGGTTGAAATATTTGTGAGTATCAATGTAGTGTTTTAAGGGATCTGCTGTTGTAGAACTGTAAAAGTTGATGATTACAATATAAGATACCTTTTAGTGAGTTTGATGGAACAAATTAAGTCCCCAAGTCTGGAATTATGTCCAAAAATTCTTCAAACAATTCAATAATAGCACTTGCACTTGTGCAAAAACATTCTGTGATGTGTTAGGGATCTTGGTTGAAAATTGTAGGAGACATTGCAAAATTCTGCCTTCTTTCAGAAATTTGTTGAAAACGTTCCCCAGTCTGGAGAAATGAGATAAAATTCCTCCATAAATTCCATTATAGCAGGTGCACAACTTCAAAATTTGTGGAATCTTCCTGGGAAGTTTCAGTGATTTGGGTTGAAACCTACAGGAGTTGATTTAGACCTTGTCAAATATGGCCAAAAAATAATTACAATTATACACAATCGATATACATATTAAAGCCTTTATTCATCATACCAAAAAAAAATACATTTTACAGGTTATGACTAAATTCATAAAAATATGGTTTTTGTCAAACATTGCAATTATAATCCAATCAATGAGGAAACTTAATTCAGGAGACTTGCATTATTTACTTTATGCAAATGGTACGAATTCTGTCCCCAATGGAGCCATTGTAGTTTGATTAATGTTCAGTTGCAAATATTTCATGCATATAGTCAGGACATGATTATTGATGAGGAGATTGGAGAAGTAAATGTAACAAATTTTTGCCCATTAAAATAAATATCTTTAAGTGACATGAAAAATATTAATAATAGCATCAAATAAGTATGAAACTTAGCATATTGCTTGACCAACTCTTGGTCTTAATGTGTGTGCTCATATTATATAATTAAATAAAATTGTCCAAACAATGCATTTTGGAATACATCATGGTCGACTAATTCAATACTCTTATTTAATACATGTATAGATGATACCTTGTTAGAATTGGACTAGATATAACAATTTTGCAACCTTTTAATTTCCACACTCACTATATTTTGGACTATAAATATGAAATGATTTTATGGACATAAAATATATGAATTCATTACAACAAACCAATCGTTTTTTCTTATTTGTAGAACCAGTTTGGGGTGTAAAGCTTACAAAATGTAAATCTCCTCTCAATATATTTTTATGGAACAAATTACAAAGATGTATGCATGATTCACATTTAATTTTAACTCTCTCTCTCTCTTTTTAAATCTGATCATTATTTTGCTCATCTCACTTTTATGGAAATGAAATTTTACTTCTTTGACATTATACATAAACCAGGTGCTCCGCAGGGCACAGCTTTATATGACCACAGAGGTCGAACCTTCAATGGCATTGCATCAAAACAAAGTGTAAAATAGATTTTTATAATGCCTCTAGGTTAAACAGAAGGCTTCTCCATTGAAACAAATAATCTAAATTAACCAATTTTGGTACACAAAATATTAATTATACATCACTGATTAGTGATTACCCTTATTCTCAATCTGACATAAAATTTGAAAAGTTAATAATAAATGTAACAACCTTCAATAATAACAATCAACACATCTTTTAACGATGTCCAATCCATTTTCACAATGAGAAAAACACCAAATATATGACATTTAGTGCTTATACATATGATATGATGATATTAAATGTTGACACTGTCAGCTTATCCTCTAACTGACAAACAATGTATGACAAATGAACCTTACCCTCTGATCTTTACTATTCTGAACATTGACCAATCAGACATTGATATCTGTGTAATTTTGTCTAAACAGTCTTAAATTGGGACGAACATCAAATAATCTTAACCATACACTTATCTAATCAAGACAGGTTCCAATGCAGAGCAGCTGTAAACAAGAATGCGTCCCTAGTACACGGATGCCCCATACGAACGGACGCACGGACAAACGAACGGACGCACAGACCAGAAAACATAATGCCCATAAATGGGGCATAAAAAAAAGTCATTTAGAAAAGACATGATAAACATTTTTTGCTCTAAAAGGAAAACAGCTTTATTTTTTCGTACTGTTTCTTTAGTATATAAACACTGGTATAATTCCAGTAACTTTGTTTTTGTTAAGTGATAAGCTTCAAATTAGATATAGATCTGTAAAAATTTGAACACTTTACTATTTGGTTAAGTCAATACCTTTTGGTCCAGTAAATATTGTTTGGTTCTATTTATCTTGTATGTTACATATAACGTTAAACACAGACTGTTTGATCCAGTAAATATTGTTTGGTTCTATTTATCTTGTATGTTACACATAACGTTAAACACAGACTGTTTGATCCAGTAAATATTGTTTGGTTCTATTTATCTTGTATGTTACACATAACGTTAAACACAGACTGTTTGATCCAGTAAATATTGTTTGGTTCTATTTATCTTGTATGTTACACATAACGTTAAACACAGACTGTTTGATCCAGTAAATATTGTTTGGTTCTATTTATCTTGTATGTTACATATAACGTTAAACACAGACTGTTTGATCCAGTAAATATTGTTTGGTTCTATTTATCTTGTATGTTACACATAACGTTAAACACAGACTGTTTGATCCAGTAAATATTGTTTGGTTCTATTTATCTTGTATGTTACATATAACGTTAAACACAGACTGTTTGATCCAGTAAATATTGTTTGGTTCTATTTATCTTGTATGTTATATATTACGTTAAACACAGAGCATTGTCCATTGGATAAATTGAGTCTAAAGTGACTCAGAGCTACTTCCCATTCCTGCTACGATTTTTCACTTTTTTTTATAGCACTATCAATTTTTACTGATATCTTCTCAAGATCTTCGTCTTCTTCATCTAAGCCACGAGCCATCTGTAAAATTAAATATATAAACTGTGAAATTATTGCCACATTTGTAATGCTAAAACAATCATTATATAAAGAACAGGTTCTTGTAGGCTTTATGATTTTTTCTTTTAAAATTGCCTCGTCTGGCAATGTTTTTAATCTGTTTGGAACCAACTGAGTACTAGTTGCATTGAGTGTGTAGGTAAAGGAATTACCTTTGGTGAGTTGCTGAAGTCATTATTAGGTAAGGTATACTACCCTCCTTTCGGAGTAGCCTAATCCTAGACAGATAGATTGATGGTTATCTATTGGACTAGTCTACTCTTAAAGGTAGTTTACCTAACCTAATAATGACTTCATGGTCCAGCTAGCAAGCAAGCACACCAAAGATATTACCTTTACCTACAAACTCATTGCAATCTGCTGTAACAGCTATCTGTTATTGTATGAAATCCTTGTAACAGCTCTTTGTTATATACTCATTGACATTAAATATTATTAATCTATAACTAAGTTTTCACAGACAGAATAAAGTTCTTAAAATCTAAAATTTTTAAAAACTCTGCTTTAGTAATTATAAAGTAAAGATTTGATTAAACACATAAAAAGGTTTTTTTTCTGTATTCATGCCTCCAAGTGTTGGCTTGCTTTGTCTTTGAGAGTTGCCACCCATGAGCATGTCTCATACACAGCAAATCTATGGAAAGGATGTTTCTCAATTCTTTTTCTTCTAAATTGGAATAATTTAATTTTGGACCGTCATCAATGTTTTTTCATGGTTAACTCCTGTTTAAAATGGAATTTTGAATTAAGTTATAAGAAAATAATGATTGTAATATTTTGTCTGTCTATTCGAAACAACATAAATGATTATTTCTAATTCAAAAATATTTCAATTGTGACATAATAAAGAGCCTGTGTCGCTCACCTTGGTCTATGTGCATATTAAACAATAGACGTATTACACTTGTATGCAAATTTGTCCGCCATTACGTAAAATCACACAGGTTCCCGTAAACTTTGACATAATAATTTAAAATATTTGACGTCACAATTTAAAAGTGATTGTTGCTTGACGTCAAAAGGTGATTTGGAGTAGATCTAATGTCATTCGGAGGCAAGATTCAGCTAAATACCAAAAGTGTAAATACGTTTATGGACACAGACTATAATGAACTTGGCCCAGTAATTACAGTGGAAAATATATTCTAAAAATTTACAAAAATTTATGAAAATTGTGAAAAAAATGTCTATAAAGGACAATAACTCCTTAAGGGGTAAACTGACAATTTTGGTCATGTTTGACTTATTTGTAGATCTTATTTTGCTGAACATTATTGCTGTTTACAGTTTATCTCTATCTATTATAATATTCAAGATAATAACCAAAAACTGCAAAATTTCCTTATGTTCTATTTTTAGCCATGGCAGCCATCTTGGTTGGTTGGCAGGGTCACGCTACACATTTTTAAAACTAAATACCCAAATGATGATTGTCGGCCAAGTTTGGTTAAATTTGGCCCACTAGTTTCAGAGGAGAAGATTTTTTAAAAGAATACTAAAATTTTAGAAAAATGGTTAAAAAATGACTATAAAGGGCAATAACTCCTTAATGGGTTAACTGACAATTTTGGTCATCTTGACTTATTTGTAGATCTTTCTTTGCTGAACATTATTGCTGTTTACAGTTTATCTCTATCTATAATAATATTCAAGATAATAAGCAAAAACTGCAAAATTTCCTTAAAATTACTATTTCAGGGGCAACAACCCAACAACGGGTTGTCCGATTTGTCTAAAAATTTCAGGGCAGATAGATCTTGACCTAATAGATTATTTTACCCCAGGTCAGATTTGCTCTAAATGCTTTGGTTTTTGAGTTATAAGCCAAAAACTGCATTTTACCCCTATGTTCTATTTTTAGCCATGGCGGCCATCTTGGTTGGTTTGGCGGGTCGCCGGACACAATTTTTAAACTAGATACCCCAATGATGGTTATGGCCAAGTTTGGTTAAATTTGGCCCAGTAGTTTCAGAGATGAAGATTTTTGTAAAAGAACACTAAAATTTACGAAAAATGGTTAACAATTGACTATAAAGGGCAATAACTCCTAAAGGGGTCAACTGACCATTTCAGTCATGTTGACTTATTTGTAAATCTTACTCTTCTGAACATTATTGCTGTTTACAGTTTATCTCTATCTATAATAATATTCAAGATAATAACCAAAAACAGTAAAATTTCTTTAAAAATTACCAATTTAGGGGCAGCAACCCAACAACGGGTTGTCCGATTCATCTGAAAATTTCAGGGCAGATAGATCTTGACCTGATAAACAATTTTACTCCTATCAGATTTGCTCTAAATGCTTTGGTTTTTGAGAAATAAGCCAAAAACTGCATTTTACCCCTATGTTCTATTTTTAGCCATGGTGGCCATCTTGGTTGGTTTGGCGGGTCACCGGACATAATTTTTAAACTAGATACCCCAATGGTGGCCAAGTTTGGTTAAATTTGGTCCAGCAGTTTCAGAGGAGAAGATTTTTGTAAAAGTTAACGACGACGGACGACGACGACGACGATGGACGCCAAGTGATGAGAAAAGCTCACTTGGCCCTTTGGGCCAGGTGCGCTAAAAAATGACGATTATACGTTTTATTTGCGTAAAAAATGAGAAAATCGTCCACAGAGGACTAAGTTTATGATATATACATGCATTGGTAAAAGAATTGAATAAACATTTTTTTTCACCACTGGCGCGTTTCATATGATTTTAATTAACAGTAACTTCTAAAAATAAATTTACAGCTAACACATCTCAAGCCTTTAACATAATTTTCAAGCAGTGTATAAAAACAGATTTTACACTAAACATTAGGTTCTAAAAATAAAATTTCAAAAGAGATACCCTGCTCCAACCTAAAGCAACGGCAGACTATAGTTTGGTAAGGGAAACTCCAAAAATAATTCATCTAAATAACACTAGAGGCTCTCAAGAGCCTGTGTCGCTCACCTGTTACTCTATTTACTGATGTCGGCCATCTTGGTTGGTAGGAGGGGTCATTAGACACTTTTTTTAAATAGATACCCTAGTAATGATTGTGGCCAAGTTTTGTTAAATTTGGCCCATAGCTTTAGAAAAGAAGATTTTTGTACAAGTTACAAAAATGACGAAAAGTTGTTCAATATTGACTATAAAGGACAATAACTCCTTAAGGGGTCCTCTAACAATTTTGATCATGTTGACTTATTTGTAGATGTTAATTTGCTGAACATTATTGCTGTTTACAGTTTATCTCTGTCTATAATAGTATTCAATATAATAACCAAAAACTGCAAAATTTCCTTAAAATTACTAATTTTAGGGCAGCAACCCAACAATCATCTGAAAATTTGTGAGGGGATAGATCTTATTCTGATGGACATTAAAATCTTGAAAGATTTGCCCTAAATGTCTTAGTTTCAAAGATATAAAGCAAAAACTGCATTTTACCACTATGTTCTAATTTTAGCCATGTCGGCCATTTTATTTGGTAGGCGGGGTCATCGGACACATTTTTTTAACTATATACCACAATGATAATTGTGGTCAAGTTTGGTTAAATTTGGCCAAGTAGTTTCAGAGAAGAAGATTTTTGTACAAGTTACAAAAAAATGACGAAAAGTTGTTAAAAATTGACTATAAAGGGCAACAACTCCTTAAGGGGTTGACTGACAATTTTGGTCATGTTGACTTATTTGTAGGTCTTACTTTGCTGAACATTATTGCTGTTTACCGATTATCTCTATCTATAATAGTATTCAAGATAATAACCAAAAACTGCAAAATTTCCTTAAAATAACCAATTCAGGGGCAGCAACCCAACAACAGGTTGTCCAATTTGTCTGAAAATTTCAGGGCAGATAGATCTTGAATTGATCAACAATTTTACCCCATGTCAGATTTGCTCTAAATGCTTTGGTTTCAAAGATATAAGCCAAAATATACATTTTACCCCTGTGTTCTATTTTTAGCCATGGTGGCCATCTTGGTTAGATGGCCAGGTCATCGGACACATTTTTGAAACTAGATACCCCAAGGATGATTGTGGCCAAGTTTCGTTAAATTGGGCCCAGTAGTTTCAGAGAAGATTTTACGGACGCCGGACGACAGACGACGGACGCCAAGTGATGAGAAAAGCTCACTTGACCTTTCAGGTCAGGTGAGCTAATAAAAAAAATGTATTTCAAACATTTAATTAAAACAAGCATTTTCCATGTTCAATGGACCGTGAAATTTGGTACAAAATCTCATTTGGCATTAAAATTCGAAAGATCATACCATAGGGGACATGTGTACTAAATTTCAAGTTGATTGGGTTTCAACTTCATCAAAAACTTTAACCTGAAACTTGCACTTTCATTTTCTATGTTCAGTGGACCTTGAAATTGGGGTCAAAAGTCTAATTTGGCTTTAAAATTAGAAAGATCATATCATAAGCAACATGTGTACTAAGTTCAAGTCGATTGGACTTCAGCTTCTTCAAAAACTACCTTGACCAAAAACTTTAACCTGAAGCTGGACGAAAGGTACGATGAACGAACAGATGGATGAACGAACAAACAGACCAACAGACCAGAAAACATAATGACCCTCTACTATCGTAGGTGGGGCATAAAAAATTATCAAAAGCACATCACAAACATGAAATAGTGGTTACATAGACAAATATTCCTAAGTACAAATTTAGAGCTATAGATAAACTGCAATTGGATTATACAGAATATTTGTTTACAACAGCTATATATATATTATAGACTATATCTTCATACAAACGCAACATTCATTGTGTTGAAAAATAAAAAGAAAAAATTTCGCTGATAATATTTGAAAAAAAAAATATGTATTTCTAAAATAATACAATGATAATATTTCACTTTGTTTTTTGAGCACTTAGTGGACAGCATATAAAATATATAATTCAGTGGTAAATACATTATAGAAATAAAAACAAAGTTACTTAAAACAGCTGACAAAATAAATATGCAGCAAGAAAAATCTAGTGATTTTATCTAACCATATGAAAACAATATTCTCAATATATTGTGTAAATGACTATATTTGGTACATGAATAATAATTTATACCTTCCATATGCTGAGACGCATACAAGAACCCCAAAATTATAGAAGTATTACTCCACTTTAAGATACTTTAAAGCAAATATGATAATACATTGGACAATTGGATTATAATTTGTCATACACATAGAATTTGTTTTAATGCCTTTAATTTTATTTGGTATTAAATATAAACTTTGTTTTTTTCACACACAATAAAGATAAAGAATGTGTGACAGCTATTATCTACAATAACTGTCAGTACTTATATAACAGTAATTTTCATTGAAGATTTGGATCATTATTACAAAAGTGTCTTAAAAAATATGTAAAGATAAAGTCATCTGTGATGCAATTGTGAAATTTCTAAAATTGTGTGTAAAACAAGAGGCTCTGTGTGCTATTTAACTTACTACACTTCTGTTATATGGTCTTCTAATTCCTTTTGTTAAAATGCAAAAATAATGTTATTTTAAATGTAGCTAACTGATGAAAAAATATTATCTCTGCAGAATTTGGAATGAAATTGTTTTCAGTTGGTTTACATATCCTACAAACAAATGGCTAAAAGAATATGGTATTTTTTCATTCAGAAACACAAAATATATATTTATAGATATACATTTTGACAGGAGCACATGCTGAAAAGAAATACTATAAAGGCAAACAGACATTTCAAATTCAACATCTATAGGCCATAAACAGGAATGAGGTTCTATGGAATCCTTGTAGTACTCATACACATATTACTTCTCATAACTTAGCATTATTCTCTCTAATTAATATTACTAGAACTATTATAGACCAATTTCTCTCCCCCCTTTTAATTCTTCAATTCTGTATTGCATTGAGGTATGAGAATAACTGTATGGGATGAATACAGCAATCCAAAAAGTTCCAAAGTACCTATTCAAGCAGACACACTACAAAAGGCCCCTTCATGGTTAGTAAGGCCATATTGAATAAGGGGCAGATTTTTTTGAAAGATGTGGAAACAGTATGAAAGTATGGGAAATCCTATGCTTGTTTCTAAGCAACTGGTATTTTTCACACACCATTTTTACCTCCATTATGAAAATCTGCCCCTATCCAATATGACTGAACTAACTGTGAAGGGGCCTATTCAATCCTTATATACTGAACAACAAGAGGATAATAATCATATCATCTATACACAGTTGGTCACTGAAATGACAACATTTAGACTTACTTCTACATCAATTACATTATCATCATCATCATCCTCTAGATCCTCACCAGCGTCCGAGGAATCGTTCTGATTCAAAAGGGGGAAATAAGTTCAAAAGGTCAAGTTTTTTAAAAGGGGGAATAATCCATTATTACATGTCTACATACATATATGCAGATTCTTCCAATTAAACATTAAAAATCCTCTATAGACCCTTCACAAGATATTAGGTTTTCGTAACGGTCAAGTTTTTATGAAAGGGGGAATAATCCATTATTACATGTCTACATACAAATATGCAGATTCTTTCAATTACACATTTAAAATCATCTATAGCCCCAACAGAAGATATTAGGTTTTCGTAACGGTCAAGTTTTATTTAAGGGGGAATAATCCATTATTACATGTCTACATACATGTATGCAGATTCTTCCAATTAAACATTAAAAATCATCTATAGACCCTTCACAAGATATTAGGTTTTCATACAAATAATGTCCTCTTATTAAGATCAAATCTTCTTAAGACATATTTGATGTTCGTTTAATTCATAAATATAAAGTACTTTTGAAGTAGAAATCATTTGTCAATTTTTTGTAAGAAGGAATTGAAAAGCAGTGACACTTTTAAGTATATGTTTTTTTTTTAGTCAATTGTTTTTAATCTGTTTTTTAACAAACGGAGTTATTGCAAAGAATGCTTATAAAACAATAACAAATTTTACCACTTTTTAAATATTCATATTTTGGGTCATACTCTGCATAGTTTTAACTACCACTAGGTGGACATTTATACTAACCATCATGATTGTGTCTGTATCAGCAAGAGCTTGCTTAGCCAGATATCTCTCACGTTTTATTTTAATCTCCAAAGCCTCTGGAACATCTGGTACCATAAAGTCTATCAGTCGACAAAAACCAAATACTACATGCTGCAATACAACAGACAATAATTTAATTTTGGATGTAACATGTCTTCTGACTGGCTGACGTCGTTTTGTTTATCATATCAAACTGATAAAATGGTAGCAAAATGCAAACAATTATGTGAATATAAAATACATGTACAATAAAATAATTTAGTTTTGGATGATTCAGGTCTTTTGATTGGCTGAAAGTGTATGGTCTATCAGCTCATATATGTAATTTTGTCATGTGACTGTAACGTAACCGATGTTTTATCAAAGTTTTGTTCTCCTTACAAACTGTAATTAGATTATAAGGAATGATCGTAACATTTTTTCTGTCTATTTGAAATACCCTTAAAAATGTTGAGCACACTTTTAAATAACCAGCTGCATTTGAGCCACAAGGTTATATTTCATTTGCCCCAAAAAATAAAATCAACAATTGTCTGTAAAAATATCTCCACAATCAATATTTCAAAATAAATTTGAACTTTTGATAGCAGTATTAAAATTCTTTTGAAACTATCTATTTAAGGGGTCATCCATAATTGTCAACTATTTTCCAAAGTGTACAAAACATACACTTTTTTCCAACCCCCCACCCTCCTTCAAAAAGTGTACATCAACCATTTTCAGATTTCAAGACAAGAATCAATCATTCTTAATAAAAAGAAGATCCTCTCTATTATGAATTAGTTTAATATAAAAAATTGCATTGAAAATAAACTGAAACATATCTGACTGTTTTATTTTTATTATTTTTTAAAAAGTGTAAGTTGTAAAAATGTTGATTTTTTAACCCCCTCCCACCAAGTGTACATTTTGTACACTTTGGAAAATGGTTGACAATATGGATGACCCTTAACCAAAACATCATCTTACCTCAAATACAATAACAAATCCTAGTCGTATAGCTAGTAAATGCCAGTAAAATAACGTATAATGGCCTTCTTTGTCTCGGAAATCTCTATACCTAAAATTAATAATCAAACAAAATAATTGACATACAATGGAAAAAGTTAAGCAACTTCCTTCTTTCATAAGTCACACTTAAAAGTCAAATCCGAAGTCGACCTTTATCTAGAATTAACAATTGAAAGCTTGTAATGTAAATCCCAAATTTTGGCTAAAAAAAATGTAAATAATTTAAATTTGAACTCTTAATATTTGTCTTAAGGTTGTTTAATAAAAACATACATGGGACCCAGGGAAGGCAACTTAAATTTGCCACTAAGGGTGGGTTATGAAATATTGTGTTGACCTGGCCTAAAATGTATGCAGGACTCTAAAATTGCTTCTATGGCTGGTCACTGTGTTTTTAAAATGCCGTCCCTGGGTACTATGTATGTTTTAATGGAACAGCCCTTATTTGATATTGATTTATAAATCAATGTTTACCACATTTTTTATCAATTTTTTCAAGCAGCCTACCTGCAAGTCTGATTCATTGTACCATTTGGAGAAACGGCTAAAGAGAAATCTGTAAAACCATCTAAATTAGAGTCATACTGAAACTGATACAACAGTCTGGGTAAAAACTCTGATGTAAAGGCTATAAGGAATGCCTGTAATGAGAAAGTAATTATGTAAGTAAATAAAATCACAGCAGTCTTTACAACAAGAATGTGTCCATAGGTACATGGATGCCCCACTCGACTATCATTTTCTATGTTCAATGGACTGTGAAATTGGTATAAAAACTCTTATTTGGCATTAAAATTAGAAAGATCATATCATAGGGAACATGTGTACTAAGTTTCAAGTTGTTCAGACTTCATCTTCATCAAAAACTATCTTGACCAAAAACTTTAACCTGAAGCGGGACAGACAAACGAACGGACAAATGGACGAAGGAACAAACGGAGGCACAGACCAGAAAACATAATACCTCTCTAATATTGTAGCTGAGGCATAATAAAACCTGTTGAACTACAAGCAAGAAAAAAAACTGGTCATAAAATCTCTTAAAATGTAGATGGCTGACGTTTCTTGGAAGGAAAATTAATTAACGACACTTTTGAACAACTGGGCCCTGGTTTATATCCTTAAAATCTTTTCATGCATTGATTTCTTACTAGACATGGAGCCTCCTCTCTAAAAGTCTGTCTTGCATTATGTGTGATCATATCACAAAAAAAAGGTTGAAGTCCAAAATAAAGTTTTTAGAAGATGTGCAATGGACTGACAGTTAGTCATACTAACAGATCAAAAACTAAATACCTCTTCTACTTCTTATAAAAGAGAAATATTAGAAGACATTTAAAGATTATAATTTATTGAGATGTAACTTTTTCATACCATTACATTTTAGTTTAAATACTTAGCAATTTTTTTTAACCTACATTGCTTATTACTGCTAACTGAGCCATGCCATCCAGTATAGAAAACCAGACTCCTATATCTTGTGCCCTGTCAGCCACTGGTCTCCTGGTCTCGCATACATATTTCTGTGCATCCAGGCGAATTTCTACCCAGTTGTTTAACAAAGCAAATAAAGGAGCAAGTGGAAAAGCTGCTACAAATATAGTGATGAATCCAAACTGTAAAACTGAAATAGACAAAGAAAATGTAAGTTATATGCTCTGATAAGTTCACCTGTTAATTCGAAAATGTCTTCTTTTACTTTTATACAAGACTTCATGGCCTTCAACAATGAGCAGAACCTATTCTTTATCACAAAAGAATTACCGGATTAATGCTTTAATGTATAATCAATAAAAAATTGGCAAATATTGAATTGTATAAAACCATATGAAACCCAGTTGATATATTTTTCTGACCTTCGTTGACAACATTAACTCATGAATGCCTAGTCAATGAAAAATGGATAATAAATCATTCCAAATTAACTCTTTAATATCTAAATTATACATAAAGCTTTAAGTATCACTACCTACCCATTTCTAAGTATTCATCAAACAAGCCTTGACTTTCTATTAAGTTATAATCCTCTTCCCACCTTGTTTTTATGGCATTCTTATTCATCTTTATTTTCATATGGTGTATAAAAGTTTTCATTTTTCTGAAATCAAAATAATGGCAAAAGTTAGTATGAAAAGGTAAAAAATATTTCAGAAGTCACATGTAAAAAATAAACCAAAATGTATGACTATTTTGTAATTTTTATTGTAAAAATACTACATCTTTTCATACTACGTGTTATGCAAGCTATGGAGTTAAGAGATTATTTTCCTCATAACTACCTTAGCTTGCAAGTTATTTCTTCAACTTGATTTGAAATTTCGATTAAAATTTATGAGCATGCTCAATAAAACTTCCTAGTTGTGATGTTTTTAATCTTGCAAAAAATGCGACAGGGTTATATAATCGCAATTATTTAAACTCACATTTTGATTTTTTTTATATGAATTAAAATTAGATTTTTCTCCACATCACAAAAATTAAAATCGATTTTTTAGTCTAAAATGATAAAATTGAAATAATAAATGCATGCAATAATTTCTTAATTTACAGTACATAATAGAATAACAGAATAATACACATTGGCAGGCTTGGATCAGATTTTGCAATGAAAAATCCTCTATCTCTTTCTGTGCTCATAAAAGGTCATTTGACAAAATTTAAGCAGATTCTTGATTTTCTTTCTTTTCATTTAAGACCCACATAAAACCAGTTCAAATATAAGGTAAAAGTCTGAGTCAGTCTTTTCCCGCCATATTTTATAAATCAAATATTTCAAAAAAAGCTCCATGACCTATCAATATTTTTAGCTTATTTTGATCCTTAACTAATACTCTTCCAGCTTATAGTATCAATTTTTAATTCTTGATTTATCTAATTTCACCTAAGATCACCTTACATCCTTAAGGGGATTATAATTGTGTCAAAGCAATTCAGTTTCCACATTTCTTTTTCTTATCAGAAATTAAATCAACTCTATATACACCAGTATTTTTATAGTATATTATTCATTATAATAATTAATCACTATCATAGCTAAGAAGTATTATCTTACCTCCTATATATTTCTAGGAATGTGATTGGTTAAAAGCGAACTCGTGTAAACCGTGTATATTTGATATTAGGTTAGTAGGGAGGCAGGGCTTATTTCATACACGGTTAGTAACGGAGTTACGTCCCTTTATATTCCATATAAGGAATGAGGGAGGCGGGGCTTATTTCATACACGGTTAGGAGTGGTGTTACGTACCTTTAGATAAACAAAACAGTACTGAGAAAAAATCTTAAAGGTTTCAACAGACGAAGAAAGTGATGATTAAGATTGAAATAAATTCATAAAACACATTTAAATTTAACAAGTTGTCATTGTTGACATCTGTTTTTGTAGGATCAATGGAGTAATTTCTTAATCGTGTTAATGCTAACTGTATTGAAGACTTGCTCATTTTGATAGATAGTCGGTAAGATAAATTCGTTACATAGTGTGCTAGTGACCTAATACAGTATATATGGGGTCAGTAAATTCCATATGGGGTGAGAGCGAAGCTAACTAATAATATTACAATCTCTCAAGGTCATACCTGTCAACTCACCCGTTTTTTGCGGGTGACACCCGTTATTTTCACCTCTCACCCGGGAGTTTTTCTTTACCCGGCGGGTCCCGGGAATTTCTAACATTACCCGTTTCACCCGGATTTCTGACCGGAATTGTTTCTGGTATTTAGAAGTAATACGACCTTCGGTTTTATCGGTCTTTTTCAATGTAACCAAAAGTCAAAATGTAGGACTGTTTACCTGAGCTACGTAACGATATTTTATTAGATGAACTTCCACTTTGCACTTCCCCTGAAACTGACATTGGTACATTTTGGGGAGAAATGTCCAAGTTGCATGACATTTTTCTTAACAAGCCAAGATTTTTTGTTTTGTCAAAACTTGCTAAAACATTACTGGATTTGCCAAACAGCAATGCAGACAGTGAGAGGGCATTTTCTTTAGTAAAGAAAATAGCTAGAGTTTAGGGCTGATCTTAATAAGGATACACTGTGTGCTCTTCTTTCTTGTAAAATGAATACACATTTGCATTGCTATGAACTGAAACCAAGTGCAGTTCTTTTTAAGAATGCCAAGTCTGCTACTATGGAATATAACAATAGTCTGAAATAAACTTGTATACATGTTCTAACTGTTTCATATACATATTGACTATATAAATTATATGTAAACATATTTTTGTTCTTCAATTGAGCCCGCAAAATGTTGTACGCGTTATGACCTGAGATTTTTTTTCTCAATGCAGGTCATGACCTGACTTTTCATTTTCAGAGGTTGACAGGTATGCAAGGTATTTCTACTTACGGCACTATTATTTCTTGTGCATTATTTATAATCTGTTTACCAATCATAATAACAGCCAACTGTTGAGCTAATTCTACTAGACATCCACCATTATTGCACTAAAATGGAATATTTAGATTTAAGGCTGTATTTAGCTGAACTTTTTGTATTTTAAGTTTTTAATGCTTTTCAACTTTGTATTTTAATTGGACATTTCATCTTTTTTTTATTCAAGCACCACTTGAGGATTCTTATGTAGACAAACAACTTTCCTAAAAACCAAATTACAAGCCTAGTATCTTTAATGAGTTTTTACATTAATGTAATTTGGACTTGGGTGCATAGCTGTCTCATCAGCTGTCATATCACATTTCCATATTTTCATATAACTGTTGATTCATTTATTTTCATGGGTATCAATTTTTGTGAATTTAAGAAAACTTACACGGGTATATATATGATTTCATGGTTTTGTCAATCTCTGCATACAAATTACAAAGCCTATAGAGAAAGTGTAATTCGTTGAAAATTTGAATTCATGGTTCACCTGTACAGAGGAAAACCATGAAAAAATAGAATCAAAAAAATAATTATGATTCCACAGTACTATGAGTAGCTACACATAAAACTTTGCTCAGTGCTCGGAGCACAAAAATCATGCTTGAAACATGAAATCCAGCAATTCGATTGGTTGATTTTCAAGTCTGAGAACAAAAATCATGCTTGAAAGTTTTATGACCGTGAGGCCAGTGCTGAGCAATTATAAACTTGTCAAGAAGAGGTTTAAAACAGTTTACAGTCTTCTAGAAGTAACTTTTTCTGAGTTTTCCCACCTGTAGTTTTCTTTTTGCCTTTTGTGAAAATTTAAAAAAAATAATTCACGACTAAATAATAAATACTATTTACATACCTCTTCACTTCTCAAACCAAAAAATGAATTATAATGACCAGGATACCCAACAAATCTAAAATGGAGATACAAAAATATAATTAATTTTGAGCTGTTATTTCAAACATAAAAGCAATGTTTTAAAACTAAGATATAACTTATGTCTATTGCCTTTCTTTCCCCTTTTTTAAAAGATCAAAATCAATCTACATTTGTAAATTACATATTTTAAAGGCAGAACACATTGTACTTGTTGAACTAAATATTTTTCTGAGAAAAAATGTCTTGAAAATACTAAAAGGATTTCATTAACTGCTTTCTTATTTTGAAATGATTTTTCTTGACTGCAATAGAAATTAAGTTGCAGCATGTACTTTGTTCCTTTTTTTATGCAGACCTGCCAACTATCCCGATTTTCGCGGTATCATCCCGATTTTTATCCCTCAACCCGAATCCTGATATCGGGATCGTAAAACAAGTCAAAAACCCGATTTTCACAAAATATACCCGAAAAAATTATTGGTTACCGATTTTGAAGTTTTTCTGATCAATTTTTAAAAATCTATAATTTTACCTGGGGACATATTATGACAAGTTTATATAAAACCCTGTGCTAATCAACGGTCACAACAGGTGTCATAATTTGTTGTTGCAAGTAATCGGATTACCTGATGGGTCATAACAATCCTCAAAATTAGTTAATATTTGTAAACAGAAATTCAGTCAGATGGCCTTTGATTTTTAACCAATTTATCATATAAGCACAATTTGCAACGTTTACCGTAGTTCCATGACAAAATCATATTAACTAAAAGATGAAAACAGTGTAATGAACTCTTAAGAAAACATCGTTTTAATATCTTGAAATCCATTTAATTTTTGAAATCAGACATGAGTCTGTTGATTTAAAATCGATGCCATTTTGTATACACTTCTACTGTATATAAGCCTCCGCCGGTAAGAGCACCTCTGAACACAAAGAAAGACAACTCAAATTTTATCAATTTTCTCATTAATACTGGCAGACTTAATAAAAATCTGAATTTATTTTTCTAACTTTAGGACATATAGGTTCATGTCTTTTGAGTCGTGGTCTAAAGACAAGCAGGTCTTTGGAGGGGGAAAGGGGGGTCTTCATTTTAAATCCTTCATTTTTTATTGTCATCTTTCTCTTTTCTAAAATTGTTTTGTCAATTTTAAAATAAGTACAAGAAGCATGCAAATAAAAGAAATCAAGGCTTATAAGCTTATCATCAGTATACCAAAAGAAAAAAGAAGAGATATGAGACTATTTGAAGAGTTAAAAACAGTGCACGCAGAAATGCCGGAAAAACTGTAACCCTTAAAAATCTGGTCGCGCACTAAATCCCCCATGGGGATTTTAAAAAGTTGGCAGGTCTGTTTATGTATGAATTCATATAAAAAATTTAATTCCATGCAATACACATTAACTAGAACACAAACTATGGATTGATGTAACAGAAGGTTATTTGGTTAAAAAATACTACTTACCGATAAAAATAAATTCAGTCAATTAATTAGCTCAGTGTTGTATTCATATGATTTTTGGCCTCCTGAAGAATCAGGAATAACGTATTCATGTTTAATCATTAAAAAAGAAATATGATTATTTTACTGGCCATGATTACCCTAGCCAATTTATGTAGATGTATCATTAGCTATACATTTAAAAATTACTTACCTCCCTTTGAAAAAAGCAATATAAAATATTGAAGAATAGAAATTGACAAACTGGAAAATGAACACTTTAAATGTCAGTTGATCATCAAATTCTGTCTGGGTTCTGTGCATTTCTAAAAAAGAATAATAAATGTAGAATAAATGAAGAATATATGAAGAATAATTGACGAATTGTTTGTTTGTATAGATAGAATTTGCATCTTTATTTTGTGAAAGGAAAAACAAGAAAATGTCCATAGTACATGGATGCCCAATCCCACTATCATTTTCCATAATCAATGGACCGTGAAATTGTAGAAAATCTCTAATTTGGCATTAAAATTAGAAAGATCATATCATAGGGAACATGTGTTCTAAGTTTTAAGGTAATTGGACTTCAGCTTCATCAAAAACTACCTTGACCAAAAACTTTAATCTGATTTGTTAAAATTTTATTGATTTCTACATACTTATACTAAAGATATTATCCGGAAACCATCCGTCTTTGGAAGATGCTGAAGACAACGAAGACAACAACATGATACCAATATATGACCAATTTTTTTTTAATTTTTGCGGTTGTATAAAAACCTCATTCATTTCTGTAGGAACAGCAACTCCTTTAAATTCTAAATCTGAGAAACCAACTACTTGATCAGATATCAACATTCTTCATTTTGTTTTAAATTGTTATTCTTGCATCATAGAAATTTAATATCCTGCATATGCTTGTGCATCTCTAATAAACTTTTTCAAATACTGTGGATTTAATTATTTTCATTCATATATCAATTTCTGTGGATTGTGGAACAATTGTAGTTTGCTATTATTGTTTTTCTAACATCTGCATACAAACCTTTAGTAAATGAACATTGAAATACATGATTACCTATATCCACTTAATCAATTGAATTGTTATTTGTCTTTCTAGTGGTCGTTACACATCTTCTTATTTTAATAAAGTCTCCCCAAAATTAGACGAGTCTTTAAGAAAACAATGTAAACTACTGTGGATTCATGTAAATTCGTGGGTACCAATTTTCGTGGATTGAAGAAAAGTTGCATTTTCGTGAATATTTGGTTTCGTGGTTTTGCCAAAGTCTGCATACTGGCCTATATAAAATTTGTCATTCATTGAACATCTTAACTTTGTGGTTTACCTGTACCCACGAAATCCACGAAGATTGGTATCCAACGAATAATAATGAATACACAGTATTATAAACCTACCCCACTGTGTCATTTTAAATGCCAACTTCTCATACACTTTACTCAGTGACATGATCAGGATTAAGTTGACCACTGCCGATGACATACTGGCAATTAGAGATGCTTTGCCTCGTAAAGTTTTACTTTGAAACAATGGTATACTGACAAGAACTCTGTACATTATAACAGCTATTATGAATACTATAACAATGGTTATCTGAAAATAGAAAACATATTTTTTCATATAAAAGTTCTCCAGTTTTAAGGGTGAGGCCTATAGATATTACAAAGACTCTGCATAAAACAAAAGGTAAAACATGTGAAGACTAGTATTTCTACCAGTTACTCAGTAATTTTGTGAATTAAATCATTTATAAATTGTGATCTCAAAAACAATCATAAAACTTCCACCATTTTAAGGATCTTTTATGATTTTCAATGTTTTCAAAAACACCATGCCTTAAATTAATGTTTTTTTATAGTTTTTGCATTTCATTAACTCTTTCTCAAAACATTTAGTAGAGCAAAGTCATATGGCTCTCACCATGATAGTTATTGCAGCAAAACCAGATATAATTCTTGGCAGTCTGGCTCGCTCAGGAAAATATGGTTCCTTCACACCTGTGATAGGGTTCTTCTCATATGTAGGAGCTTTGACAACATACTCTGGTCTTGGTCTTTCCTGGAAACATAAATCATATATCAAATGTCATTGAGGTAGTGAATTTCATTTACTACAAGTATTTATTTACCCTTTATTTTTATATCACAACTTGAAATTCAGATCATGATTAATTAAATCAGATTTTACGAGTCACTATTTATTAAAATGATACCCAATACTATTTACCACAAATCATAAAACAATTTATCGTGTTATTTAAAATTTCTGAAGAAATTATTCATCATATTTTACCATTCAAATTCTAATAAGTGAATGGTTATAAAGTTTAGAAAAATTAAAATTTTGTATTCATTTACTGTTTTAATGTCTACACATCAATATCTTTATGTATGTTAAGAGCTGTGTCTCTCCTTGTCAAAAGGTTCTATCAGCAATCCACAATATATAGTAAACCTTTAAATGAAATGCCACCCTTTTTCATTTTTCATTTTTTTTCACGATTGAGAAACAAGAATGTGTCCGTAGTACACGAATGCCCCATGCGCACTATCATTTTCTATGTTCATAGGACCATGAAAATGGGATAAAAGCTCTAATTTGGAATTAAAATTAGAAAGATCATATCATAGGGAACATGTTTACTAAATTTCATGTTGATCAGACTTCAACTTAATCAAAAACTACCATGACAAAACCTTTACCTAAACTTTAACCTGAAAATGGGACAGGTGGACGAATGGACGAACGAACAGACAGAGGCACAGACCAAAAAAGATAATGCCCATAAATGGGGCATAAAAAAAATGGGTGATAAAAAAGCTGACCTCTTCCTCTTCAAAGTCCAATACATCCCAATGATGAGCAAGACTGGCATTCTTTCTTTTCCAATATTCTAAAAATGTCACAGCTGAGACAGAAATAAAAGAAATTATTCATATTGATAAAAAACTTTAGTAGGGTTTTCTGTATAAATGGGATTTTGAATAAATAAGCATATTCATCTGCTGAAAAAGTATATTCACGGTGCTAAACATTGCCTGCTTTTACATTTATAGTTTTGGTAAAAAAACATTTGATGTACAATAAGTTTTGGGAAATAATTTTCATTACATACATTTCTCTTAATATGGAATAAAACAATTAATGCCCTTTCTTTCAGTAAATATGTGGTTTAATTGACTTTTGAAAAACTGATATTCACTTCACTTTAGGTGCTTACATTTCTTTTTTTGTTGAGAGGGAAAATCCCAAACTGGTAATTAATCCAGATTAATTATCCTGGTTTAGACCCGGAGTATTTTTCATAGTGTGAACACAGTATACGAGATACTTACCCCAAAATGATGTGAAGACAGCATACAATACTGTACCGGGATGATCAAATAAATAAGATATTTTAACATAGATACACACATCAGATATGTACCAATACGGACAACCTATATTTTCTGGACAAATAGGACACATCTTAAATGTCTCGCCACTGTTACAAATTTCATTTCTGTAAAAATAAAAGATTATCAATCAGAATTACAAGCAAACCAAGTACTCTATGTTTCTAAACTAAACCATTATTGTGCTACTATAATAACTACTGGTTTTGGGTCAGGTTATGTCACTCAGCCTTTATCTATATTGTGTTTTGGAGACTGTCAGGGTTTTTTTTCGCCATAAAACAAATATTCTAATTCTAACTGCTTAGGTTTGACAAGACTGAAAAATTGTCATTTCACTAAAGCTCAGTTAGACAACCTTTCAATTTCTAGGATTGATCATTTTGAATAAAATGTATTACTTATTCTGTAACTTTTTCACCATTATATGCATGTAAACATACAAATAGTATCAACAAACACGAGACATCAGTAACATTTTATACCTCTCCCACTCATAAATATAATTGATATGACTCTGTGCCTAAAAATCAATACTATATAACACACGGGGGATGATTTTGATAACCAGTTGGTAATATTTACTTTGAATAGAAAGTTGGATTTTAAAATTGTGCTTTTTTAACAGTTCTGAAAAATTTTTGGTCCTTTCACAAGTGTTTCTAAGATAAATACTTCAGACAAATTTGAACACAATGTTATGAATGTTTCAAGATGTTAGATACATGGGTTAATGTTATACTCACGCTGGCACATTAGATGTCATAGTAAAAACACCATATAAGAACACAATTACACCAATAACAGAAGCTGGCAATAACCAAGCTGTATAAAAACCTACAATTAAAAAAAAATGATATTACTACCGTAGTAAAGAAAATATATTCAACAAAATTATTACACCAGGGTTTTCGATATCACAAACTAGTCAAAACATTTACTAAATTTTATCATCGGTATAAATAAATATAGCTCAACATGCAGACTTCTAATACGTTCAGGTATTTCACATCCAACGTTTTATGGAAATATTCTTTATAAAGCACAAAGGTGTCAGTATTCACCTCAGAAACTTACAAAACCTTTGAATAGACTTATTAAGAAGGGACATAATTACGATACTGTTGTCAAGTCATTAAAGATTGCATATTTTGGCGTTAATATTGAGTCACTGATAAGGTCTTTGCATCGGAACTAAACACATTTATTCTAAAAACAGTTGTTGGCATGACACAGGTTATGTTCTTCTCATATATGTCATGATGGTATGATACTAAACCCCTAACGGGAAGGATTGCGCCTGATGTTCATATGATGAAATCATAATCTTTCAGTCAGTTTAATTGAAGTGTCTGGAGCTGGCATGTCAGTTAACTGCTAGTAGTCTGTTGTTATTTATGTATTATTGTCATTTTGTTTATTTTGTTTGGTTACATCTTCTGACATCAGACTCGGACTTCTCTTGAACTGAATTTTAATGTGCGTATTGTTATGCGTTTACTTTTCTACATTGGTTAGAGGTATAGGAGGAGGGTTGAGATCTCACAAACATGTTTAACCCCGCCGCATTTTTGCGCCTGTCCCAAGTCAGGAGCCTCTGGCCTTTGTTAGTCTAGCTTGTATTATTTTAATTTTAGTTTCTTGTGTACAATTTGGAAATTAGTATGGCGTTCATTATCACTGGACTAGTATATATTTGTTTAGGGGCCAGCTGAAGGACGCCTCCGGGTGCGGGAATTTCTCGCTACATTGAAGACCTGTTGGTGACCTTCTGCTGTTGTTTTTTATTTGGTCGGGTTGTTGTCTCTTTGACACATTCCCCATTTCCATTCTCAATTTTAACATCTTACTATATTAACTTAATTTCTGTACAATAGATTTTTTTTTCATAATTTACCAAAAGGTGCAAGCTTAAAAGCATTAATAAGGTCAGTCTCTTGACAGAGAGAAGTACAATTTTAAAATCCTCAGTAAAATATCACAATTTAACCCTGCTTCCATTTACTGTCTCCTGCCATTAAGGAATATGGAGGGGGCCATAAAAAAAAGACAGTTTGTCTGTCCATTCATCTGTGCTTCTGGCTACTCAGGTGTTTTGTTTTTGTCATTATATATGTTAAGACAGACTGTCAAAATTTGCCAATTTATTAAGTTAAATGTTTGTGTAGAAAACAATTTATAAATTGTAAGCAAAAAAACTTAGATCAAAGTGTATTGGACTAGATAAGCAGATATGTAATTATAATACTTTACCTAACCATGCAAAATATATTCCTACTTTTTCTCCAAAATATTCCCGTATATGGTCTAGTGGTTGGTACTTAAACCATTTGCCCCACCTTGCCCAATATTCATATAATATTTGTCTGTCGTTTAGTTTTTCAGGTCTTATTGGTTGCTTTGGTTTCTCAAAAGTTCCCTGCAATAAAAAAAAAAAAATTCTATAAAGTAAAAATTATTACAGAAGAAATCAAAGTATTTGTAATCAGTTAATCCAAAGGTATTCTTTTTTATGTTAACCCTAAACAGTCTAAGAGTCTTTGGTCTTTGCATCCAATCGTTTCAATATATTTTCATACGTTGTAGATTTTTAAATAATTTGTTGAGAACTTGAACTGACATGTCCTCTTTTCTATAATACTTCCTATTAAAATGTTCAGCTAGTCTTTTTTTCATGTTATCTAATTTTTAATTTTAGTTTCTTGTGTATAATTCAGAGTTTAGTTTGACGTCCATTATCGCTGTACTAGTATACATATTTTTTAAGGGGCCAGGTGAAGAAGGCCTACAGGCAAGGGAGTTTCTCGCTACATTGAAGATCCATTGGTGGCCTTTGGCTGTTGTCAGGTCTTTGGTCGGGTTGTTGTCGCTTTGACACATTCCCCATTTCCTTTCTCAATTTTATATTTAATATCTGTCATACATTCTTAGGTTCTGTATAGAGGGATCTCTGTCATCATATTTTCATTGTGTACAAGGTTTACAATTAAGTTTACATCTATTAATACTGTGGATTCATTTATTTGCGAGGGTTCCAATTTTTCGTGAATTGCTGAAAATTGCCTTTTCATGGATATGTAATTTCATGGTTTTGCCAAAGTCTGCATACAACCTGATAGAAAATTTGTAATTGATTGAACATTTAAATTAGTGGTTAACCTGTACCAACTAAATCCACGAAGATTGGTATCCAACAAATAATAATGAATCCACAATATTGTCTTTGAAATTGAATGTCTCAAGTTTAATTTCTCCTTCATTTCTATAAATATTTCACAATTCGACATTCTTCTATGCATGTTTTGATGATGTTATTGTTGCCAAGTAATTTTCATTTTATTAAGTTTCCCATGTACTTTTTTATTCTAAGTTTCTATCTCTTTAATGTAAGCTGCAAACAGTGGTTCTGGAAAATTTTCTTTCATAAATTCACAGTTATGTGAAAACATTAATCCTATCTTTCACAATGTCATGTATATCTGGTTGTAGAAAGGTATGCATAATAATAAGTGTTGTCTTAATGATATTTGATTTCCTGTGTAATAGTTCTTTACTATTAATGCTGTCTTCTCTTTTCAGTTGGTTTTTTATAAATTTTCTATTGCAACTTTTTGATCCTTGGTTGTTTTGTAACTTCTTGTCTGCATGGTTCTTTGATAGCCTTCTTCACTCTTGCAAATTATTCTGAGTTTTAATACAGAATTGTTCTTTATACCTTTTTCAGATGATATCAGCACAATTTCTGTGTCATTTGGTCTCTTGTGATTCGTCTCATTGCAATCATACCACATCTTTCTTATAAGTTATATAGAAGTGTTTGTTAGTCGGTTTGGTCTAAAGATCTGTCATTATTTTGCTATTTTTAATTTTAACTAGGAATTCAATATGACTGCTGTGAATTTTACTTCTACGATCATGTTGTCATTAATTAAGTTTGCCAAATCATAAATTCCTAAATCTCCCCCCCCCCCCCCCCCCATCCCCCTTTTCCCTCCAAATATTAACACTAGCTTACATCATGTAAAGC
The DNA here is from genome assembly GCF_965363235.1 of Mytilus galloprovincialis. Taxonomy (NCBI): domain Eukaryota; kingdom Metazoa; phylum Mollusca; class Bivalvia; order Mytilida; family Mytilidae; genus Mytilus; species Mytilus galloprovincialis. Next base: position 50,074,659 of record NC_134850.1, read on the forward strand.
ATATGCAGCTTTATATATCTCCTCTTCTAGTAATCTCTCCACTCCAATCTCTGCATGTTTACGTTTACCATACGCTGTCGTTGCTAAGATCTCCCACACTATCCTACCTCGTTGTGTTATTGAGAAATATGTCTCCTGATTATCACTTCCTAAAAACCTGCATAGAAAATTACATGACAACTTATTTCAATATTATTTATAAATACAAAAAATTTCAAGTCAAATAGAATTGAGAAAGGAAATGGGGTATATGTCAAAGAGAAAACAATTCAACAAAAGAGCTGATAAAAGCCAAAGGTCACCAATGGGTCTTAATTAACACAGTGAGAGAATCCTGCAACCAGATGATGTAAATAAATTATTTCTTAATATGGCAAACAGAATGTTGTTGCTCTGACACTAATGTATATGATAACAGCTTGATAAAAAAAATCAGTGTTTTTAAAACAAAAATATAATTTATCTGTGAGACTGTAAGATTTAAATATTCCTATAGAGAGAATTTTAGGTCACACTTTCTCAAAAGCTCTTATATTGAGTGGTGATAACTTTTGTCGAGATGAATAACTGCAATATAGTATGGTTCTTTTCATGCATTGGTTATTGCCTAGTACATTGTAGGTCTATTTGTCTCATGTATATCTTAACAATATTCTGTCATCCAAATTAAACTTTATAACTTTAAGGTCATAGATCAATCAGATGAGTATTTTAGTTAGTACTATGGATTAATTTATTTTCGTGGATACCAATATTCATTCACTTGTAAAAAAAATGTTTTGTGAATTTTCAATTTCATTGATGTTCCAAAAATTTAACTTAGTTGAACATATACAATTTGGTGGAAAAACTAAACAGACAAAAGCCACCAAAATGTTCATCCCAAAATATACCTGGGCTCTCGGTCATAAAACTTTACTCAGTATTCCGAGTACAAAATAAGTGCTCGAAACACAAAATCCAGTATTTTGATTGGTTGATTCTTGAGTCTGAGTACAAAAATCGTGCTGGAAAGTTTTATGACCGCAAGGCCAGGTATATAAACTTTACATCATTTATATATGTCTCATTAATAACCTTACCTATTCAATTTAGATTTTTTAAAAGCACATGTATAATAATCTAATGGTTTGTTAGGAACTTCTTCAGCCATCACATTGGGTATTCTCAGCATCTTAAGGATTTTACCTGACCAGTTATTTGAAGGGTTTGGATGTGCCTGAAATAGATAAAATACAATTGTATCAAGATAACTTAGGGTTCAATTCTAGATTATGGTAGTGTGCTTGCCTCAATTGGGTGAGGATGTTGGTTGGTTGTAAGTGTACTTTCATTCCTGTGTGCACAACTTGCATTAAAATTGCATGCACCAGTGTATTCCTCCATCACCCTAGTGAGTTTATTTCGTCGGAAATGAAACCCTAGGTAAAATATGCCAAGAAATGTTTGAACTAGAGTATTTCTTCCAAAAGGAATAAGTACACTGCCGCAAAGGTTCACATTTACACACCTTACTAATGATAAGGGTTGTTTAGAAGCAAATTAATCTAAGAGAAATATTTGTGCATGTACAGTTTCTTATTTGTAGCATATATATATATTTATATATATATATATATATATATATATATATATATGCATATTTTTCTTTAATTTTTTTCTCTTTTTATTGAATTATCTTCAGTTCACAGGCCCTCATATAATAAGACTTTTAACAACCATGAACTTTATATATATATATAAAAGTTCATGGTTGTTAAAAGTCTTATTATATGAGGGCCTGTGAACTGAAGATAATTCACTAAAAAGAGAAAAAAATTAAAGAAAATTATGCACCTAATTGTAACTGGTTGCTTTAATTGTACTTTAGTTAGAATATCTATTCATAGCATATATAAGAAATAAGATGAAAATCTATTACATCTATGCTCTATCAGACTGTCTGAGAGGGACATCCGATGGTTTATGTAAATTCCCAAATCAAAAACTAACTGACTGAGAAACAGCAGGTGTTTCTTAGTGATATTAACCATTATTGAGAGTGAAGTAATGATTTGTCACCACCAGGAGTACTTGGTTTAATGAACAATTCTCCCTACAAAACATTGTTTATGACATCACCTAATAGAGTATCATCTTACGGCAAAAACTGTAATGACCATGCAATCTTCACCACCTGATAATATTTTGCAGAATGAAGTTAACAGCAGAAAATTTAGAAAAAGAAGTTTGACCCTGTTACATATTCATGCAGAGGTTCCGACTTACGGACTAATTAAAAAAAAAATTTCAGGATATTTCATATCTTTAAGACAAATTGTATTCCGGCCCAATTAAATTTGTCATTTGCCTCATCAAATGGCAAGCACAATTTCCAAACAATGAAAAAATTATTCATGTGCATTGCCTAACACAAGAACCCTGTATGTCATACATTGTATCTTAATATGTTTTGTTATTTGGAGAATTGAGTGTTTAGTTTCTCACAATTTAATGTATTCACAGCATTGGTTGAAATCATGATGATTAGAGCTTTAATAAATTTGTATCTGCATCATTACCAAAAAGATAAATGGCAATAATAAGGACCTATTCTTCTTTTAGAGATGATATAAGTGTCATGTTATTCATAAGTATTTGTAAATTATAAATAAGGCCACGGTTTTTTAATTTGATGGTTTACGGATTTTCCCCATGAAAAAGTCGGGTCAGTCGGTCGGGAAAAAAAAAAAAAATCATCTTTGAAGACAGAAAAATATGCAAAATCAATATATATTTCACCTTTCTAACAATATGTTTGTTGTGCTATTTTATCATCAATTCTTCAATTTTAGTTCGATGAAATAATATTGCTCAACTGTTATAAACATCGCATGACATTGTCTAATAATTTACAGTAAAAAAAGGGGGGTGCACGGACAAAGACGAAATTAAATCGTCATTTCAGAAACAAGAAAAATAAATTCGCGTAGCTCTTTATCAATTCCAGAAAACTTGGTGAATAATGATCTTCAAGCACGAAAACTGATAAAGAAAAAAATGTAAAAACGTCGTACGAAAATAAGTTTCAACACACGGGTCAAAAACCTAATAGACTCGTCCACTGGAAAACGAGATTATCGGGTTAATCTGTTGTCTCGCATTCCCGTTTTTTATCCAAATGGACGATAATTTTTTTATTATCTATGAAACAAGAAAATTCCAAATGATTTGTTAATATTCAGTACTTCAACTTGACGCCTTTACCTTGTCCACATTTGGACAAGTCTATTTTTATGAGATGATGCATCTTACGGACTGATGACAAATAAGGGAAACGAACTTATTGTGTAATTGGTTTTAAACACAAGTTTTGTTCCGCAATATTATTTGCGCAAACGACATTTCAAGGTCAGTTATAATTGATTTGTCTATTTTTAGAAACGTAAACTGGAAGTTTTATTTTTTCACAACAGAAAGTGTTATCAATTTTGTTAGTGATTAATGCATTTCATTTCATAAAAAACAAAAATTTAATTATTTTTCAGGGATAATGCATTTGTTAGGGTCGGCGGGAATAAAAAAGCATGAAAAGTCAATTTTATTTTTATTCTGGAAATTGGAAAAATCGGGTCGGCGGATCCGTAAACCAACAAATTAAAAAATCCTGGCCTAAATATCAATTAAAGTTCAGCAGAGTATTTTGTTTATCAATAATTCTAAAAAAAGAATAAAAAAAGAGACTTGAATTTTGTTTTCTTTAAACTTAATAAAACCAAAAACTTCATCCTAAATGTATGTATAAAATCAAGATGATGCGGTAAGATGATTGCAAATAACAAACCCTCCACCCAAGACCAAAAGACATAGAAGGTTGCTTTGGTTATGGATTTAAACTTCAATTGTACAGTACTTCCTTAGAGATTTATTAGGTAGTAATCCTAGGTTTACCTGACAAAAGATATCAGATAATAAAACATAGACATCTAATGCATGGTTTGCATGACAGATATATAATCATACATCAAATTATACCCAAAAGATATTAAATAAAAATTGTAGTGAAAGGCTACAGAATAATTTCTTTACCATTAGTTTATATTTTACTGGCAGAAATTCCCAAGAAATATCTTTGATCTGACTAGGGCCCACACAATAATGGATATACAATATGAATATTAGCTGTAAATGTTGTCTCAAGGCTAATAAAATGGTCATTACCATTTGATAAAGTATAGAACCAAGTGTTATGTAATTCAATGTACTATAATTTGAAATGTACTTAAAACATTATAAGAAAGCATCTTTAAAACACTGTAGATAGTTTCATGAATATATCAGATTATTAAGTTCTTTATGTTTAGTCCTATAAATAGTTTATCATTGATTGATTGATTGTTGGTTGCTTTACGCCTCATTAGCACAAAAAGGCTATATCGCGGCGAGAGCTGAGTCGAATATTTTTACAATTTAAAGCATATTTTTAAAATAAGACATAAAGTCCTTCAATATACTAAAATTCTAGACTAAAGCAAATTGATTATTTACAAATAAAAATCAACAGTAAGATAACTTGATAATAATTAAAAACGACTTAAATATAATAACATTTTTATATTTTATAATAAATTCCCATTTCTTTCAAAATTCCACAATATTTGTAAATGGAACATTATTAAATAAATCATACATATTATTGACATTGATACTTCTTATGAATATCAGCAAAGTCAATATAATTAATTAAAACATGTTTAATAGTATACTTGCAGTTGCAAGGTACACATTGTGGTTCATCTTCATTTTTTAAAAGATACTTGTGTGTTATTCTAGTATGACCTATACGACATCTAGAAATAAGACACTGATCTTTTCTGCACATAAAATTATTAAAAGGTTTGCCTAAATTAGGTTTAATTTCATGTAATTTAAATAGTTTATCAAGTACTATTGACATTGCATTGCATCATCAACAGTTCATAACTTGATCTACCTCTTCTGCTTATATTGATGTTTTTTAAAGGTAAGCTACACAAATCAAGATAAAAGGTTATATGATTGTTTGGTCTTATAGCTTTTCAACTGTTTCTATTCTGATACATCCTTGGCTTTCAAATATTTGGCATTGAGCATTGAACATCAGTCCTGATGAAAGATATTTGTTACGTGTTGTTTTCATTTTTTTCATTTTGACTACATATTTTGTTATTTATTGCAGATTTTACTACCACACCACCAATAATTATCATGGAAAAGGGGATTCATGTGTGGAATGTGTACAAAATATTATTTATCAGTCCTAACTCATACTCATGAGAAATATGCAATACAAATTGAATGCAGTTATGAATATTCTGTAAAGAGAGACAACTCTTAGATCTACAATACACTACTTTGAAACTTTTGAGTATACCAAAAAAAAATTGAACAGTCAGTATAAGGAGAACCATAACCTTTTTTTCTGTGTACCTAACATGCTGCATATCAAAAAATAAAACTAAATATCTATGTTTGCTGCCATTCACATCATTCAGACTCTGGTGGATAGTTGTCTAATAATGACAATAATACAACATCTCCATATTTTACACTTTTTCATATTTAATAGTTTCCCTTTTTATAACTTGCATGATTGTTAAACAGAATAATACTTCATAAGCAAACAATTCATTTATCTAACATCAAATGAGTAAATACTACTTCAAAGGAATAATATCTGGCAGTAATTTAAATATTTGAAGTACTCGTTATTACATAATACAAGTTTTGTTAATTAAGATGCATCTGAAAAGAATTATACCGTCTGACTTGAACACCCCCAACTAACTATAAGAGTCAGATTGCAGAATTGCTCCAACAGAGATGTTATTTGTATTGTGATTGAATGGAAAAGTTGATGAGAAATTTCATCAACAATTTTTTAAACACAGGAAATTGAGTCCCACACGAATGTTTTTTGTCAAAGCTTTGAAAATCAAACATTGGATATTACTGTGGATTACGTGTGAACCACAAAATTAAATGTTGAACGAATAATAAAATTTCTATAGGCTTGTAAAACCACAAAATTAAATATCCACGAACATGTGAGTTTTCCTTATACCACGAAAATTGGTACCCACGAAAATAAATGAATCCACTGTAGGCAATATGTTTTGGAATACCAAGTCTCTTATAATTTTCTTCTTATATTGACATTCTATTCTTCCGTTTGAAAAAAAATCAAATTAAAACCTGAGATTGCCCAACTTCAAACTGTTTTACAAATCCCAAGTATAATCAATCAATTTACAAGAAATAAAAATCTACTTTTAACACCTTCAGCAAATTAGAGATATTCTATAACTCAATCTTACATTCCTGCAGAAGTGAAATAGTTCTAATTTCATTTTGTTTCCTGAAATGTTGATTATTAATCTAGATTTCTTTATAGAACATACCTTAAAGTCCATGCAGTTTATTAAATTCTCATGTTGCTGAGTGGCCAGAATTTTTTTACTGAACTAAAATAACTGAACTTAAAATGTATCAAGCTTAGCTAATAGATCTTACAGGAATTCGCTTTATCGAAAGAAAGACAATTTGTTTATTAGGATTTAATTTTCAGTTAATTTAAGGCTGACAAATAATGAAAATAAAAGGGAAATACATAAAATTTGTAGACACATTTGACAAAACTTAAAGCAAGGGAACACTTAGGCATGAGATAACTAGTCGTGAAAACCAGTAAAATGACACTTTAACCATAAGGGATTCATAGAAAACTTTTACTGATATCGTGCATCATATTTATATAAAAATTATATATACCACCATCAGTATGCTTAATCTGATAAATATATCATTAATCTGTTATCTCATCCTTATACACACATATTATATATATATATATATATATCTCAATATTGCAACTAAATGTTGTTAAAAGTACAACTTTTTAATTTCAAAAAGACTGATGAACAAAAGGATAGAATGAAAACTAGACATCATTGAGATGGGAGCCATCGCTTTGGCCCCAGCTGTATTAAACATGTGGTAAAACAATTGTCTTTACCTAAGACATGGTGTAGTCAACTGAAACCAAAGTTTTTGACCTTGAATTTTGACCTACAAAGTTGTACATATATTATGACACATCCTCTGGTGTTGGTAAATATACATGTTAAGTATAAACTTTGAAATCATTATCAAAATGGTTCTCAAGTCATAGATCAGACACGATATTTACCATTGGACATGGTGTTGTCAACTGAAACCCAAGTTTTGACCTTGACCTTTGACCTAGGATGTTGTACCGGTACATACATTATGACACACCCTCTGATGTTTGTCAATATACATGTAGAGTGTTAAGTAAGAAATCCTAACAGTTCTCTATATATAGCTGACACACTTTGTTACAGACAGACAGACTGATCACTAAAGGGCCCTAATCATGGTAACACTATATACTCTGGTTACAAAAGTAAATGTATCTTTGTAACAATTGTTTTCTTATTGTTCAATGCTTAAAAAATATTATACAAGCACAATAATAAAATGGATGCTCTAAGATTTTCATATCCCCAATCCAGCATACAAATTTTTTAAAAATGGGGGTTAACATATAAATATGGTCAGCAAATAATCTACATTAAAGGGAAAGTCATCATGCAAAAACAACTTACGTTACTTTTCCTATCAAATATCTGTAGTCATAGTCGTAAAAATGTATTAAATTACTCTACTGTTAAATATGATTAATAGACTAAAAATCAAAACTTTTTTTTTCAAATGCCTGCAATCACCTGTATATAAATGTTAAAGGGGCACTAGCTGTCAAATTCATGGTCACCGATTTGACTCAAATTCTCATATTTGATTTATAACAATGTAAAACATTTATCCAAACTATCAAAAGTCTAAAATTAACAGTTTACAGAGCATGGGGTAGATATAAATATATAGGTTCGTTTCGTGTGTATTTTAGTCCAGACGCCATGTAATTACCTATCCATTTGACCTCAGATGACCATATAAGCGATGTAAACATAAATAAAGATATGAATAGATTAAACCAACAAGTGCAATTGGATTTTTATAGGTCTGTTTGATTTTATTTTATAGATTAAAAATAGATGTTTCTCATTGCTTTTAACCGTATAAGAATGATTTTATGTGCATCGAATTAGTAATCAAATGATTTACCGTAGTTTCACTTTCATTGTTGACATTCTTTTTCTTTAAATAACCAGTACACGTACAATGCATGCGTTGTCAACCTCTAGCTAGGGATTAAATTGAAGTTCACATGAATACGGATTTAAAGAGGTCGACTCATTCACTTGCAAGTGAATTCCTAATTATCAATGTTTCTTAGCGTAATTTGACAAAATTGAACCTTTTTGGCTGCAAAAAGCGAATTGCTATTTCACTATTGCACTTTCATACCTGTCAACCTGTGACGATGAAAATGCAGGTCATGACCTGCATTGAAGAATCAAATCTCAGGTCATAACGCGTACGAACTTTTTCGAGCTGAATTTCAGGATTTATGGTACATTTTCTTATAATGTACATCAAAGACACCAAAACATCAATGCATGTTCACTTGGTTAAGTCATTTTAAATCTTATTTATTATTATTTCATTACACTTTTAAAGATTTTTATTATTAAACTTGTGTATCACAGTTTTATGTCCTTTACTTTTTGTCATCATCTAAATTTTATTTTTTCAAATGTAATTTTAAAATGAGACTACTAGCCTTTAAACATACCTTGTAGAGGTATTACATGTTTGAACATTCATCTCTCAAATGACAAGGAAATTAGACTATGATAAAATATAGTAACACAGTTAAAGGAAGTATAAATGTAAAAAATAATTTGCAACTTTTTTTTAAAAATTGTATAAAGGTATAAAAATAATGAAAAGTTATTTTTCAATATGTATTTGAATTTTATATTAGAATGAAATTCAAAACAGTGTGGCTGTGGCCATTGATTGACACATTAAATTCATCCATTGACTGGGACAATTTAGGTAAACGTTTGTATGTAACGACCATTGCTCACTGTGTACTTTTTAAAGACACTTAAACTATGGGGTCACCAAAGGTTCTCAACACCTTAATAAAGTAATTCGAAAAAATTAATCAGAAATAACACGATGTTTTGATTTATATCAATTATATAAATCAAAACATAAAGGTTATTTCTGATTAATTTTTCGAATTATTTTATGATAAAAGCGTTAAGAAACCTTGGTGACCCCACAGTTTAAATGTCTATCGTAGGTACGTCGTGAACAGTGGTCGTTACAGACAAACGTTCACGTAAATTGTCCCAGTCAATGGATGAATTTAATGTGTCAATCAATGGCCACAGCCACACTGTTTTGAATTTCATTCTATTATGATTTAATCTTTTTCACCCATAAAACGTAAATATAAGGAATAATTTTGAATGGTGACAAATAAGGGGAAGTAACTCTTAGTTGAAATATCTTTGTAAAACAACAGGGCAATTTATTTACGACCTAAAGCTAAGGTAATTGGTGTTAATCAACAGTGTGTTTGACACCAAAGCTGTCAAGTGAAGCCATGCACTTAATGGGTCACTTAATTTGACAGTTTACATAGCTAGATGAACTGCATGTTTATGGAAGAATTACGAATTTGCCGGTATTTCAAAGGAATATTACTTATGAAAATCAATCTCAAGGCTAAGAAATACGGGTGAAATCGGGTCATTTTTGGAATTTCCGGGTTATTTCAATGACCCAGCGGGTGATCCGGGTGATCCCTCAGAATTGTGAAAATCTCGGGTCACACCAGCAGAATCCGGGTCAGTTGACAGGTATGCACTTTCATTATTGATTGAACAAACAGAAAAAAATGAAACTTTAGATTTTTTATATATCTCGTAGCTAGTGCCCCTTTAATCACATATAATAATAATAAAAATAACATATCAAAAGCAATTAATTAAATTATAATTATTAGTATGTGATAAGGAAAATGCAAGAAAAATTGTGTTTTTGTGTGTTATAGTTATATATTTATATAAACCTGCAGGTCTCAATTTGCATGCAGTCAATTGTATCATGATAGTTACATTGGTAGCCTTTTAAAGTGAGGAACCAAGTTTAATCAGTACTTGGACTCACATTACAGCTGATTGCATCGAGTGTGTAGGCAAAGGTAATATCTTTGGCTAGATTGCTTGCTAGCTAAACCTTGAAGTCAGTATTAGGTAAGATTTAATACCTTCCTTTGAAATAGTGTATTTCTACAGACAGATAGATTGGTTATCTGCTAGTCTGGTCTACTTTTGAAGGAGGGTAGTTTACCTAACCTAATAATGACTTCATGGTTCAACTAGCAAGCAAGTTAACCAAAGATATAACCTTTGAAATTGAGATATTCAAAACTGCTCTATTGGAAAAATTGATTTTGCTGACTCCAAAATCTATCAGATTTTAGTTAAAAAAGTTGTTGGCTGAATAAATCAGAATAGAATTGTTAACATGCATGCACATTTTGATTAGGTTTAGATGTAAAATTTTAACCAAAATGACAATAAAAAAACAACATGTAGAGAGAATATTAGCTATAAATAATGTGTAATATATATGAAAAGTCTATAATATAAGTCTTGCTAATATTTCAATTAAAAAGTAACATTTATTAAAAAAAAAGATTGCAACAATTACTTCCTCAACTTAACATAAGGAATCAAAACACTCAGAATTATTGCTAAAAATATTGAAACATGAAAATAGAGATCAGTAAAAAATGGAAATTTCTATTTAATTTATGAAAAGTATATATATTTTTTTTTATTTATAAACTACTCATCTACAGATATAAGGCAAAATACGCTTACATCTATAAAGCTAAATTTGCTTCAATTTACCAAAGATCTGTCTCTTATAAAACTTCTGGCGTCATGCAACAATCCCGTTTTAATCATGACTAATGGTTAAAAAATTTGCATGAAAGTGTAAGTACATCTATTCAAACTTTTTCAAAAGTGTACCAAAAAAATAGACTTTTACATATAATCATAATGAAAAGGTGCTTGTTTGTGAGTGTAGGTTTATATGTGAAGACATAAAAAGTTTTCAAAATGAAGAGAATCCCCCACTATACCTGTAATGGGGCTCTCATGCAAAGGTCCTCTGCGTAGAAACAGCATACATCCCATGGCGCATGAAGTTTGATGAATGTTGTGATCTTTTTCTGACTTTGCACATTTTCCTAATTAGAAAAAAAAACACATGATTAGATACTATTTGCCATTTTAAAATGCAAACAATTGCAGTTACTGACTAAGGCCACAACAATATATAGATATGGTCTTTTAAAAAAAAGATGATGTGGTATGATTGCCAATGAGACAACTCTTCACAAGAACCAAAATGACACAAATTAACAACTATAGGCCATCAACAATTAGCAAAGCCCATACCACATAGATCTGGACTTTGAATTTTTCAGAAACAAAAAAGAAGTTAGACAAGCTATTGAAATGAAGAGGAACTTATACAGCATGTAAGAGAGCAGTCTTCCATTAGTTTTTAGTATACTAAATTGAAACCTGGAGTATAAATGTCTCATTGTCTATCACATCACATCCGTTATTTCTATATTACACACTAGATATAGTGCATAGAGAATGCTTTCCAGTTTGCTTGTAGGGAAACAAAAAACATGATATGTCATTACTGTTTTTTTTAGATAAATGTATCTAGGTGACACAACATATTGTCTCAATGTATCTAGTTTGAAATAATTATGTGAATCTAAATGTATCTACTGTCATATAATAATTTTTAATATGCATGTCTTAATGTATCTAATTGATATAATCTTTGTCTGAATGTATCTAGGTGACATAATATGTGTCTATCGGTATCTAGGTGACATAATATGTGTCTTTCGGTATCTAGGTGACATAATATGTGTCTTTCGGTATCTAGGTGACATAGTCTGTGTCTTTATGTATCTAGGTGACATAGTCTGTGTATCTTAATAATGTATCTAACTGACATGGCATATTGTCTTAATGTATGATCTAGTTTGACATAATCTGTGTATCATGATGTGTCTAGGTGACATGACACTCAGTCTTAATGTATCCATTTTGACATAATTATGTTTGTCATAATGTATCTAACCCACATAATCTTTGTCTTTATGTATATAGGTGACATGACAGACTGTCGTAATGTATCTAGGTAACATCATTTGTGTGTCTTAATGTATCTAGGTGACATCATCTGTGTCTTAATGTGTCTATGTGACATGGTATACTGTCTTAATGTATCTATGTGACATGGTACACTATCTTAATGTATCTAGGTGACATCATCTGTGTCTTAATGTGTCTATGTGACATATTGTGTGTGTCTTAATGTGTCTATGTGACACATTGTGTGTGTCTTAATGTGTCTAGGTGAGTCTTAATGTGTCTAGGTGACATGACATACTGGCTTAATGTGTTTGGTTGACATATTCTGTGTATCTTAATGTATCTATGTGACATAGGATTCTGTCTTACTATATCTAGGTGACATGGTACACTGTCTTAATGTATATATCTGACATGGTACACTGTCTTAATGTATCTATGTTACATGGTACACTGTTTTAATGTATCTATGTGACATGGTACACTGTTTTAATGTATCTAGGTGACATGGTACACTGTCTTAATGTATCTAGATGACATGTATACTATCTTAACGAATCTATGTGACATGGTACACTGTCTTAATGTATCTATGTGACATGGTACACTGTCTTAATGTATCTATGTGACATGGTACACTGTCTTAATGTATCTATGTGACATGGTACACTGTCTTAATGTATCTAGATGACATGGCATAATGTCTTACTATATCAAGGTGACATGTACACTATCTTAATGTATCTAGGTGACATGGTACATTGTCTTAATGTATCTATCTGACATAGTATACTATCTTAATGTATCTAAATGACATAATTTCTGTGTTTTAATGTATCTAGGTGACATAATTTCTGTGTCTTAACCCTTTCCTCCATAATGACGCCTTTTGAAGCCTGTGTAGTGCCTCAGTTTAAATGTCTTTTGTCTTTCCTACCAAAAAACTTTATCAGACAAAAAAATAAAATTGTATCTGATATAAAAAGGATATTCATGAGAATTTCTGAGTGGAATTTCATTGATGAAATATGCATTTTCACAATGCATAAATACTTTAAACCTCATGATTCTTTTTTATTGAAAAAATCCTATGCGAACCAGGTATGTGAAAAAAAAAATCCATAGAGGAAAGGGCTAATGTATCTAGTTTGACATAATTGTGTTTCCTAATGTATACAAGTGACATAATCTGTGTGTCTTTATGTGTTGAGAAAGAATTAATATTGATGTTTTAAAGTATCTTAGAACATAATTTGAGTTTTTATTGTTCAAGGTGACAAGACATTTTTTCACTTAATATCTGGTGAACTGTTTTAGAATTTATAACTCTTTAATCAATGGACCTTCCACACATATTACAATAAAAGTTTCACATAAATCACTTCAAACAGCAATAACCAATATTAACTTCTAAAATTCAACTTTATCATGTTAACACTTTACAGAAGAAAATTCGAACTCATTAAAATTGATTAATAAAGCTGCACCATCATATAAAGAATGCAATTATGGACCTGAATTGTCTAATAACATGATCAATAATCTTCTATTTAACACCCTGCAAATTACTTTTAAAGGTTAGATTCTTAATAATTCAATTATTATATCATGTGCAAACCTCTTCCATTTCTAAACCAACTTTGCGTAAATTTTTCATGAATTTTTGTCTCCATTTTCCTACTTTTACCACCTCACTGTTACTGCTTTTAGTTTCTAATAACTCCTCATAAACCAGGATAAAATCTGTGAAACAAAACAAATAAGAAAGATCAATAAAGTAATTAGGAAAAAATACTTAATCAATAGAAATTAATTAAAATTCTATATATAATAATATTATACCTACTTAGTGTTAGTAAGATGTAAACTTTTCAGGTGATGTATTATGTACAGCAGCCCACAATATTCAGTCTTTTTTTTTTAATTTGTGGAATTATGTGAAAACCTCAAAATTGACTATTAATTCAGAAATCTTTATGTAAATTGTACAAGGTTAAAATACCTTACAGAGGCAGGAGGGGTAGCTCTGGGGAATGGACCCTCCTTTATTTTGGACGATCAATACTTTTGAATGGGGACAAACGGTTGGAATCCCCCTTTAATCAAAGAGCAGATTGCTCTGAGGGATATGATTGCCATTGTTTTCATTGACACATGTATACATGTAGCTGGATAACATTATTTTCACAACTATAAATTCAACTGCACATGTAAAATGTAATTTACATAATCTGAATAGTTACAAAATACCGGTAGCCAATCCGGGTTAAAAGTGTATGAACAATGTACTTACGGCATATGGTGTTTTATTTTTGTACTATCAATTTCAAGTTTACTTTCCACAGCAGTCACTGAGATTCAGAGTGAGAGAAGTATTTCACTTCGTATCTTATCACCTATTTTCCTACGTTAATTCTTGGAGGAACCCCATTCCTAACTCTTTCAATATTTAATTTCCTTTGGGTCAGTGATCATGACTCCTTTCTGTACACATTCCTCGGCTTAAATTGCGATCGTTTTTAATATAATACGACGTTGATCGACAGAACGAGTTAATTTTTCTCAACGTGTTGTTTTGATTCAGAATTCACGAAAGAGACTTCCGGAAGGGAGACAAGTCGAAATGATAATATGGAAGACTCCATTTCGCCTGAAGGGGTGTTGAAAGTAAACCTTTACGATGTGGACTACATTTATTTTAATTTAGATGATGCATATGATGTAAAATTATGCAACAACAATAACCCTCAATAGCAGACATACATAGAAAGGATCACATGAGTTATAAATTAATCAATTGAGTGGGGAATCCAGAGCAACCATTTAACCTAGTACCCCTTGAAGTCAAGAAAACTATACGCATGCGCATAATTACCTTAACAAACCCTGCAGTAAGAACGTATATCAAACCTCTCTATTTTTTTCTATGGAAGTACAATATCAAATATCAGTTTAATAACGGTGACATATAAGTAAAACTCCACTTCAGTTCTTATATGACAGAAATAGATTTATCGGAATTCAGAGAACTCTCGCATTTTTATCACAACTGGGGAATCCCCTCTGACGTGTTTCTAAATTTATAAAAACACTAAATATAAATACTGTTTAATTCTGATTTTCCGTGTTGTTAAAAACAGGCATACAAGTCAAGGGAAATATCAAACATGATGATTATGAAAAGAACATTATAGGAAAGTTGTTCAAGTTCAATCCCTTTGTTTGTTTTTACCTTTTAAACCAAGACAATCATAAGAATCTGAGATGGTCCTTAATGTTTAGAATAAAACGGTTGACGTGAGGGTATTGTCCTGAGCCACTGGTATAAGTCTACAGATTGCTTGAAAGCAATCGTATCCCCAAAAAAATGGCTAAATCCACCCTAGCTCATTGACATATATAAACAATTATATCTATAATTATCTTAATATTCTTCAAAATTACCATTAGGTTACATTAATGAGGTAATAACATTTATTTACATCATACAATATCAATAAGTAAACTCAAACAATATCAATAAGGAATCTGATGTTCAGTGGTTGTCATCTGTTTATGTGGTTCATAAGTGTTTCTCTCGTTTCTCGTTTTTCTATATAGATTAGACTGTTAGATTTCCTGTTTGAACGGTTTCACACAAGTAATTTTTGGAGCCCTTCATAGCTTGCTGTGTGGTGTGAGCAGGGCATCCGTGTTGAAGACTGTACCTTGACCTATAATGGTTTACTTTTATAAATTGCTACTAATGGATGGAGAGAAAATTGTCTCATTGGCACTCATACCACATCTTCCTTCATCTACCTATTTAATTGTCAATGACCATAATAAACAATACAACAGGAAAATAAATATACAATATTAGATCAATGAAAGAAAAATATAAACTTTTTTGTATGAGGCTGAGAAACTGGGGAAGAGCGAGGTTCTACCGAGCCCTTCCCAAGTTTTGAGCAGAGTACAAAAAAGTTTATATTTTTATGACATTGACCTAATATTGTTTTTATACTGCAACTTAAATTAATAAAATGATAGGTTTTTCAATTGTAATACAAATGTCAAACTTATTTTCATCCCTTAATGGACCTCTAATTGTGGAGAAAGTGTTCCATGATGAAATTGACATTATACAAAATATAGCTATGTTACTATATTTAGGAAATAAACACAACTTAAGTTGCAGTATCAATCATCAGATAAGACCAATTTATCCTGCAATTGGGTGTTCTACTATACAGATACAGCCCTACAGATATCACTATGCTGTATCTGTATACTATACAGATATCGCTTAAAAGCTCCGCCCACTGCCGGTCTGAGTATTGTATGAACCTGCGTGACCTCAGAATGTGTATTGCATTGCATTCCAATGACGTATCAATTGCGAATTAACGATTACTTTTATACGTTCTGTATGTTTTCAAACATTTCTTTAGAGCAATAAGAATCACACCAATTTTCTGATAACATTCACACATGAACAGCAGTCTTTCTACGATAACAACTATAGATTTCAAAACTTGAATGTGTATGATTGTGTAACAAAAACAACCATGTCAATTTCAGCATGCATGTTTAATGAATGTCGAGTCTGAAGCGTAGGACAACTCGTACACTCCTGTTTCAAATTGGACAATGTTTTGTTATTTGTTTTTACTGTTGAAATTAGTTGTTATGTTAAAATAGATAATTAATCACTTTGAGTGATGAATTATTGTTGACCATTCGAAATTCAAATCGAAAATAAATGCAAAACATGTGTTTTTGTGTCTTTCAAAACACAAATAATATACAGAATTAATTGCAGGATAAAGACAATAACTGTTTAGTGTCTTTAAATATCACCTGTATTTGTACTTGGCTCGAAACAGGTGTAATAGCTTGCTAAAAGCTTGCATACACCTTGTTTCCTAGCCTCGTACAAATACAGCTGATATTTAAAGACACTAAACAGTTATTGTCTATGTACCTCATTCTTACAAAGGCATTATCATCATTAGCTAATGGCTAGTATATATTCACTGACAGGGACTATTTGTCAATTTTACATCCTACATTTAACCAGATTCAAAGGAAATATAGGAAACAAATTGTTATTAATGTAATAAAGAATAACTATACCATTGTCTCTAATCTCTATATATAAAATTTATTTGTAAAAGGTTAGAAACAACAGCTGAACATTATATGCTTTGTCAAGGCTTGGTCAAGCATTAATAATGTTTCCAGATTACAAATAAAAATCTATGTTTTAAAACAATATTTTCTGGCTGTTATTTTTGAATACTGCAACTATTACAATTGTTCAAAACGTTTTGATTGGGATAGACATTTGTCAGTTTGAAGCAAACATTAATCAATCAATCAACCTTAAACATTTTTATTTCATCATGTGCTTCCATTTTTTTAGCAATTTTCATTGGAGAAAAATAATAATGATGATAATGGGAGATACTAACTGAGAACCTATTGTAGACAACAATAGGTCACCTTTAAGGCTTTTTTTTCAAAAATGAGAAACTGTTTAATTCTGTATCAGTAACCCATACTGTACAATAAGCCATCAAAGGCCCCAACATGACAGTTTAACTAATATAAAACCATTTGAAGGAGGAAACAAAATAACTGCATACTTGTTCTTTAGTATTGAAATAAATTGGACCTGTTAATTTAGAACTATGCTAATGTGTTTTAGATTGTCTTCTGGGCTTTTGTTTCTTTGGGTTGCTGTCTGATTGATGTATACCTGTGACATCTCCTTTTGTTTCTTTGGGTTGCTGTCTGATTGATGTATACCTGTGACATCTCCTTTTGTTTCTTTGGGTTGCTGTCTGATTGATGTATACCTGTGACATCTCCTTTTATTTCTTTGGGTTGCTGTCTGATTGATGTATACCTGTGACATCTCCTTTTGTTTCTTTGGGTTGTTGTCTGATTGATGTATACCTGTGACATCTCCTTTTATTTCTTTGGGTTGCTGTCTGATTGATGTATACCTGTGACATCTCCTTTTGTTTCTTTGGGTTGTTGTCTGATTGATGTATACCTGTGACATCTCCTTATGTTTCTTTGGGTTGCTGTCTGATTGATGTATACCTGTGACATCTCCTTTTGTTTCTTTGGGTTGTTGTCTGATTGATGTATACCTGTGACATCTCCTTTTGTTTCTTTGGGTTGCTGTCTGATTGATGTATACCTGTGACATCTCCTTATGTTTCTTTGGGTTGTTGTCTGATTGATGTATACCTGTGACATCTGATTGATGTATACCTGTGACATCTGATTGATGTATACCTGTGACATCTCCTTTTGTTTCTTTGGGTTGTTGTCTGATTGATGTATACCTGTGACATCTCCTTATGTTTCTTTGGGTTGTTGTCTGATTGATGTATACCTGTGACATCTCCTTATGTTTCTTTGGGTTGCTGTCTGATTGATGTATACCTGTGACATCTCCTTTTGTTTCTTTGGGTTGTTGTCTGATTGATGTATACCTGTGACATCTCCTTATGTTTCTTTGGGTTGTTGTCTGATTGATGTATACCTGTGACATCTCCTTTTGTTTCTTTGGGTTGTTGTCTGATTGATGTATACCTGTGACATCTCCTTTTATTTCTTTGGGTTGCTGTCTGATTGATGTATACCTGTGACATCTCCTTTTGTTTCTTTGGGTTGCTGTCTGATTGATGTATACCTGTGACATCTCCTTTTGTTTCTTTGGGTTGTTGTCTGATTGATGTATACCTGTGACATCTCCTTTTGTTTCTTTGGGTTGCTGTCTGATTTATGTATACCTGTGACATCTCCTTTTGTTTCTTTGGGTTGTTGTCTGATTTATGTATACCTGTGACATCTCCTTTTGTTTCTTTGGGTTGCTGTCTGATTGATGTATACCTGTGACATCTCCTTTTGTTTCTTTGGGTTGCTGTCTGATTTATGTATACCTGTGACATCTCCTTTTGTTTCTTTGGGTTGTTGTCTGTTTGATGTATACCTGTGACATCTGATTGATGTATACATGTGACAACTGATTGATGTATACCTGTGACATCTGATTAATGTATACCTGTGACATCTGATTGATGTATACCTGTGACATCTGATTGATGTATACCTGTGACATCTGATTGATGTATACCTGTGACATCTCCTTTTATTTCTTTGGGTTGCTGTCTGATTGATGTATACCTGTGACATCTCCTTTTGTTTCTTTGGGTTGTTGTCTGATTGATGTATACCTGTGACATCTCCTTTTGTTTCTTTGGGTTGCTGTCTGATTGATGTATACCTGTGACATCTCCTTTTGTTTCTTTGGGTTGTTGTCTGATTGATGTATACCTGTGACATCTCCTTTTGTTTATTTGGGTTGTTGTCTGATTGATGTATACCTGTGACATCTCCTTTTGTTTCTTTGGGTTGCTGTCTGATTGATGTATACCTGTGACATCTCCTTTTGTTTATTTGGGTTGTTGTCTGATTGATGTATACCTGTGACATCTCCTTTTATTCCTCATACCATGCAGACATATAAATCAAATCATTGGGGAAGCAGAGTCAAATTTATAGATTTACAGGTTTTTGGTGTCAAATATGAATTTTCATACATCTAAATTAAGTATTATTCACACTGAAAAATGTGTTTATTTAGTGCATTTTTATTTAATATAACTAGGAATAAACAAGAAAGAGTAACGAAAAATACAGTTGACCTCTATTTGGACCCTTCATTAAATCCTATTATTTCCCTAGAGGAAAATAAGTATTTAGAACTCAATAGGATTGTCGATTATAAACCCATTCCAATCTTATTAACATGTAATTTAATTGTCACATCATAAAGATAATACTAATTTTTGTAATTGTTTACCATCTAGTTCATTACATCAAATGTTTAGTCCAATAAAGTCCATATGGAATTGGTAGTATGAATATTTAATTTGCTGGACACGCAAAGGAATGAAGTAAATATTATTCAGTAAGAAGCAAAATAAAAAAACAGTAACAAGTTTTACAAATCACACTTTTTTAATATTCCATAATGCTCACACCCCCATCAAAACCCAATTTAGTCACCAAAAAATTAACGTGTCCTAATTAAATCCCAATTCACCATTTAGGACAAATAGCTTTCCGTTTAGGGCATGACTAGCAAATATGACAGTAATCCCCACCTTTGCCCTTACTTATCTATCACAAATGGTACACTTTAATAAAAAGGTAACTTATAATGGAGCAAACTATATCTTATTCAGACTTGTCAAAGTACTTACACTAAGATGTCATTAAATGCAGTTGAATACAGTTCATTTTATCAGTTTTTCTATAACATAAGATGCAATTTCCACCTAAATTATCGAAAACTTAACCACTTTTGCTTTAAATCATTATATCTTTGTGTAAATTAGATACACCCACTTGGGATAACGCCACCATGGGTGTCTCTTATACATGCAGTCCTGATGTATAATTCATTCAAACAAACCAGTACTTTACATGACAGTAAAAAAACATAACAAATGGCAATAGTAGTGAAGAAGATAAGAAAATAGAAATTTAGACAAACAATTAAGGGCTAAAAAATGTCTTTTTTTACTGAAACAAAGCCATTTATTTTTCTTCATCGTGACAACTTTGTTATTCTACTCAAGTTAATTAAGCAGCCTCATGCAACTTCTGTCTTAATCAGTCACAGTCTCCATTATAATTATTTCCAGTAAAGTATCTAATTTAGAGTAATGCTTAAGGGACTGATGTTGTCAGTTACTTCATCTCAAATGGCATCAATGATTTTACTAACCTTCAAGACAATACCCATGCATGTTAAATAATAATGCAGGTTTATCAAGCAAAACCTCTGTCTAATAGAACTTTTTAAGACATTACCAAACTGTGTTAGTTAATCAGGTACAATGCATCATTTTATTAACAGACACAGAGCAAATTTTGTAGAAATTTTGTTGTAGTCTCCCTCATGACAGAATTGTTTATGGCTGTTAATTGTTATAATGACCAAGTCACATGTATCTGACAGAAAAAGTAATTGACCATTATGACCAAATCTTTATTAGTAATTAAGCACTTGATATACTAGAAAACAACAACTACCCTTTTCTAATTATTAAACACTATAATATATTTACCAATGCAAAGATTTTTGTATCAAAGGTATCATTAGTTTCAACTTTTATTAGAAAATAAAATTCATTTTTTTTAAAATCACCCATGGCCAGATTAAGAGCAGGACAGAATTAATAAGATCAACAATGTAAAGTCTACCAGAAACAGGAAATAAGCCAGAAAAATCCCTTGTTTCCAGATTTCTTACTCAAACGCATTAATGCAAGTCAAATGTCTTTTAGACTTAGTCTGTTGGTCATAAAAGTAATGATAGAATGGGCATTTTGTGTTTATAATTACATTTTATATGACTTTAGAGTGTCACAGCACAAATAACATGTCTCCAATGAATTCACTAGACAGTGCAACCTATTTATTTATCAATAAAGTTAACATAATTTAACAAGGATTGATATTTCTACCATTTTTGCAACTTAAGGCTATTAATAATGGCTCTACTGTCAGTGGACAGTGTATCTAGGATTTTCAAAAAGAGTGTGCGAGTGAAAAATAAGAATTCAGAAGAAAAATAAAATGTTTTAGCCTAAACCTAAGGCCTCTGACTAAGGCCCCTCCACATCTAAGGCTGGGAGTATTGTTCTGATATCTTCAGGGAAAGAAAAACAATCAGAGGTTGATTTAGGGGGCAAGGTGTCTGTGCACTCCCTTATAGCGCTTAATATATGTTTAGTGCAAAGACTTTTTACTGGGAAATTAAGACAAGATTGAATACCACGTACACTCTGTGAACATGGTAAAAAAAATTAACATCTCTTGTAATAGCAATAACTGTACTAATTGTCATGATTGTACTGTGCCAGATCAGCATTTTTATCAAAAAGGTCTCTTAAGTGATATTTTGCTAAATGCTTAAATATTTGAAAATTCAAAACTTGTTTATAATCATTTCAACTGTAACTTTTCAGTTTGTTTAGTGATGAATGTATAAAAACTTCAACTTCAATAAAAAAAATAAAAGAGCAATATATATATGTCCTCCTGCGTTGCCTAACTCTTTTATTACCCTATGGTGTAAGTGTTGTATAAAATTTTGGCAAGAGTTGTACCCTTTAGTGCGCTAACATTAAGACAGAAAAGACTGAGTCAAGGATGGAGGCCCAGTTTTTCCACGTCCCCTACATCATGTTAAGCAGGGGACAAAAACCCAACAACAGCAATGGGAACTGAGTGCCTGTGATTGTTATTTCAACAATTATGTCTATTTTTGTTGTGGAAATATCATTTGATACAACACTGAGATTTTCACAATATCCTTAGATCTGTTATACTAAAATAACAATCAATTCTTCTAATTAAGCTGAAAACTGATAATGGAGTCAATTTAATTACTAAATCAGGTATTGGATATTTTTCATTACATACAGAAATTTTCTTCAAAATTGGTTAATATATTGCCAAATGAAATAGACCATATATTGTTCTGAAATCACGCTGTAAAACATTATGCCTTCCAGGAAACAATACCATCATATAGTTTTCCATTGTAACTTACTATTGACCAATAAAATATTTTGTTACTTCTGATGGTTGTTGAACATGACATGAATTCACAATTAATTTTATTGCCCCAGTATCACATACTTGACAGAAAGGAGCAAAATTCTACTACATGCAATATTCTTTCTTAGTAGTATGTCTGACTTTGTCATTTGGAAGTCTTAAAGTACAGTCATTATGATGAAATAGAATATATTCAGTCATAATTCAGTTCCTGTTCTCATTAAAAAAAAATCATAATTCTTGCATTTTGACAAAATGTGCACATGTCAAAATACAGTTGTCAAAAGTGGAACAAGAAACGCTTACACTTCCAGAGCAAATGACATCATCCTTCCTATTTTTCAGTCTGTACGGTTAGCCACTAGTCCGATGCCCCAGACTAGTAAAATTTCTTTCAGGCTAGTAAGTTTTTGCAAAACTTTGTTTGGACCAATAAGAAAAATGTCAGAATATTTGTCTTCAGACTAGTAGTTGAAAAAGTTTTTGGTGCAGACTGATTTTTCACAAGGTAATTTAACGTGCTTCTTCCTATATAAGTGTTTTGTGTGTTTTGGAGTAGACTACTGTTTGCGTTTTTTTTTTTTTGTGGAATACCTTGACAAAAAACTTTAACCTGAAGAGAGAGACAGACGGACAGACAAATGGGATGGCTAGACAGACGGACAGACAAATTGGATGGCCAGACAGACACTCAGACTGAAATACATAAAGCCCCTAGGTGGGAAAGAAAAAACATTAACTAACTAATTTCTGGAACATTATGCATATATCCATAAATTTCCAGATTTCAATTAATGTGCAATTTGCAAGCATTACAAAGTAGAAAATGTGACAAAATATCAAACCAAATACATGTTCTTGTCTCAATGATTCTGTCCAGTGTCTTTATTCTGCTTTGTTCAGTATGATCCTTTTGAAAACCAGTTGTGTGTTCATTTGTCAATGTGTATGGGTAACAAAAGGTCTGGATCATTGAGTATATATATATAAACATAAATAAAAATTTAAATAAATTGGATTTAATTCTAAAGAAATAAAAGTTTATAACACAACAGTGTAAGCATTTTTAAAGCACCATGAAATACAATACAATAAGTATCATAAACATGTATTTGTGAGAAAACAAATAATCAATGTTACTGGACAATATACATAATATATATCAGGTTTGACTTTAAGAGTTTTTCTTAAAACCAGTTAATATGACATCTACAACTTTGAAATTGTGGAGAAAATTGTAAATTGCATATTCAAAAAGATTTTTATTCTATAAGTTTTTTTTATCTGAAATCATGCACAAATGTATTCAAAGCTATGCACATACACTGTATGTGATTTTCAAGGCAAGTGAAGTGGTAAAATATGCAAGCAATTGTAATGCACCAGTGAAAGGGATAGCATCAATATAGGTATTAAAAAAATTATCAGGATAGCTGAAGACACTAAAGTAACACACAATTTAAAATGCTGGCTAGAACTGTAGCTTAAATTTCTGCCAACCTTCCAAACAAATATAAAACATCATTAAATCATTAAAGTTCTGTATTTCATGACAATAACAAATCAACAAAATAATTTCACCTTCTGCAGAATTTCATCATCTGACCTTTTAGCAGATAAATTGAAAGTTATTAAGTGTGACATTTACACAATTTTACTATTTTATTACATGCAATTGGTGTTTTTTCTCTCACAATGTCAAATTACTAACATGAAACTCCTACATCTTGTCTGATTTCATGACTTTTACGGAAAAAAAGCTACAATTTCAATTCATTTTTTGCATTGGATTGACATATGAAATGTCTACTCCTACTCTTAGACTCTCAGACTTTTCTAAAGAACTTTAATGAATGGAATAAGATTTATCCTGTCTGACTTAAAATCAGTAGACTAGTTTAAATTAAGTCATTAAGTGTATAAATCAAAGTACCCAGTGACTTTTTCAATCTGTGGATCAATGGTAGGCAAGAAAATCGAAGATCAGTGTGAAATTATGGAGTAAAACTTGAAGCCGACTGATCATCTTATTTTATTGAAAGTTGTGATGTTATTGCTGAAGCCTAAATAAAACATTAAACCAGTGTTATCAACATATGGACAAATCAACCAAATAAACCAGTAATTTTTTCAAGAACTCCAGTACAAACAGAAATCAAAATCTTACTTGTATCCAAAAAACTTAGTTAAAAGTCAGTGGCGGATCGAACCCCCCCTTTATTTTTTTGGCCTATCAATGCATTTGAATGGAGACATATAGTTGGAACTTCCCTTTATCCTGGATTGGGAACCCAATAAATGAATCCATAGTAACTGAAGTTTGTACTTTGTAAACAGAACTATTTCACAAGCCACTACTCTTTTGGGGAGATATTATTTGTTAATGTAGACTTCCCAGATATGAACTCATACAGTCATAACTTGGGAATGATACTAGTATAGAAAAACAGGGTAGCGTCTAAAATTTAATTCTTAAGAGGTCCAAAAAGGGAGGTAGGGGTAATATAGAATTTTAGTATAAGTTTAAACTCTTAGAAGTTCAGGTCATATAAATATTGAAAATATGCTGCACAGCAAAATATAATTTGACCTTTGAATAAAATAAAGGTGCAAACATATCAACTTTCTGTTCTGGGATGATTATAATTTTTCACTAAACTTCATAGTAAAAGTGCCACAGTAAATTTAGCCCCAAAGGGAGTTCCTATTGCAGTATTGGAAATTACATTGTTTACAGAATTACAACCTATTTCAAGCACTCATAGAAGCACAAGACAGTCTTAATCACAGACAGTTTATACAGTCATCAAACAAATAATACTATATCTGATACCCAAGGGTAAAACAATTGTCAGTTAATTTACAATATAATCAATGTTTGTCTAATATTTATATGTATAATTATGTAATGATGAATAAAGTAATGAATTTTACATGATAATATGCTATATTTGTCTTATAATGAAATGTGATAAGAAAAATTATTCTAATTAGGAGACTAATTTTGAATCAGTCAGTTATATATATGTCAAGATAAACTGCAATTTTTACCATTGGAGTCAAAACAAAATAGACACGGTCAAATCTAACTGTTGTAGCGCAATGATCATCGCACATTAGCCGATAATGTTACTCATTAAAAATAATAACTGTGTTACGTAATGAATTTAATCTGTCAAAGGAGGAGCTATGCTCAAATCTATTATTTTGCCCTTGCAAATGCAAACATGGAGAAATTCTTCAATAGTTTCTTAATGCAGTTTTAAATTTAGTCATAAATGAATATCATGGTAATTTCTGGTCATTGGCTGGAAGGCAAAACAAGTCGACCAGCATTTTAATAAAATAAAAGCCTCATAAAGTGTTGACAAATTGGTACTTTATGTTAATTTTGTATTATATATATTAATCTAAATCTGAAAGTCAAAAATATTCTATGTAGGGAATAGTTTCTGCTCCCTTTTTAATCTGCATCTCTGCAGCATTTACATTATAGTTGCTTCCTCTGTTTATCATTGTTATCTAATCTTTCAAAGTTTTTGTATTATCTTATACAATGCTGTAGATACAGAAATATACCTCATTTTCAACTTCCATGGGTTTTCTCTTTAGATTTGTATCACATTTTGATATGCTAAGAACTTTTATAGCTTATACTACACACATCAATATTCTCATTGTTGAACGCTGCATGTTGATCTTGATTTATATCCTCATTACCTTTGACCTCTGGTGAAAAGTTGTCTCTATGCAATCATACCTCATGTATCTCCGTATTCATATATTTTGTCTCTATGCAATCATACCACATCTCTGTTCTGTATTCATATATTTTGTCTCTATGCAATCATACCACATCTCCGTATTCATATATTTTGTCTCTATGCAATCATACCACATCTCCGTATTCATATATTTTGTCTCTATGCAATCATACCACATCTCCGTATTCATATATTTTGTCTCTATGCAATCATACCACATCTCCGTATTCATATATTTTGTCTCTATGCAATCATACCACATCTCCATATTCATATATTTTGTCTCTATGCAATAATACCACATCTCCGTTTTCATATATTTTGTCTCTATGCAATCATACCACATCTCTGTATTCATATATTTTGTCTCTATGCAATCATACCACATCTCTGTATTCATATATTTTGTCTCTATGCAATCATACCACATCTCAGTATTCATATATTTTGTCTCTATGCAATCATACCACATCTCTGTATTCATATATTTTACACCAAGTTCTGATTCATTCAGTGCTTATTTAATACTATCGCATCCTAAGCCTCCAATGGGGGGTCTTATTGGGGAGTTCTGATCCTGGATCCTGCTTACTGTTATGTCAGATTCCCGTATCCCGCTTATACATGTACGTAAGCAATTCTCATTTTTTTTTTTTTGTAATTTTCCGTGTCCTGCTAGACTTCATTTCCCATTTTCATGGCACAATAGTTTGACTTTCACATATCACGCTTCAAAAAATCACCAATCCCGTGTTACGCTTAGACCCACATGAGTTCCACTCCAATGTTACCATTGCATCATGAAGCAGCACCCTCTAACACTAGACAAGAAGGGAAATCTTGCAAAGTAAAAGACACCAATTGGCACTGCTCAAATTTGACCTTTGCATCTGGTTAGCTAATGGCTCAGAGCCTCTTTTTTTTTTTTTTTTTGACACAGTATGTGTTATCATAAATATTGAAAACAGGCAATAAGAACTAACAAATAGTACAAATTTAACCACAATACATTCTTCAACAATGAAAATTAGGTTTCTACTTCTGCATCCACTTCATTTCAACTTCATTTGAACAATGGTAGTTAGTTTTCTCATTGGCAATCATACCAAATTTAATTATTTTTATACATGTATAGCAAATTTCCTTATTTTTTATATAAAAAACACTCTAACGGTCCTCACTTAAATACACATAATCATTGGTATATCAGTGACCCACACAATTAAACCCTAACAAAAAGTGACACAATTGAATGTTTAAATCACTAGTAAAGCATAAATATCTAACTTATCTTAAATGTGATATATCAATACAACAATTTCAAATAAATACAATTTAAACCCTTTACAAAAGATGTGAATACATCCATAAAATTTAATATATACATATAAATATAAACATATTTTAATGGTATGTCATTTTGTATATATCATTTCTTAAATCAAAATTTATGAGTTGAAAAAATGAGAAACTTCTGTATTTGTTGCTATAAATTTAAAGAAACTATTTACTAAGAGTAACTTATGTGATGTGCATCTTTTCGAGGTAATTCTTTAAGTAATCTGAACTAACGACTAAGCATCCCTTTCAAAAAGGTCAATCCAGCAAAACCTTTGAATTGCAATAGAAAATATTACAATTTGACTTTCAGTTAATCTAGTCCTGTTGATGAATTAGTAAACATGATTTTATACTTTCTCAATTCCTGTGACTTTTTAACATCAAACATAAAGTTTCCTCACTTTGATCTTACAAATGAAGTTAATTGCACACATGGAAGACAGACAAAAATGAAAAGGAAGGGACATAATTTAGTTTAATATTAAAAAATAAGAATTTCTCCACAAAAAAGTGAATTAAAATTGAGAATGGAAATGGGGAATGTTTCAGAGACAACAATGGTTGACCAAAGAGTAAAACAAAGAGCTGAAGGCCACCAATTGGTCTTCAATGCAGCGAGAAAATCCTGCACCAGATATTTATAGTTATATATACCTATTCTTCTCTCACCATCCCTGAAGAAACATGTGTCTTCTAGTGGCACTGGTGTCTTAGCTTTTGCAGACATCTCAATCCCTCCTTCTGAGCTCTAAAATATATAAAAAATAATATCGTAAAAATAATTTTAAAAACAGCAAACAGAAAGCATCAAGAAATTAATTGAAAATAAAATACAGGGTGTAAATAGATTAGGGTAGGAATTATTCCTTATGAAAACTGAGGTCAAAAGTTGATGAAAAATAACATTTTTAAACATTGTTAAAGTCTGGTTCGGTTTGTCAAAATCTTAATGGTCTAATCATTTCTGATTTATTTTAAGAAAACTGTGAATACCTAGCAGTATCCACTTGTTTTTTACCCTACCACACAATCACCATTCAGGTGTTGGTTCACTTGATGGAATTTCATTTAGAGTAAATGTATAAGTATACTCATAGTCTGATTTGTACTTAAATTGTTTAATAAACAGCTGTGTCATGAGCGCATGATCATACGCCCGACGTCTTGTGTGGAAGTTTTATGCAATAATCATAAATAGTTTCTGAGAAAGTTTTAAGCAATAACCATTTATTTTTTTTGAGACACGGCGGGACATGTGAAACCCCCACACCCTGTTTTTTATTTACAAAAAACTAAATATCACTAAAATAAAATTTTTAATCAAACCAAAAAGTATAAAGATCTTAAGATTAATATAACAAAGAAGTGTGTACAGTTTCAAGCAATAATCATAAATTGTTTTTGAGATACCGCGACATGTAAAAAAAAAACCTCCCCTTTTTTACAAAATACTCAATAACTCAAAAATAAAATTTTGAGTCATCACTAAAAAGTATACAGATCTTCAGATTAATATAACAAAGAAGTGTGTAAAGTTTTAAGCAATAATCATAAATCATTTTTTGAGATACGGCGCGACATGTAAAAAAACCCTACCCCTTTTTTACAAAATACTCAATAACTCAAAAATGAAATTTTGAATCATCACCAAAAAGTATACAGATATTAAGATTAATATAACTAAGAAGTGTGTAAAGTTTTAAGCAATAATCAAGAATCGTTTTGGAGATACGGTGCGACATGTGAAAAATATTCACACCACTGTTTTAGTTACAAAGTGCCATAACTCAAAAAGTTTAAATCTTATTTCACCAAAAAGTATACAGATCATTTGACCATCATAAGAAACAACTATATTAAGTTTCATGAAATTTAGGTAAGTCGTTCTCAAGTTACGGTGCGACATGTTTACGTGGGACAGACAGACGGACACCAGACATTTGTATACCATAATACGTCCCGTCAAAATTTTGACGGGCGTATAAAAACCACATAGCAAGTATACAGGTCCTAGAACCGGGACCTACTAGAACCTGGACTAATTTCAAATTTATGGAACCTTTCAAAAGGTTTACTTCTGAAAGATTAGCACAAGAACTCCAAATCTGATGACCTGCTTAATTAATGCACACTGACTGGCTTATTTCAAAGAATTATTCATGTCAAAACTTTCATATTAATGATTAATAATAAAGGTATTCTAAATTGCACCTACCAGCAGTTTGGTCTTCATCTTTATTTTTTAGAACCAGATAAATTTCAAGTCCATTATTGTACTACATTATAATTGGTTAACATAACAAATATCAATACACAGTTTACATAGTATAAATTCCCACAGTACGTAATTTTCTCTAACTATCTCTATACTGTCATTTTAAAAGCCTATTGTTCCGAGACCTTGCAAGCATGACTCCAAGTTTTCAACTGAATCCATATTTAAATAATAAATAAACAAATGAACACTTGATTGAGTTTATAAGTTTAAATCTCTTATCTCTATAAAGAATGAATTTCAAATGCACTTTTATGTACATGTAAATAAAAAAAAAAATAGATTATAATTAATAACATTGATCTCTGTTGAATTTATTTGTTTAAAAAATCAAGACTGAAAATTGAATCCTTAATCTATAGTAGTGTACTTTCAATCATAGAAATAAGGAGCCTGTAAATCAGTGGTCTTTTGTTCCTGATAATATCATATTTGGTTTTTGTTTTGTACTGTTACAAATCAAGACTTATGTTGTCTCATTTAAAATTTTTACACTTAGTTAAAGCAAGGCTTTTATAGCTCTCTATGTGGTGTGGATTTTGTTCGTCATTGAAACACTGTATAGTGACCTATAGTTGCTACTATCATCAACCTAATGCTGGAAGTCGTCCTTTAATGCAAACAACATCTGCATGACAGGCAGAAACAAGAATGTGTCCATAGTACACGAATGCCCCACTCGCACTATCATTTTCTATGTTCAGTGGACGGTGAAATTGGGGTCAAAACTTTAATTTGGAATTAAAATTAGAAAGATCATATCATGGGGAACATGTGTACTAAGTTTCAAGTTGATTGGACTTCAACTTCTTCAAAAACTACCTTGACCAAAAACTTTAACCTGAACTTCGCACTATCATTTTCTATGTTCAGTGGACCATGAAATTGGGGTCAAAACTATAATTTGGCATTAAAATTAGAAAGATCATATCATGGGGAACAAGTGTACTAAGTTTCAAGTTGATTGGACTTCAACTTCTTCAAAAACTACCTTGACCAAAAACTTTAACCTGAAGCGGACAGACGAACGGAGGCACAGACCAGAAAACATAATGCCCCTCTACTATTGTAGGTGGGGCATAAAAATACCCAGAAAATTCTTATATTGTATAAAAAGTTATGATAAATGCACTTTCTTTTTACAATGTAAATGCACGATTTTTACTTTGGGGGCAAAATCATCCATGGACTTTTTATATAATTATATAAGAAGATGGTTCAATGCCATTAAATGTTTTAATGCATTTTGCTCAGTACAGTGATACTTAACAGAGGATTTCTGGTAGACTGAACGGTATGGTCAAAATACAGTGTATCTAAATATGAACACCTACACAATCATTGAAGTGTAAACTTGAATTCACCATTATATATACAGGGCTTATAAGAGATACCTTATTTCTAACTATTTCTGTCTTTTTAATGTGTTAGAAATAAGGTATCTATGATGTCATTTAAAAGGATGATCTGATAAATGTTATAATGATTATTACAGAGATACATCCTCCAGCTATTTATACATTTAATTCAGTTTTATTTAACAATTGAGGTTGTATGACATTGTTTGTGTTAGTATTTCAAATAAAAATATTTTCACCAGCAGCTGTAGTAAGCTATTAGTGGATTATACTCATTACTAAACAAACTGTAGGGCATATGATACATTTACAAAGGCAGTTATGTTGTTGATAAAATAAAAAGTTATGTCTAGCTTGCCAAGATGCATTTTTCAACTCTAGTTCCATAGCATTAGCTTGATAACAAGTTCATGAACCCCCTTTTTTTCAAAATGACATTTATATATAATGGCTTGATTATGTATTGAAGACTTGCAATAACTTTTTCGAACAAAATTACAATCATATAACTTTTTGTTTATTTTCTACTTGTTTGTTGGTACAGCCTTTGGTAGTACATCATATCAGTAGCTTCTTATCTAATAGCCCTGTGAACTTTCTGAACCCAGGGATACCAGCAACATAGTTAAGTCCTGTGATCTGTGGACTATTGAGCGTACCTATGGGTACCATTCATTTAGCAGTTCAATTTAATGCTTCAATGCTGGCAGCGCATGATTAAAAGATTTTTCTTTTACATCTTACATCAAACACACATATGGTATTGTTAAATTTCATCTAAAAACTAATATCCACTTAAACTTATAATTTTTGCTACCAATGTAATCAGCTAAAGAAATAAGATTAGTTTTAATACCATCATAGATCCTTTCTACATCCCTATAAGCCTTTGAAGGAATAATATTTACTTTTCTTTTCCAATTACCAATCATCAAATATTAAACAAGAGTTTCATCAATCTGAAATATCGCCTAGACTAATACTCTGGGTTCTAGTTTGTACAATAAATGATAAATGAAGCTTCACGTTTAATCAATATAAAATACAATGGTTTCAATTCTGACAACAATATTGCTTAAAATTCTTTCTATTGATATGTTGTACTTTTATTTCTGCAAATATACAAAGCAATTATAATCCTTCATATTGGATATCCTAGTTACTGTAAGTGTAATTAGAACTCCATAATATTGTAAAACCTTTCAGGATGAACAGGATCTAGTTTTGTATTCAAAATAGATTCTAACCTACAAGGATTTGACCTTATTTGGCAAGGCTTAAACAAACAACTTTTATTTTCAGGGAATTTTGTATATAACAAGAAGTAATTGTAACAGGATGCTGTTACGAAGTCTCCCAAACAAAGCTCCCATAACTCGCCATTCATATGGTCCCATGTTCATTTGATTTGATTTTTTGTCCCATACAAGAATACATGTATATATGGCTTACTGGTGGGAATCTCCACCATTTACAAGTATTCAAACAGGAGGGGGTGGTGGTGACCCCCAGGGACTTTACCTACATTTCATTTGATTTGTTTTATTGTCCCATACAAGAATATATATGGTTTAGGGGTGGGGATGTTGACCATTAACAAGTTTTCATACAAGCGTAGGGTGGGGTGACCCCCTAGGGACTTCCCTTTTATTTCATTTTATTTGTTTTATTGTCCCCTACAAGAATATATATGGTTTAGGGGTGGGGATGTTGACCGTTTACAAGTTTTCAAACAAGAGGGGGTGGGATGGCCCCCTCAGGACTTCCCTTTTATCTCATTTCATTTGTTTTATTGTCCCCTACAAGAATATATATGGTTTAGAGGTGGGGATCTGGACCGTTTACAAGATAATAGTACATTCTCAAATTGAACGGGGTGGGGGTGACCCCCAGGAACTTCCATTTAATTTCATTTGATTAGTTTTATTGTCCCTTACAAGAATATATATAGTTTAGGGGTGGGGATGTTGACCGTTTACAAGTTTTCAAACAAGAGGGGGTGGGGTGACCCCTAGGGACTTTCCTTTTATTTCATTTCATTTGTTTTATTGTCCCCTACAAGAATATATATGGTTTAGGGGTGGGGATCTGGACCGTTTACAAGATAATAGCACATTCTAAAATTGAACGGGGTGGGGATGACCCCCGGGGACTTCCATTTAATTTCATTTGATTTGTTTTATCGTCCCATTCAAGAATATATATGGTTTAGGGGTGGGGATCTGGACCGTTTACAAGATAATAGTACATTCTCAAATTGAACGGGGTGGGGATGACCCCCAGGGACTCACCCTATATTTCATGTGATTTGTTTTATTGTCCTATGATCATTTCTGAAGATTGCGTGTGTTTATCACTTACAGTTTTCAAGTTATATTCATTTGAAAAATTTATAAAAAAAAATCCCATAGGGTTCTATAGTAAACCCCTCCCTTCTTTCTGCCCCCCAAAATACCCCTTAATAGACCCAAATGCACAAACGAAAGATTGATGGCTCACCTAGACATATTAGTCTAACATTCTATGAACCCCTAAGTAAATCTGACAAGCAGTTTTGGAGAAACGCTGCGGACAAGTTCATTTTTTAAAAGTGGCGGAAGAAAAAGAAGAAGAAAAAAGAAGAAGAAGAAGAAGAAGAAGAAGAAGAAGAAGAAGAAGAAGAAGAAGAAGAAGAAGAAGAAGAAGAAGAAGAAGAAGAAGAAGAAGAAGAAGAAGAAGAAGAAGAAGAAGAAGAAGAAGAAGAAGAAGAAGAAGAAGAAGAAGAAGAAGAAGAAGAAGAAGAAGAAGAATAATAAAAATAATAAGAACTGAGCAAAAACAATAAGTCGAAGAAGAAGAAGAAGAAGAAGAAGAATAAAAATAATAAGAACTGAGAAAAAACAATAAGTCTCCAAACTTTGTTTGGGAGACTTAATTAAATAAAAATTTGTAAAACATTCAAATTTATAAGGATTATGCTATGCAACATTGATGATTTCTAATCATTTTACATGAAATATTTGGCACTGGACAAATAAAAAGCTTCTGATAGTTTTCAAACGATAGGTCTTTCCAGACACTGATCCATTCCCTGTTGGTCCCTTTCTATCAATACCTTCAAAAGTTTCAACTTTGCAACCATACTTCCCCCTACAGTAAAATAAAAAAAACATGCAGAATCATTGAAGCAACAATGGGGATCGCTAGTTGGCATCATTTCAAGTCAGAACTACACCATATCTGATAGTCTTCTGCCTCTGGATTTGATGTCTGAGCACACTTTTCAAATCAGAATTAGAGGAACTTCTTTTGATAGAAATTGTCGGTAATTTTACAATTATTACATTTTTTTTTCATGTGGTGTGCGCTTCAATCAGTGCCTGTACATATTTGACAAATATGACAAAGTTGGAACTGAGCTCAAGACACTTAAAAAAGATATTTAAAAACTTTTTTTCTCAATTTAGACAGAAGAATCTTGTCTATCTAGATTAGGCAAG
The DNA here is from genome assembly GCF_965363235.1 of Mytilus galloprovincialis. NCBI lineage: Eukaryota > Metazoa > Mollusca > Bivalvia > Mytilida > Mytilidae > Mytilus > Mytilus galloprovincialis. Next base: position 50,109,666 of record NC_134850.1, read on the forward strand.
GTTATAATATAAATAGATAAAAAAATCTACAATAACAATCTGACACAAAACTATTGAAAGGTTTTACAGAGAGAAATATTGATACATCAGATAAACTGCGACATTATAACTTTTATAGAGAGAAATATTGATACATCAGTACACAGTGACAGTCCAGTAATGATAATGGTTATTGACTTATCTAAAGAAAGAATTACAACATCTGCTACCTCAAATCAAGTCTTTGACCATCAAATCAATAAGAAATTTTGTTTATAAAAACACAGTTATCTAGTGTATCAATTTGTTTATATAAATGTATGACATAATGAGAAACTGATCAATTATTATATTTCCCCTGAAACATTTTCCATTTAAATCTAAGTCTATTTAAGTATTTAAAAAAAAGATCGACAAGAGATTTATTTTTATGTTGTAAATCATTAAAGTAATATTTAACATTCTAGGGGACACCTAGAAGTCTTAATACATCATCTTGTAGTCTAGATCCCTCCTAATCCCTCAATGCCTAATACACCATCATCATATTAACAATGACCAGGAGCTAATATTCACTAATAGCATTGTTAATCTTCACACTAGCTTATAAGAATTCTATCTATAATATATACCGTTCTCTATGACCAAAAGAGTGATGAATTTTTCAGAAGCATGAACATTGTCTACTGAATCTATTTAGGACTTTTTACTTTTACTTATAGATATGAATAAAAAGAAGTGTAAGGTATACATCAACAAGAATCTTGCGCTATTTGCAAATTTAACGCCATTCATAATTTCTAGGAAAAACAAGAATGTGTCCATAGTACACGGATGCCCCACTCGCACTATCATTTTACATGTTCACTGGACCGTGAAATTGGGGTCAATACTTTTATTTGGCATTAAAATTAGAAAGATCATATCATAGTTAACATGTGTACTAAGTTTCAAGTTGATTGGACTTCAACTTCATCAAAAACTACCTTGACCAAAAACTTTAACTGAGCTTCACACTATCTTCTTCTTTGTTCAGTGGACCATGAAATTGGGGTCAATACTTTAATTTGACATTAAAATTAGAAAGATCATATCATAGGGAACATGTGTACTAAGTTTCAAATTGGTTGGACTTCAACTTCATCAAAAACAACCTCGACCAAAAACTTTAACCTGAAGCGGGACAAACGAACGGACGAACAAACGGACGAACGGAGGCACAGACCAGAAAACATAATGCCCCTCTACTATCGTAGGTGGTGCATAAAAAACAACAGAAGTACATATTATACAGGTTATTTTCGCGGTTGTTAAATTTCGAGATTTAACATGAATAACAATGAATAAGGTTTACGAAATATTTTGGCACTTATTAATTTGGCAGATTCAAATCTTTCATCAATACCTTTGCATGTACATTTTTAAATTGGCGGAATTTATTTTGGCGATTTTGTTCTATCTGCGAAAATAAGCAAAAATTTACACTCTGTGGCTGTGAAAATAACCCGTTATACGATATGTTATTGTCATTACAATTTGAAAAGTACACACAGTTTTCTTCACTGTCCACCAAATATGAAATCAATAAGTTCCGCAGTATTCAAGTAATGGGTGACAAAGATTGTTTATAAGTTCGATCAACCAATCGAACAGCTGGAAAGTAAATGACAGCAAACAGGAAGTACGTGTTTGACAGATCCAAGAAGTTCTTACACAAGGCCTAAATTAATATATTGTTTGATTCCCCAATCCTGACCCTGCCATGAAGCCAGGTGTGGATAGGTAGGTAGGGAAATAATTCTATTTTTCTAAAAAGCTTGAACATTATCAGTTTTATAATGGGCAAGCCTGAAAATCCAAAATGAATAAAATAATATTTGACTTAGTTTTGACAATTAAATTTTATGAGTAGCACCATTTTTGCAGAGTCTGTCGGGATTGGGGAAAAACAATATTTTAGGCCCAACAGAACTACATCATTGTCAAGCTGATGGCCAAATGTGTATAGTCATTTTGTTGCCTAGTGTCTGAGAAAGGTGTGATGAAAACATTTGTTTGGACAAATTAACAGACCATCCCCTACAGACAAACATGGAGTAGGAGTGTTAATGGGAGTATAATTAGACAATTATAACTATAAACAAAACAATCATCCAGAAAATACATCTCCATAACAACACACAAACAGTCTTCATTGCAGTTGTAGACAATTTCCTGTGAATTCAGCTATAAATCACCCCTAAGTCTCAGACTTATGTTGTGAATAAAATATAAGCATACACATGTACATACGATATCAATCCCTATGGTCAGGCCTTTTGGTTATTCAAGCATGATTTTAGTACTGGGACTCAGAAATCAACAAATCAAATTATCCGATATGATGTTTCAATCGCACATTTTGTCATTTGAAAGTTGCACCTCGGAGACAATAAATTAACTGTACTATTTCACAAATATCCAGTCAGTAAGTGTTTTACATGTATTATATAGAAAAAGACAACAGACAATAAATGGCTTTGGAAATACCCCATCTTTATATAAAAAACAGAAACCCAACCATATTGTTTAACGTTTACTTCATAAATGTTCGGAAATATTAAGGCTTAAAATTGTCCTGCACTGATGTCAAGCCTAGATAAAATAGGTAAACTCACTGTGACCTCTCAATTCCATATTATAGTACGGTACTCAGACTCAGAAATCAACCTCTAAATTATCGGATAAGGTGTTTTGAACAAGCATTTTCTACTGTGAATACCAATTAAAGTTTTATGACTGAGCTAGGCCCTGGATTTCATATTATCTCACAAAATATTTACAGTTCTCTTCCTGATAGAATATTGATCTAGCAATTTTGTTTACATTGCAGTGCAACTCAATATAAATCAAAATCAACACTTGTATCAAACCCTTCAAACAAAAATTTTAATTTTAATCAGCAATTGTTTATTATCAATAAATGACATTTAGTTTAGGGCTGTACAATATTTCTATTATACATCTGTTATCACATGATATTTTATCGCACCACTGGTAAATTATTACGTTGTGATTGGTTTAACACTGTCACGTGGTGACCCCCTATGAGACTGTAGGGGGTTAGTAAATTGCATAGGGGGTTCATGACGCGTTAATGGTGACGCCATCTATTAATGTTGTTGTGTTTCATTGTTTTTTTTTTCAACAAAACGCAACAGAAAAAGTGCAGCATGCGATAAATTTGTTATATGGTTAACTACTGACCCCTACGGATCCATAGAGGGTGAATAAAATCCACAGTGGATTCGACCTTTGGCCTCACCCCCTATGGATTTTACTACCCCTCTATGGATCTGTAGGGGGTCAGTAGCGAACCATATAACTTATAATATACCAATTAATTTCATTAGATCCACATTCAATATAAAAACATGTAGTTAGCACTCAATGACAAAAACAATCATCAATTATTCAATTACATCACCAATTAAATCGCACACTGTAGCCCTGATGTAATTCAGTGAATTCTGCAATTACAGAGAAAATTAACTCCTAAATAAGGATTGTATCATTCGTATGATTTAATTACCCATAATTCTTTTAGAACAATTTTCTGCCAAAGGATAAAAAAAGTAATTCTCTTTAATACAGATATCTGATGGAATTGATCTTTGCAAATTATACAATATAACCAGTAGCATTGTAAACTGCTTATCAAAAATTGTAGAATGTGACTTTAGGTTAATTAGTACATATTGCAGGTCTTTGTGACCATCCAGTGGCTTCATCAAGGCTGTTGAATCTACATTTATTTTTTATACAACAAAAAAACAAAAAAAAACAAAAATGCATTGCAAAAGTTTAAAATTTGGAGACATATAAAACAATTTTCCAGGAATTATCCAAGGCTTTAGTCTGCTTTAATGGCAAGCCTTAGATAGAAAGTTCATTACAAATTCAACAATTAAATTCGTGGTTAAACTGTAACCGGGAAATCCATGAAAATAGGTACCCAATGAATAGTTAGGAATCCTCAGTATTGGCCTATTCATCCACTGTACATTTATGAACTTTTATTATTGTTATTATTATTTTTTAGGTATGCAATTTTATAATGGGACGAATACTCAGCTGTGATGTGGACAATTTGAATCTAGTTGTGGCTTGCGTTATTTTAAAACAAAAATTATAGACATTGTCATTGCTTTTATCCTTAAATCTTCATTTTTGATCCCATGAATGTCTGTCAATTTTATGAAGTTCATTAAGTATAACCTTTGCATTTCAGAAAAGTCATTATGAGAGACTTAAAAAAAAAAAGTGGTATTTTTATTCCTTTCATATTTCTATTCATGTTAAACCCTATGCATTCATTCAGTTACTAACATGCTAGTTTATAATAGTACTCATTTATATACATATAGACATGAATGCTACCTAAATATTATAATAAACACTTAATTATTAGATGACCGTGCAGACTGTCAAAATATAGGTTCATATTCTTCTATTACAATATTACAAAATACTTCTACACGATTTTTCACAAAACATTGTGACGTCACACATTCAATTTGACGAGGTATATTTAAACTTAATAATAGTTCTCTAAACTGAGCTTTCATGATGTAAATACTTTACAAAAATATTATGTTTTTCAAATATTGAACATTTCACTGTCTACAACAATACTGACTTTAAATATTAAGTTCTTATGAACAAACTGTTTAAAATATGATTTAAACAACAAACAAATTGCTAAAAGTTATTATTTTCTGTAAATATAGCGGACAGATGAAAAAAGTATGCTCTAAAATTAAATACCATTCTAAATTTAAATCTTTGAAGTCGTGTCACACTGCAAAAAAAAATTATATATGCACATCACAAGTAGATAAAGATCATTCTTTTATTATGTGGATACAAATGTTTGTTAATTGAGGCAAAGTTATATTTCAGTAGACATTTGATTTTGTGGTATTGTCAAAGTCTGCATACAAGCCTATTATATACAATTTATACTTCATTGAACATTTCAATTGACAGCTTTTAGAATTAAATGCCAAATCCATCAGTTTGAATTTAACTATTGTCGAGAAATACCTAATTCAATACTGGTGAAGTTGACCCCCACTATAATATAAAAAAAAAATAAAAAAAAAATTATTTTCTGCTTCTCTGCAAAGCAGACAGCTTTCAATTGAATGCCAAATCCATCAGTTTTTATGGTAAAACTTTTGTTGAGACTCAATCCTTTGAGGAGAAAGACCCCCATTATATTAAAGACTTCAAAAAAGTATTATTTGCTGCTTTGCTGCAATGCAGACAGTTTTCAGAATTAAATACCAAACCCATCAGTTTTTTTAAAGAAGACTGTCATATCAAATATTATTTGTCTCCTTCACTACATTGGAAGTAATAACCATTTTCAAGCCATAATGCAGTATATTTCTAGCTTTAGAATCAATAAGAACAGCTAATAGGCTCGTTATAACACTTCAGCTTTTCCGTCTGTAGGAAGTGTTTCAAAGGAGGACAATTTCCGAAGTTGGAAATAATCTGTTAATTGTCCTGTTTAAGAAGATAAATCTGTATGAAAAAGGCTAATCAATATGGAATTCTTACATAAAAGTGTATGCCACATTAATCATCTACACTCAAAACAAGATTCTAAACCAATTATAATATACGCATTTAGGTAATTAATAGGTGTAAGTTAAAGTAGCAGGAAGCAGTCTGAGCTTTTGTTTTACTGCATGTTTAGACATATAAAAAATCTGACATTCACATAAAAAAAAATAGAGTGGCTTTTCTGAACAAGGATATTTAGGACTAACTGTGAGTAATAACAAAATATGTGTCTTAAAAACAGATTACTACAGTAGCTGCAATTTCCACCTCCCCCCCCCCCCCTTTTCTTTTTTTTTCACCTTGAGTATTTAAGGACCACTTACAATTTTCTTACATTTTACAATCTAAAGTACTACTACGTTACTACGTACCTATAAATTCTTTAAGGTTTGAAATTTCAGGCATGAAAAAGGGTAGATATAAACACAAATATTATGCATTAATAATTTTCATTTTACTAAGCCACATTTTTGTGAGATTAAATAAAAGTGCACACACTGAAATGTCTCGCCTTCTTTACTAATCATTGATATTAGGTTGATACTCCTAAATATAAAGCTTTATTACGACTGTTACATAAACTTAACATTAACCAAGAAAACTAAACATTTATCAATGAACCATGAAAATGAGGTCAAGGTCAGATGAACCATATGCCAGGCAGACATGTACAGCTAACAATGCTTCCATACAATAAATATAGTTGACCTATTGCTTGTAGTTTAAGAAAATAGACCAAAACACAAAAACTTAACCTGAGCAATGAACCGTGAAAACCAGGTCAAGGTCAAATAAAAACTGCACGACTGACATATAGATCATAAAATATTTCCATACACCAAATAAAGTTGACCTATGACATATAGTATTAGATAAAAACACAATAACTCAAAAACTTAACTTTGACCACTGAACCATGAAAATGAGGTCAAGGTCAGATGACATCTGCCCGCTAGACATGTACACCTTACAATCATGCCATACAACAAATATAGTATACCTATTGCATAAAGTATGAGAAAAACAGACCAAAACACAAAAACTTAACTATAACCACTGAACCATGAAAATGAGGTCAATGTCAGATGACACCTGCCAGTTGGACATGTACACCTTACAGTCCTTCCATACACCGAATATACTAGACCTATTGCTTATAGTATCTGAGATATGGACTTGACCACCAAAACTTAACCTTGTTCACTGATCCATGAAATGAGGTTGAGGTCAAGTGAAAACTGTCTGATGGGCATGAGGACCTTGCAAGGTACGCACATACTAAATATAGTTATCCTATTACTTATAGTAAGAGAGAATTTAACATTACAAAAAAATCTGAACTTTTTTTTCAAGTGGTCGCTGAACCATGAAAATGAGGTCAAGGACAATGGACATGTGACTGACGGAAACTTCGTAACATGAGGCATCTATATACAAAATATGAAGCACCCAGGTCTTCCACCTTCTAAAATATATAGCTTTTAAGAAGTGAGCTAACACCGCCGTCGCCGGATCACTATCCCTATGTCGAGCTTTCTGCAACAAAAGTTGCAGGCTCGACAAAAACTATATTTCAACCCTTAAAAAATGTCAATTGTATAAACTGAAATAACCAAACAAAGTTTACAACATCAGAAGGATGTATTCAATGCATGTCATTGAACTCTGGTGGATCATTGTCTCTTTGGCAATCATAACACATCTCTTCATTTTTTATGCAGTTTCGCTTCATAAACAATGTACCTGTTCAATGGGTATCAAACTGGGAAAATTTAGTAATAGTATTTCATTTGATGAAGCAACTAAATACAGCTTTACATAGATTTCATCTCAGCAACCAAGCATTTTACCCAATATTTTATGCAAAAATTTTTACTGCCTCCCACTGAACCTTGCATAAATTTGTGTAACAATAGAAACTATTTGAGGATAAAATAATTCTTTATAAAATTGTAGGTTTATTGTCAGTAATAATTTTCACATAACATTTTTATGACCAAAAAAAAAGTGAATAAAGGCAATAATTGAGATCTATTTCCTTTAGAATTGATGAAGAACTAGATATTTTTAGATTTATCTCTATGATACATCTATATAGATGAAAATTTTGAAAAGTTCTTTTTTTTCCTGACTATCTGTTAACCCATTGCATGCATTTGAGCTGTAAAATTTTATCATTTGTCAAAAAAAGTATGCATGCCTTCAAGTTTTCTCCTTGAATTGGTCATTTCATAGACCATACCAGTTTATGACACATACACTGAACAAGCTTTATGAAAAGTTAATCAGTTTATTCAATGACTGCAGCATTTTGCTGTGTAGATCATATTGCTCAAGTTTTGGTTATAAAAAGCCGCTTATTATTGGTGATTGAATTTTCTGGTTAGAATGAACCATCAATACTGGGAAATTGATTAGATTCTATTTTGACTGAGTGTTAATTGATAACAGCATTTTTTACTACCTGTTTTGCAGAACTGCAATAAATTAGATTTCAAATTAATAAAGCATTCTATTTTCAACCTAATCATGAGTTCTTAGAGATAGATCATATCTATCAGAACTAACTTTTCAGTTGACAACAAAATAATACAGGGTAGTTTTTAATGGAATTTTTACGAAAATCAGATGTTTCTTCAGTATACATGCACTTGCTAGGTATACTGAACTTGGTGGTTTTTATTCGATTTTTTTATATGACATAAAACATAAGATGCATGTCTCTAGACATCAAATATGTGGACTGATGCATGAAAAACACTTCAGTTTTACCCTTTATGTCTTGTATGCTATCATAACTATACACTGGTTTAGTAAGGATTATAAATCTCTAGTGATTTTATTATGATCTATAGAAGAAAACTTCTCTGAAATATTGATAGAAAATCATATAGTCTATATTTCAACTACAACACAAAATGTCAATTAATCCTTTTCCTGTCCCTAAAGTAATAATGTTGTCAGCAGGGCTCACGCTACCGGGCGACTTGGGCGAAGAAGTCGCCTTCCCGTCCGTCACTTCGCTTTGCTCGACCCTCAAAAGCGAAGTCAAGTCGCTTTCAAATTTGTGCAAGTCGCCTTCAGTCGCCCGCCGATTTTTTGCAGTAAATCGGTAAATATTTTCATTGAAATCCGTGAATTATTAATAATTATTTGTTAAATTCCCTGAACTGTTTGTGCTTCTGTATCGACTAAACAGAAAACATACTCGTTAGCACCAAAACAATGTCGACATTGTTTATCAAAGGGGAATAACAAGTGTGTGTTTGATACTAAACTAAAAAACGTCAGATGATAATCAAGGCTCCTACAGACGTGTAAGAATAACTTCTGACTTGTATTTAAGGTTCTCATTGCATATTTTATTTTTCAATGTAAAACTAAGAAGATGTGGTATAATTGCCGACCAAAGTTGAAATGAAGTGCATGCCAGCTATTATACGTAACGGTAAAGCCTTCAGCAATGAGAAAAACACATACGGCAGATTTTACAATAAGAAGGAATTATTGTTTTTTTGTATCCATCAAAAAAGCAATTGCTGAAACTGTGAAACAGACTGTGTAATGGAGTAATGCATTATGTTATTGAATAAAATGTGTCTTTCTGAGTAAATAAAAATAAAAATTACTCTGTGCTTGTGTTTTTTGTTAGAATTAGAGGGTTTTCAATTTCAAAATATTGGACATGGAATAGACATCATGACCTACTTTACTGACATCCAGCTTATTTGGAGTGGAATTTTGAAGTATTATTTATAAGTTGAGCCTTATCACATGGACTTATATTTTAATAAAAAGTCTTCTTTTGTGTTTTAATCATAACTTTAAGGCAGATTTTTATTGGTAAAGGCTAAAAAAGGTAATTTAATAATATTGTTGCTAACGTCACGTCTTTTCCGTCCATTGTGGTATGTCACGATCGCAATTTTCTTGTTGGTTCTCAGACAGGCAATTGTAGTTATTTTTATCCCGGGTTTTATAAATAATTGAAAATAGCAATCATATTAAATTTGGATGACGTAAGGGGGTCAAAGGACTTGAGGAATCAATATCATTGGCTGTTTTATTTTTTGCGAACGTTACTACTTGAGGTTTCCGTCCAAATCAGTGTCACGTGAGCAACATATATTTAGATCTGTAACTCTCCTGTATAGGAGTTACGATATCGCCCTTTGCAGAATTAGATTCGGAGTCAGTTCCTTCACATGATGGGGTAGCAAAGAAGGTTAGTTGTATGTAATATCGTTACAAGAGGACCTTAAATGTATTCCGTCCATCAAAAAGACGTTCGCAACAAAACGTAATGTCCTGATAGTAGATGTTGCTAATGTTACTATTACGAATTGGTTTCATGTGTATTCATTTGATATAAAGTACACCTGCAAATGACATTCTGTATATTTAGAAATTCTAAACCAGACTGTACAATTTTATTACTTCAGGCATATATTAAACATCACTGTGTGCATACATTTGAACTTTTAAAGATGTTGTTGCTCATGTTACATGTCCAAATGTCGCTAACGTTACTTATTTTTGTCTCCGTCACGTTAGCAACATGAAAGTAGGAGACAGAACACAATACTGTAAAATCTGCCATACCCTATATTATTCTGTATAATATTCACTGGGTTTTTTTTATATCATAGGTAAAGGAATAGAAAATGTTTGTATATAATATCACTTACAAAATGTGTTTCGATTTCAATTTTTTCAAGTAATTCCTACTCATTTTTAATGTATTAAGTAATTTGTACAACAGCACGACGGGTGACACACAACTGAAGCAGGATATTTTTATCTTCCAAGATCAACTGGATTTTGGTGGGGATTGATAAGTTTTTAATATAAAATGTCATTTAATAATGCTTCTTTGAAAAACAAATTCAAATCTTCACTGAACTATCAATCTTTACAAAAATCAGTTTGTCTTACTGATCAATGACCAACAATTGATTTTTTCTACGTGTAAATGCTGTACTTTCATTGTATTATGTAATTTAAATTAGTTGCCTATGTTGCAATGACTTTTCTTAAACACAGTAATACATGTCCTAATGAACATTTAAACTGTATGTCTATTGCACTTGCCTAATTGGGACTGTATATTTTATTCTATTGAAAATATATATGTGTAATACCATTAATACCAACATTGTGCATAAAACTCTAACATGATGCTGATGCTTAACATTATGACCATCAACAAAAATATTTCAATAAAATTTAAACTAAAAGCTTTGAAAACAATGCAAATACATGAATATACCATGGATATAAATAATGGAATTTTGTATTGTTGTGTTCTTCTGGAAATTATTTTTTGCTTGTCATGATAGTGTATAAACTTGTGCTCATACCAAAGAGTATTATAAGCATGATAAGTGCAAAATAAACATTATGCCAATAATTTCAAAAAAAAATAACAATCTTTAGCATGTTTAGTACACTTTTTTAATTCTTGTAATCATACGGTTGAGAATTATTTAGGAATGAATGAAACTTTCTGGAGATGAGAATTTAGATTTTAAAACTACATCCGTTAACCTTATAACAATGTATAAATCAATTAAATTTCTGTCATACAGATTAAGCATAACCATGATAACCTCAATTTTGACACTGACTAAGGGCTCAGGCATTGTTAATTGTTTACATCAAAATAGACTTACAAGTTCATCCCGGTCAATAATTGGCTGTTTGTCTACTGTTCCATAATCATCGTATTGATGCGGTCCACCATTTAAACCTCGTTTTTCACTCATTTTTCAATGTTTAACATCCATTTCTGTAAAAGACAAACATATTACTGACAATTTTCGGATCAATATTAATTGTGAATGGAAAGTGTTCGTTCAGTCTCCAGTGGCTTACTTGACTTCCTTTAAATAGTTACACTTCATGTTAGTTGAAGTATATAAATTATTCATCCCTGTTTTCAGTTGCATTTGCTACATAAGCTTTCACAATTATCAATAAACTCTTATTACCTGGCTACACATCCGTGACATAAAAATATAACAAAAATTCCATTGTGACCATGGATGCTACGATGAAAAATCATTTATAACAATGAAATTGATACTGCGGAATCTCCAATAATCAATCTACTTATATATGATTAGATCAGGTGAAAAGGAATGCTTTATGAGAGACAATAAATGTAAATTTAGCAATCAGGATCTGACATGGTTTGACATTTAAATTTTTAATAAGGTACAATAATATACATGTACAACGTAGCTTTAGTGGAAAGAGTAGTAGAATCTATCAATAGAGCATTCCTATCATATCACAACTTATACTGAATGGTTCAAGAAATTTAGTAATTGAAATCACAGGCTTTGTAATCTAAAAGTAGAAAAAACTCAAATTGAGTAAAGGTCTACATTTGAACAAGTGTTAATAAATTATCAATTGTGAATACAGAAATACAGTACATAGAAATATAACAGCCAATTTAAATCTTTAAACAAATTTGAAGAAGTGAAACAATCATTATTCAATTAAAGAAAATTCAATGAAGAAAATTCAAAGTAAATTATATACATGTATGATTTTGATCAGTATCATAACTTTTTAACTTTCTTGAAAACTACAAGACCTATTTTAAACTTGGTTGCTGGAAAAGACAATTTCAGTATAAACAGAAAATCAACAACTGACTGAATTAAAGATAGAATCTACTATTGCATCACCCTAACATCACATATTTCTCCTCACAATACTGATTTACTGAGTGATGATGACAGATATGGTTCAATAAGTGTCTTTAAAACACAATCCAGTCATCTTTTCTACAAATGTCACAAACCTAATTAGAGTAGGACTTATCACCATGTTTGTACTTGAGCAACACGACAGGTGCAACATGTGAAGCAGAATTTTCTTACCCTTCCAGAGCACCTGAAATCAAATTCTGACCATGAATAAAGAGCTTAGATCCAGTGAACCACACATTGATTATCAAAAATTCAACAACTTGAGGAAACTATAAAATGGCTTTAAAACAGCAAGATTAGAGCAAACATCACCCTGTGTCAGTTATAGTCCAATATAGGTTTTGATTCCGTCTCTTACTCGAAATAGGTGCATACTTTAAAGTGGATGTGTTATTTATTACTCTTGATTTCTTGTCTATATCTCTGGTTTCATGTTAGATCCTTTTTGGTTTTTAATTCATGATCAGATTTTTAATATTTGTTTGTTTTATTTTTTCAAAAATTTGGCCTCAAGCATCACTGAAGAGACATTTATTGTTCAAATGTGCATCAGAACAGTGGAATAAGTGCAATAAAGTCTATCAATCATTATTTCCATATAATAATTTAATTGGCATGGAATATAATAAGTCAAAGGAATATATTAAATCATGCAACAATTTCAAATAATCGTTTGTTTAGTCATGGTTCATTTTGAACTTTCTCCAACAAAAATGTTCAGTTGGATGCAATCACAAGTTGGTTGACCTTTATGAAATATCTGTTTCATGAATTACAACAGATATGTTTCAATTGTCTTAACCAAAATCCTGTCATCTTTTCTTTTATATGTAACCTACCTAATTAGACCAGGTTTTGTACTTGAGAAACATGTCAGACAGGTGCAACATTCGGAGCAGAATTTGCTTACTGTTCCACAGCACAAATATGATTTTTGGTGGGTTGGTTTTGCTCATTCGTTAGTCTGTTATGTTACAACATGTTTTGTTCCCTGTAATTCATCTTTTGGTCTTTTTTAGATTTTCATATACATGTATGTATGGATTATCATGATCAGTTATTTTCAACTTATGAATTTCAATGTGCCTTTGTTATCTTTTACCTCTCATGGATAACTATACATGTACTCTTAAAATAAGTTTCTCTAAGTTTTTATGATTTTAATCAGAGATAGATTTGAATCATCAAATTAATATTGTATGTTTTTATGCATATGTAACCGGAGAGCATGTATCTACTCTACAAATTCATATCATCACCACCGGGATTCAATTCCCGGTCGTCTGCGTGACAGTCAGTGTGTTAACCCACTGAGCCAAAGAATCGATTCCCTAGCTCAGTTGATTAAGACTGGCTTTATATGTTCTACCTGTACTAAGGAGGGGAAGCATCTCTGCTACACTATTCCCCCACCACAAGAGTCATCATATATCTTTATATATGACTCTAAACAACACAAACCCTGGCTGTACTCCAGATAACCATCATGGATTTTTTAGTCGGGCGTCAAATGTAACCGGAGAGCATGTATTTACTCTACAAATTCATATCGTCACCACTGGGATTCGAACCCCTGTCGTCTACGTGACAGTGCGTTAACCCACTGAGCCAAAGAATCGATTCCCTAGCTCAGTTGATTAAGACTGGCTTTATATGTTCTACCTGTACTAAGGGGAAGCAACCCCGCTACACATATAAATAACTGTACCAACAGTGAATCAATCATGCCATACTGCTCCCTAGATTGCTCGTAATGGGGTGGAATCATAATCTTAAAATTTGAGTGTAGCAGACACAGGGTAACATTATATTGTATCTAAAAAAAATAATACACTCAAAATTTCTTTTTACAATAAGCAAATGTTTCTTGCATCACATACCTCAGAGCAAGAACAGTTATTCAAATAGACATGTGCTAATTTCTGTTTTTTTTTTATCAAAATGTAAAAATAAACACAGTTTCAATGTCCATGTGTTGCAAATTTATCTAAATAGCTAAAAATAAATATCTTCCTTTTCTAATTTTTTTTTTTTTGTTATTTAAAACTTTTTTACAAATATCTAAGAGAAATGAATTAGGCTTGAGGGCAAATACAACATGTGTACAATGTAGTTTCCCATATCATATATAATTCATATTTGCAAGGCACATCAAAGGACTTACATTTTTGTACAAGGCAAATTTTCCAGATAATTAATTTTAAAAGGGCATAACTCTTTCAAAAATAATTAATCCACACCAATTCTAGATATTTAGACCATAAAGACATTGCTGGTATTACCTATGATATAAGTTTCCTTTGATAACTATTTCAGAAGAATCGGGCAAGAATTGTACAAATGAGAGCGATAACAATGAAATTTTCCATGCAATTAACACTACAAAGGGGCATAACACAGTTAAAAATAGTTGATTGACACTGATTTTTGAACATGTCAGACATTATAAGGCTATCAGTCTATCATATAAGTATTATGAAAAATCTGGCAAGAAATGTACAGGAGAATGCACTTACAAAACCAGACAAAAGGATGACAGACATATTGACCAGACGGTCCGACACCAAGTAAATCTGTGTCCCTCAGAATGTTTCATGCTCTAGGACAACACGGTCCATGGCTATGCTTTGACTTTGGATGCATATATATCTCTAGTTTTGAAGATGATGTGTACTCGAAACAAAGCAAACCATACCTATGCATGTGAAAACCATGTACTTTAGTGCACTAATAGTGGTGACTGTCAGGATAAGTTGTAACACACATGCATGCATCACAGGTTTTTCAACTGACCTGGCTGTATCCAAATTGAAAAAGCTATCGGACATTGTCAATGATAATACTGTTCAAGAACTATAAGATAAAAATTACCTGTAGGTAAAAAATACTTGGATCATCTCAATATCAAACCATATCGTATTCAATTATTAACTGGGACAACACGCTCAAAGAAAACCCGTCTGCTAGCATAAATTTAGAATTACCCCGTTTCGCCCCAGTAATTTGTAGTACCCGGAATGAAACGGAAATGCCAGGTATATCCGCACTCTCAACTTTAAGAAAAAAAAATGAGAAAAGTAGCCGTTGAACTTGATTGTAAAATAAAACAAGAATTTATAGATCTTTATTTAGTGCTAATGAAATCATTGGTCATATAAATTTTATTTTCTACCATTTCTTTATTATGAAATACTTTTAATAATCAAATCAAATCAAATCAAATATGTTTATTTCCTAATCAAAGGGCCCTTATAAATGGAGGCATTATTTACGGGGCGCCGAATGGGACTCTTGTGGTTTTGTACAAAATTCAATTCTGTCATGACAAAATCATTTTTGTCTTACAAAACTATGTGATACAGACTTGTTTTATGAGAACTTCAATTTTGTGATGACAAAATTCAGTTTTGTCATGACAAAATTCATTTTTGTAGACAAAATTAATTTTTGTCATGACAAAAGTCAATTTTGTCAAAAAGGTATCATACAAAATTGACTTTTGTTATCTAATATGGAAATTAAAACACAAAAGTCAATTGTGTGAGACAAAATTCAATTTTGTCTCACAAAAGTCAATTTTGTATGCAAATTTGTTTAGTTTGGATTCTGTGAACTAATTTGCATACAAAATCGACTTTTGTGAGACAAAATTGACTTTTGTGAGACAAAATTAACAAAATTGAATTTTGTCTCACAAAATTGAATTTTGTCTCATAAAATTGAGTTTTGTCTCACAAAAGTCAATTTTGTCTCACAAAAGTCAATTTTGTGACGACAAAAGTCAATTTTGTGACGACAAAAAAAGACACACACACACACATAAAAAAAAAAACACAAAATGCAGGAGGGCAATGTGTACAAAAACGGAAATAACAAAACAGAGTGTTATTTTACTGATATTATTTTCAAAAACATGTATAATACAATGTATAACAACTTAATTCGTGGTCACCAGGCGTGTCATGTTTAAGGGCACATTTAAAAAGACGATATGTAGGTGTTTAAGCATTGGCTATATGTGATGAAACAGTAAGATTTTTAACATGCAGGACTAAATTTGACTATTTTGTTTTTAATAAAATAACAAAGAGCATATTAATCCAGGATTAAACCACCACTTGCCTCGAATATTAGAATCGCGCCTGATACGATATGATGATGAATTGGTGTTAAAAGAGGGACGAAAGATATACCAGAGGGACAGTCAAACCCATAGATCATCATGAAAATAAACTGACAACGCCTTTTTATCAGGTCTCTGATAAAACGTCGCATTCACAAGTTGAAAAACTGTGTGAACGATCGACTAAAGTCCGTTTTCAGAGACAAAGAGGCCATGAAATGTCTATCATCTCTTCATGATAAATATGTTGTTGTTCCTGCGGACAAAGCTTCAAATAATATTGTCTTTGTATGTAAATCGTATTACTACGAATGTCTTGTAAAAGAATTGGGTATAAAGGAGCACTCAGGTAATCCCACATACAAAGACATATCATTTGACAAGGATGAAATTTTAACAAATCATAAGTCCTTCGTGGCTTCAATAAACATTACATTGAACACAAAATCGGAGGACTTACCTTGTTTGTATTGGATACCAAAACTTCATAAAATTCCGTACAAACAACGGTACATTGCTGGATCATCTTCATGTTCCACTAAAGAATTGTCCATTAGATTGACTAAAATTCTATCCACAGTGAAAGAGGGTCTTCAGAAATACTGTGAAACTGTTTACTCGCGTAGTGGTATTAACCATATGTGGATTCTTAAAAATTCTAAAGAACTTCTAGGCAATTTTAAATCTCTGTCTTTTTCTGAAGTTAGTTCTATCAAAACTTTTGATTTTTCAACCTTGTATACCACCATTCCCCATGTGAAATTGAAAAATCGCCTAAAAGAAATAATCCACAATGCCTTTCAACATAAAAATGGTAGCATACGCTATAAATTTATTACTTTGGGATTTCATATGGCATATTTCGTTAATAGTGACAAACAAAAAGGTAAAGCATGCTACACAAAAGAACAAGTAGTCAGTATGCTGGAGTTTCTTATCAACAACATATTTGTTCAGTTTGGAGGTAGACTTTTTCAACAAATTGTCGGCATTCCTATGGGAACGAACTGTGCGCCTCTCCTTGCTGACCTCTTCTTATTTTCATATGAATCGGAGTTCCTTCAGACACTTGTCAAAAACAAGAAGATCAAAGAAGCCAGGTTATTTAATTTCACTTTCAGATATATTGATGATGTTCTTTCCATTAACAATCCGAACTTTTCTGATTGGGTTCCATTAATATATCCACCAGAACTAGAAATTAAAGAGACAACAGACACGGCTTCCTCCGCCTTATTTTTAGACTTATACCTCGAATTTGACATACACAGTCATCTTAGTACCAGAATCTATGACAAATGAGACGATTTTGATTTTGAAATTATCAATTTCCCCCACCTTAGTAGCAATATACCAACTTCACCTGCATATGGAATATACATTTCCCAACTTATTCGGTATTCAAGAGCTTGCAGCTCCTACTCAGACTTTGTAAAACGTCACCAATGTCTGAGCAGAAAGTTGATGAACCAGGGGTATGTCAAAGAACGTCTCGTCCTTTTTCTAAAAAAGTTCATCGGAAGGTACCCAGAACTTGTTGATATCCTTTTTGACTTAACTCTGTGCTTATGTATCCCATCATACTTTGAACGACAAAATTATTTTATGATGTGACTCTGTACCTATGTATCTTGTCATACTTTGAATGACAAAATTATTTTATTTATTAATAGTACTTTTACTGTTAATCCACATTTTTGTGATATACATTTGACGTGACTCTGTACTTATGTATCCCGTCATACTTTGAACCACACTATTATTTTATTTATGATTACTTTATACTGTTTAGTCAGTTTTTGTTATATCTATTTTGCGTGACTGTATTTATGCATCCCGTCATACTTTGAACGACAAAATCATTTCGTGTCTACCTGTGCGAATTTCAAACGCGCAATTTTACACTAGTACTGAAAATCCTCCTTCCTTGGTGGGTGCATTTTACATACACAAATAAAATCGTACAATATAATCAAAATGAGGATGTTAATTTGATGTGTGCTTCTTCGTTACATTTGTTGTTTTTATAGTGATTAATATGATAACACAATGTTGACTGCTGTACCCCTATTTTTGACATTTTTAACTATTGTGTCTGTTTGTTCTGTTCAAGCATCGGTGACAATATAATGGAATGTGATACGACTGTCATACAAGTGAGAGGTTTAGCTAGCTATAAAACCAGGTTCAATCCACCATTTTCTACATTTGAAAATGCCTGTACCAAGTCAGGAATATGACAGTTCTTGTCCATTCGTTTTTGATGCGTTTTGTTATTTGATTTTGCCATGTGATTATGGACTTCAGTGGCGGATCCAGAAATTTTCATAAGTGGGGGCCCACTGACTGACCTAAGAGGGGGCCCACTGACTGACCTAAGAGGGGGCCCGCTCCAGTCACGCTTCAGTGATTCCCTATATAAGCAACCAAATTTTTTCCCAAAAAGGGGGGCCCGGGCCCCCTGCCCCCCCCCCCTAAATCCGCCTCTGGACTTTCCGAATTGATTTTCCTCTGAGTTCAGTATTTTTGTGATTTTACTTTAAACGTCAAGGGTCAAATTGATTAAGAACCATAACCATGTCATTACTATGAATATGAAAGGGGGCAACAAATAACATTTTATTTTTTCGGATTGATACCACCGGAGATCGAACACTCAGTTGAAAACATTTTCTCGGGGCAACAATCTGCTCTTTCGCACTCTCAGCTATGTGTTATTCCTATAATGTTTCCCAATTTAGATTTTTTACCATTTCTGTTGTGCTGTCTTCTTTTTTTTTTTTTTTTTTTTGGTTGGTAATCGTGTGCATTATTTAATGATAGTTTGAACATAAACACAAAAATCAAACCTGCAAAATTAAGTTGTAAAAATAAAATGTACAAATTTATGCAATATTTATAACACATAAATTACAAATAATTTAACAAAAAAACAGATCGCGGTTTATCTTTTAAAACAAAAAAAGTTATGTATTTCTATCGCAAGGAAAAATACTTCCACAAATCCGTATTTTGCGGAAATATCTGAAATTTGAACCTGAATTTACCCAAAAAGTAGCACATGAAGGTATATTTTTTATTTCATATTTGATTTAATCAGGTAAAACAAAGCCTACATGTAAATTCCCATCAAAATTTAAATACGGGATCAAACTGTATCGTATGCCCTTCAGTGAAATCTCTAACACTGTATTTCTAGTGTAGAGGAAAGCGCATACATAAATAATTATAGTGAGACAAAAATGTGTATATATATTATATATTTATATATAAACTGCTCAACAATTTGGAATCTCCATACAAACACCAATATCAATATATTGTAATTGGTTCAAAAGAAGGCAGTCAAATTTGTCCTTTACTTCAGTTTGTTGTTTAGTTCACTCCAGGATATAGTTGATGGCTAACTTTTTCAAGAGTTTCCGTGTAAAGTTTCATTTTATAAGTGAATTTTTTCTTTTATCTTTTGTTTGAGGCCTGCATTATTGCGCATTTTGAAACGTTTAATTCCGTTGACTGGACCAGTTTACAAAATGTGTCAAGATCCTCTTACAATAACTATAATGATCTTTATCTGGTCTGTGAATTACACATTAATTCAGCCTCAAACAATCTGGTTGCGGAATGGAGAATAAGCCTGTCTGCGACGAATTAAAACGAGATATAATCTGGGTCCATTCAATACTGTAAAACTTGAAATAAATTGAACTAAGACAGCTAAGCAAGGTTAAGTCAAGTGAAACGTCGTCGAGCCATCGGTGAAAGTCCCATAACTCAGGAACCTTAAATCAAAAAGTAGAATATTAAAATACAGCTACAAATATCAGGTACAATTAGTTTCATGAAATTTTATCAGACATTCTCAAAAGTTATCATGTGAAATGTTGACCAGTTAGACAGTTGTACAATGGTATCGGATTGCAAACAATTTGACTGGATCTAAAAAATGAGTCCATTATCCATGGTATTTCGATGCCTTCTCGAGTGATTGTAATTTGATTTGCGATAGAAACACAGAACCTCAATGTAAGATTTAGGTTAACTAATAATGATATTATAAGAAGCCTTATCAGTCGCGACAAAAACATGCGGCATTTTCTTGTCAATTCAACAAACCAAGTTATCTGATTTGGTACAGTCTCGGAGAGTACAGTAATTTGTTACAGATAAAAGATTACAAACTAATCCGTCTAAATATCTTTTACGTCTTGATGATAATTAATGTTGAAAAAAATTAATCTGTACACACTAATGATTGATCTTCAATAGATTTTAAACATTCTTCAAAATAAAAAAAAAAAAATGAAAAACGAATAGATAATGTCAGTTTTAAAAATAATCAGTTACCCAGAAAAAAAGTCAGAATGCGGTCTCTCCTCTCTCTAGGTATATCAGTTATACATGCAGAAAAAGGGGCATGTCTTATCTCGCTGGGTAAAATCAACGACAAAGAAAAAAAAAGAAAGAATACTATTACATTGTCTTGTCTCGTTGGGTTAATCAATTATACAGAAAAGCGCAGAATACAATGTCTTGTATCCCTGGGAAGATAAGTTATATAGAAAAGGAGAGAAAACCGGGGACAATGTCTTGTACCCTTCGGAATATCAGTTATACAGAAAAAGAATAGAAAATTAAAACTGGGGACAATTTCTTGTTGCACTAGGTAAATCAGTTATAGTTAAGGAAAATTAACAGAAAACTGGGAGCAATATCTTGAGTCCCTGGGTAATTCAATTAGACAGAAAAAGAACAGAACACTGGGAGCAATACCCATCTTGTAACCATTGGTAAATCAATAATTGTTCAGTAAAAGAACAAAAACTTTGGACAACTTCTTTCGATCCTGGAAAATTATGTATACAGAAAAGGAACAAAATGTATACGATCTCTTAATTTGGCAAATCAGTTATACAGGAAAAACACTGAGAGCAATTCTTTTTTGTATCCCTGTGTAAATCACTGGTTAAGAAAAGTCACAGAAAGATGGGGACATTTTTTTTATCTGAGTAAATCAGTTATATAGAAAAAGGACAGAAAACTTGGGTCATTTCCTTCGTTCCTGGGTAAATCATGTATACAGAAAAGGACCAAAATATATACGATCTTTTGGTAAATCAGTTATACAGAAAAAGGTAAAAAAAAACTTCGAGCGATTATTGTTAGTATCCCTGTGTAAATCACAGGTAAAGAAAAGGGTCAGAAAGATGGGGACATTTTTTTTGTATCTTTGGGTAAATCAGTTATATACAAAAAGGACATACAACTTTAGTCATTTTCTTTTTTCTCTTGGTAAATCTGTTATTCAGCAAAGGACAGACAACTGCGGGCAATTTCTTGTGTATTCCTGGGTAAATCAGGTTAACACAAAGATAACAAAATGTTCACAAGTAATTGTCTTTCTACATGGGTAAATCGGTTATACAGAGAACTAATAATTGGACCAATTGCTTGTATTCCTGTATAAATCAGTAATACAACAGAAGTACAGAGTCCTGGAAGCAATGTGTTGTCTGTCTCTCTGGATGAATCGATAAAACTAAAAAGGGACAGACAAATTGGGACAATTATTTGTATCCCTGGGTAAATCACTGGTATACCAAAGGGACAAAAAACTGGGGACAATATTTTGTATTTCTGGGTAAGTTGGTTAAACAGAACCAGATGCTCCGCAGGGCGCAGCTTTATACGACCGCAGAGAACGAACCCTGAACGGTTGGGGCTAGTATGGACACAACATTGAAGCTTGATACAGCTCTGAATGTGGATTGTGATTAAATAGTTAACACAGCATAGGTTTCTGACACAGAATGAATGTGGTCTAATGAACTTTTTTTTTTTTGCTTTTCAGCAATTCACTATGCCGATGAATAATAATCCTCTCAACAAAAAAAAAAAAATTGAAGAAATTCAGATGTAATTTCTGAAATCTGAAATGAGAAAAATTGATTTTTCCATTCATAAAGGGGCATAACCCTAGAATGGTAATCAAAGTGCTTGTAATCACTGAATGGTAAAGACTGCTTTAATTTATCAGTTAGTAGTAAAGTGAATATTGCATTGTATATTGTATATAGCATTGATTTGAGTTGATTAAACTTCTATTCTGGACAATGAAAGATAACTCCAATTTTCAAAGATTTCATAAAGCATTGGTTTTAGGTAATTCAACAACCATTCTGGACAAAGAAAGATAAGTCCAATTTATTGTCTTGAAACTACAAAAATGCTTGTTTTTGGCCCCTTTTTGGCCCTTTATTCCTAGACTGTTTGCCCCATAACCCACAAAATATATCCCAACCTTCTACTTATGGCATTAAACATTGTTGTACAATTTCAGAACAATTGAAATACTTATACACACCTTTTTGTACTGACACAAGATAAATGCTTGTTTTGGGCCCATTTGGGCCCCTAATTCCTAAACCTTAGGGACCATTACCCCCAATATCAATCCTAAGCGTCCTTTTGTGGTTATAAACATTGTGTTAAAATTTTATTGATTTCTATTTACTAATACTAAAGTTAGTATCCGGAAATCATCCGTCTTCGGAAGACGCTGATGACGACGACAAAGACGTGATACCAATATACGGCCACAAAAATTTTGCGGTCGTATAAAAAGGAAGTATCACTGGGATAATCAGTTTTACAGAAAAAGGACAGAAAAACAGGACAATTTGTTCTATCCCTGGGATAATCAGTTTTACAGAAAAAGGATAGAAAATCAGGACAATGTCTTGTATCCCTGGGTAAATCACTGGTATACCAAAGGGACAAAAAAACAAGGGACAATATTTTGTATCTCTGGGTAAATAGTTTAAACAGAAAAAATGACAGAAAACTGGGGGAATGTTTGGTATCCCTGGGTAAATCAGTTTTACAGAAAAATGGACAGAAAACTTGAACAATGTCTTGTATCCCTTTTAAAATTAAATCAGCTATACAGAAAAGGGACAGAAAACAGGAGCTATGTCTTGTAACCCTGGATAAATCAGTTTTCTCAGAAAAAAAGACAGAAAACTTGGGACGAATTCCTGCATCCCTTTATAAATCAGTTATACAAAAAAAGAACAGAAAACTGGTGGCAATGTCTTGTATCCCTGGGTAAATTAGTTTGACAGAAAAAAATAACAGAAAACTAGGACAATGTCTTGTATCCCTGGTTAAATCAGTTTTACACAAAAAGGACAAAATACAATCGCTTGTCTTTTTTTGCAGTTATACAGATAAAGGACAGAATACATACGACTTCTGGTCTCATTTGGCAAATTAGTTATACCATGGAAGTATTATATTAATATCAATATAATACTTTCATGGTTATACAGAAAACAGGCACAATTTCATTTATTGTTCCGCTTGGTTAACCAGTTAGACAGAAAAAGAACTGAAAACAATTTATAGATTTTTTGGGTAAATCTGTTATAAAGGAAAAGGACAGAATCTAATGGGTTGTATCTTTGGATACATCATTTATTGGGGAAAAGGGCAGATTAAAATGCCCTTGTAAAGACATTTGACCTATGCTGGATTTATAATAATCAAACGATTAAGTACAGGATGTTTTAGTTTCACCATGGAAGTATTATATTGTACTTCCATGGTTTCACGGTCATCAGATGTAATTCCAAATCATCATACATTGTTCCCTTGTATTTTTGTCATTTGGTCATTATCTACACACAATATCCCCTTTTTAATTTATTCATCATTTTCTTTTTTCTCACTCCAACACATTTCCTAAAAGTCACTTAAGGAAACTCACTTCCACCCACATAAAAGCCCCATATTAAATATGTTAATATGCAAAGTATCTGAATGTTGATTAAACCAGGTGCTCCGCAGGGCGCAGCTTTATACGACCGCAGAGGTTGAACCCTGAACAGTTGGGGCAAGTATGGACAAAACATTCAAGCGTGATACAGCTCTGAATTTGGATTGTGATCAAATTTTTGACATTACATGGGTTTTTTTATACAAAACAAATGTCAAGATTTTACAAATCAATTAAAGATTTCTTCTTATTTAAATCTAAAATTAAATAGTTGACACAGCATAGGTTTCTGACACAGAATGAATGTGGTCTAATGAACTTAAAAGTTTTTTTTTGCCTTTGAGCAATTCACTATGCTGTTGAATATTAATCCTCTCAAAAAAATGTTTGAAGAAATTTTCTTTTTATTTATGAAATCTGAAATGAGAAAAATTTAACCCCCCCCCCCCTTTTTTCACATCCCCGTTTCCCTTTTTCCAAAACTGATATCAATTCAAATTTCTAATGGAGTTTGCAACAATAACTACTCTTTTAAATACATCATAAAATATTAAAATGTAAAATAAAGTGCTTGTTATCACTGAATGGTAAAGATTGGTTGGTAGTAAAAGTGAATATACATTGTTTATTGTATAAAACAATAAAAAAAACTTCATCAGCAACATTTTTTATTGGCAAATTTCCAATGAAGTTATTTACATAAAGTTATTGGCAAATAAAAATAGAAAATGACATCATAGTCATGTCTGGCAAATTTCCAACATACATTATCTAAAACATTTTAGATAAGATAAGGAAAAAAAGCTTCATCAGCAACATTTTATATTGGCAAATTTCCAATGAAGTTATTTACATAAAGTTATTGGCAAATAAAAATAGAAAATGACATCATAGTCATGTCTGGCAAATTTCCAACATATATTATCAACTACTATTCTATACAAAGAAAGATAACTCCAATTGAAAATTAGTTGCTATTGCACAATATTGTGCAATTAGATATTTCTTGCTATTGTGCAATACTGTGCAATTGAAAATTTCTTGCTATTACACAATACTTGATATGGAATCCTGATTTGGACCAACTTGAAAACTGGGCCCATAATCAAAAATCAAAGTACATATTTAGATAAAGCATATCAAATAAGCCCAAGAATTTAATTTTTGTTAAAATCAAACTTAGTTTAATTTGGACCCTTTGGACCTTAATGTAGACCAATTTGAAAACTGGACCAAAAATTAAGAATCTACATACACAGTTAGATTTGGCATATCAAAGAACCCATTTATTCAATTTTTGAAGAAATCAAACAAAGTTTAATTTTGGACCCCCATTTGGACCAACTTGAAAACTAGGCCAATAATTAAAAATCTAAGTACATTTTTAAATTCAGCATATCAAAGAACCCCAAGGATTCAATTTTTGTTAAAATCAAACTAAGTTTAATTTTGGACCCTTTGGACCTTAATGTAGACCAATTTGAAAACGGGACCAAAAATTAAGAATCTACATACATAGTTAGATTCGGCATATCAAAGAACCCCAATTATTCAATTTTTGATGAAATCACACAAAGTTCAATTTTGGACCCTTTGGGCCCCTTATTCCTAAACTGTTAGGACCAAAACTCCCAAAATCAAACCCAACCTTCCTTTTATGGTCATAAACCTTGTGTTTAAATTTCATAGATTTCTATTTACTTGTACTAAAGTTATGGTGCAAAAACAAAAAATAATGCTTAATAGGGCCCCTTTTTGGCCCCTAATTCATAAACTGTTGTGACCTCAACTCCAAAAATCAATCCCAACCTTCCTTTTGTGGTCATAAACCTTGTGCTAAAATTTCATTGATTTCTATTTACTTATACTAAAGTTATTGTGCGAAAACCAAGAATAATGCTTATTTGGGCCCTTTTTTGGCCCTTAATTCCTAAACTGTTGGAACCAAAACCCCCAAAATCAATCCCAACCTTCCTTTTGTGGTCATAAACCTTGTGTCAAAATTTCATAGATTTCTATTCACTTAAACTAAAGTTATAGTGCGAAAACCAAGAAAATGCTTATTTGGGCCCTTTTTGGCCCCTAATTCCTAAAATGTTGGGACCAAAACTCCCAAAATCAATACCAACCTTCCTTTTGTGGTCATAAACCTTGTGTTAAAATTTCATAGATTTCCATTCACTTTTACTAAAGTTAGAGTGCGAAAACTAAAAGTATTTGGACGACGGACGACGACGACGACGCAGACGCCAACGTGATAGCAATATACGACGAAAATTTTTTCAAATTTTGCGGTCGTATAAAAATGCACATATCACTAATATTTTTGTGACAATATGCCAGTGTCTTTCATTGCTTATAGTACATAATGAGTTTTGCTCATTGTTGAAAGTGGTGAACTACTGTGGATTCATTTATTTTCATGGATACCAATTTTTGTAAATTAAAGAAAAAAGTTGATGAATATTTGAATTCCTGGTTTTGATGAAGTCTGCATACATGCGTACAGAAAATTTGTTAAACATTGAACATTCGATTTCTTGGTTCACCTGTACCCACGAAATCCACGAAATCCACGAAAATTGGTATCCAATGAATAATATCAAATCCACAGTATAGATGCTAACATCACTGTCCTTTGTTCTCTAGGGGAAAGTTACCTAATTGGCAATCATACCACACCACCCTATCTTTACACAGTATGTCAAAGGAGACGAATTGTACACCTATCCTTTTAATATCTTTGGTTGGAAATCATAAACTTTCCCAGTCTTTCCGCACTTGTCTACATTAACTCCCAATAGGCAACTGTCAATTCAAACATTCATGAAAATAATCTATTTATTGGATTCTGGCTTCAAACTTGAGGAGTGCAATGGCTTTAATTCTTACAAAAAATATCTTTCAACCAGAAAGGAACACCAACTCAATCTGTAAGTCATCACTATAAAATTATGTACACAAAAGGAGATTCAGATCTGTACTCGTACAAAAAAAAAAAGTCCAGAAAAGTAAGAAAAAGTCCTGACAACTGTTTTGATTTCAAAATGAAGGAAGGACAGATATAAGTCATATAATATGCACTAGGCACTCAGGGGGCATAAATAAATATGTAAAGGAAATGAATTGGTCTTCTGAGAATAATTTATTTCTTTAATACAATAATATACAATCATGCATTAAATTTCAACATCTAACAATACATATATATGTAAATTGATTGTAGTAACGTCAAAATAAATCAGTAGACTAGTACTTCTGTTCCTGTTTACTATAAAAGATCTGTATTTCATGGCTTTGTATTTTTTAAGTGGAACAAATAGGACATTGTAAAAATCATGTCAATAATGTACCAGCTGTACTATCAATATGTCTTTCTTAAATCAAAGCATTGCAAAATAAAACAATATAATATATATATATATATATATATATACATGTTTTGTTTGTGTGTAACATACAGCTGCCAAAAAATGATTGGATTTTTTTACTTTTAAGGTGGTAGTCCGTGGTACCTAACACTACAGGGAGATAACTCTGTAAAATCAGCTTAACTTTTAAATTACTTTGTATTGTTAAGGAAATTGTAAGCTTCTCAAAGATGAAAATTAGAATTAGTCAAACTGCTATATATACAACCAATTTTTTCCCAAAAAGTGATTGGTTCAAGTTTTCTGAAATTTTATACTTTTTTCAAAGGGCCAAAGTAAATATTTGCCAAAATTTTATAAAAATCAAACAAGCCAAATTAATTTTAGTCAAGGTGTTGGGTACCACCTTAAACCTCATATAAAGATAAATCGTGTTTTCAAAGACAATTAAAGTACATTCCACACATCAAAGACTTCTAAGGATTCATTTTGTTAGTTATTTTCAACCCTCATTGAGGAGCTGATTTTTGTTTAATACTTCATAAATCATAGCACTTGCCTCATGCTTTTAAACAGACTCTATGCTTCAAAACTTAATAACCATAAATGACTCGCAATATTTTAATATATACAATCAATACAATTTTACAGTGCAAATAGCATGGTACCAGTATAAAAACAGCTGGATTTAGACTTTCAATTAAAAATATTTATTTCTTTTTTAATAATAAAAAAATATAGTTATATGAAAGACACTTGATACAAGTACATTTTTGTAAAATGGTTTATACAAAAAATTGTCATACATTTCATACTCATAGTGTATCTGATTTTGACTCTAATGTTTAGTTTCACATTTAATACACTAATTGATCCCTTAATACTTAAATCTTTTACACATATCATGTTCATGTTAATGTTTAATAAACTTTGCATTCAAAAATTGTTTGATACTGATTTGCATTTGTTCAATGGAGGAAATCATAATAAAAATATGCTTAGAAAAATGTTACATAATCTATTAAATTCTTCACAAATCTCCTCATATTTCCAAAATATATATATTTTTCTTTTAAATCAATCAATATTTTGTCACATAAATATATTTAGAACTTTCAAAATAATATCTACTTTTTTAACTATAAAACAATCATTTACTAGTAAATAAACATTTTATCAGGACATCAATTTCTAAATGAACATGTAAAAGTATAAGGGGAGATAACTCTATAATGAAAAGTCATAATGTATGATGATCTTTATGACATATTCATTAATAATTTGTGCTTTTTGCCATTTAAAACATGGTAGTCAGACAAATAAGCTAAGAAAGTAAGATGATTCAAGATTTGACAAAAATGCCTTATTCTTAATATAACATTGTATACCTAAAGCTATTCCAGAAATAAAATACAAAATTGGTCCAGAAGCACATTTTACACACCTCAACTTTGGATTTTTTTCAGGTTTAATCCATAGTCCAATAGAGGGTCTCATTGGGGGGTTCTGATCCCGGATCCCACTTACTTTTTTGTCTGCAATCCTGCGTCACGTTTAGACCCCAATGAGACCCACCCAATAATTCTAACAATCATGGTAATATTCTTATAAAGTACTCCCGACCCTCCATTTCCCTGTATGGTCAAATTTCTGGAATGACCCTTTACATTTCAATTGCATCTACATGCTACCGCATCACAGATTATCTTGGCAGGGTGCAAATTTTGGCAGATGTAGCATTCTTTTTTAATATGCCAATTTTTATACTAAATTTAAATTCACGCTAGCAATTGTTTCCTGCTAAAACCACAATAATGGCTTAAAATTGTTAAATTTTCACGCCCACCAAATAACCTATCATATGATATTACAATTCCTATTGATTGTTTTCTATGAACTATTTATTATCCATGGGGTCAGATAATATATTATATCAGCTGTCATTATACACCAAATATTCCTGTATCATGCAGTTTAAATGACATTAGCAGCTGTTTAAAATCTTCTACGGACCATCTGATACAGTGTGTAGGTACAGCGTGGTGACTGCTACTGGATGGGCTAAAATAAAACAATGTTAGATATTAAATTAAGACCAAAACAATACAAAATAATACACATATGTTTTTTTCAAGGAACTACACTCTGTGGATACTTATAGTTTGGTATTGCACAAGGTCATGTTTTATTCTGACTTTTAATGACATCTTCCCACTAAATCCATTAGATGTTGGATGTGTACTGATTGATATTTTAGTCTTAGGTACTAAGTACATGATTTTTTCTATTAGTTGTTATTAGCTCTAGTGGTCAATAACTGTGAGAACTTCCAGATCTGTACTTTCTGTTTTTTCTGTTTTTGGTAAGTATAAGTACTAGGGATGTCAAAAGATCTGAAATTTAATACTCGGATACTCTGTCATAATATTCGAGTACTCGCAAGTACTCGGATGAATCTTAAACGTCTATTGAAAAGTTTAAGTTAGATTTTAGGTGGGATGCAGTGCTTTTGTTATTACCTTTCATAAACATATTGACGAAAGACAAACGTACTACAAACATAGCTTGCTCCTCTGTTTTTTGTGTCAATGAAACAATAAATTAACGACTGCCGATTTTACAAATACCCTATCATAATAGCAATTATTGTTTGTTTACGTGTTTATGAACCAAATTTCAATAAAATCAAAATATTTTATAAGCAAAAACCAAAAATATTTGCATTTTAAGTTCGACAAAGTAGACAATATATGTAGCATCTGTTCCTGAGGAGTTGGTATTTTTTATAACACGACTTGTCTATTAATTTGTCAACAACAATTATGATATTGGACTTCAAATTACTTGTGCTTTTTCGTGTTGCTCAGTATTACTTTTTCTGTGTTTTTTTTTTTTTTTGCACTATCGTTTGTCTGATTTCCTTTTTTTTCTTTAGCCATGACGTTGTTAGTTTATTTTCAACTTTTGTTGTTGAATGTCGCTCTCATACTTTCGCATATCTCTAAATTGTAAATTAAACAATTATAGTTAAGCTTTAAAAAAAGAGTAATTAAATTAATTTAGATATACATCTCATACCAATCAGAAGTCTTGATTAACAAACAAAGGTAAGTTTTTACGGCTTGTGATGAGTTAATTATTAATCCATGAAAGTGTTGATCCGTGTACAAACACCGTTAAAAATGTCTCAATCAGTTGTGTAGGGTTCCCCGCAGGTTACTTTGATTTTGGGTTTGTTTAAAAATATGATCTGGTCAACAATTTCAGACGAAAGACTGTTTAACTCTCTATTTTTTGGTTACAAGGAGTGCACATGAAAATATTCCCTGGAAAGGAAAGGACGTTGCTGGTACTACTATAACAGATAGTATCCTCAGGATAAACATATTTATGTTGTTAATTGATTTTATTGAGTATTACGAAGGAGAAATTTCAACAGAACTAAAATTGAGTGGAAATAAGAAGAGAACTATCTCAAGATGTATAAAAAGCAAACGAGTATCCGAGTACTAAAACTGTACTCGAGTACTCGGTCTTCCGAGCGAGTACCTGAGTACTCGAGTACTCCTTGCCACCCCTAATAAGTACCCATCCAAGTCAACTCTGTTTTTTTGTTAGATGCATTTCTATTTGTATCCATCTCATGAGTTAAGCCTTTTAACCTTTTTTTACAATTTGTTCTTATGTTGTGCTGTAACACAACTGTCCCAGGTGAGGAGAGGGTTGAGTGCTCACAAACATTTTTAACCCTGCCACATTCTGTATGTGCCTGTCCCAATTTTGGAGCCCATAGTGAAGTAATTGTCCTTAATTCATGTCCGTCATATTTGTTTTTCCTATATGGACCATAATTTGCTATTGGGCTCGTTTCCTATAACAATAGAAAAGTGATAAAAATGTGTATTACTGTAAGAAAAGTTGTAACTACATCTAAAGATGCCTTTATTTTTATCAACATACAAGTGTATGCTACTCTTCCCTAGAAAAAAAAATTGAAATTAACAAATTTCAAAGATTATACGACCGTATTTTTGTGTCGTTTCTCGCGTTACTTTTCGCTTCCGAAGTGCATAACGCTGACTGATTTATAGATAATTGTCACCGGCAAATTCGTAACTTTTGCTTTCAAATAATAAAGAACATTGACCAATAAGAATAGTCAGAAGAAAATGCTGAGAACTATAAGTATTTCTGTAGCAGTGTAAGAACACTAGCGTTACTTTGGTTTCCGATTTCGTAACGCAAATTTTAGATGATGTAATCTGCTTTGTTGTAATAGAATTCTTTATAACAATATGCAAATATGAACTCTCGCGAGATGTTCAAACAGGTAAATCAGAGATTATTTACATTCTAGTTTTGTTCTTCGAAATAATTAAGTTAGAAAATGACGTTATCGTTATGCGTTACATTTCACACGAAACAGAAGTCCAGTTATTTCCTTTTTTTTTATTAAAATTGTTTTTGTCGTTAAGTTCTAATCATTTCCAGTCATACGTGAAACATGTGACTAACATGTGATCACGCCCCTTACGACATATTTAGGAGTTTTATAATACTGTTACATTTAAGATGGATTTTAAGAAAAAGTATACTGTTCAGATTATTTTAAGCAGATTTTGCAATAAAATAAAACTAAAAAAATGCTTTCGGTTTCTTATGGTTTCCTGTCGCGTTTAAAAAAAACTTTAATTTAACATTGAAAATAGATTTTAAATATTAACATGAAGCAAGTAACACTAGTAATGGTGTTCATTTATGTCTTTTGAAATATATTGTGCAAAATAAAGAAAATAAAGATTGGCTTCCTGTTTGGTTTCCTGTCACGTAAACAGTGAATCAAAATGTATTAATTTTTTCTTGAAAAACTCAATTGTTCCATTAATACTATTCTAACACCAACACAACCAACAGAATAAAAGTTAAAGTTTTAGAACTTATAAAAAAGGATACAAAAAGAAACCAAAGGCCGAATACCAAATTATGGTCCATATTTGCCTTAAAGTTAGTCCTCAGGTGCAAAAAGCTTCAATTTTGATGTTTTTTCGATCTTTTTCTCGACCTGTAATTCTGAGAGATGCTAATAGATGCATCCATCTGTAGTTTTCATGTAGAGTGGACACCAGTGAACTTTCATCACAACAGTTGTTAGGCCGGAGTGAAACTGATCTGGGTTCATCAGTGTAAAGAAGGTTATTTACAGCAAATTCACAACATTTCCGATTTTTTCCGATTTTGAACTTTAACTTGACTTGCAACCGGAAGTAGTTGTTTCCTCGGCGTATTTTGATAATGAACACGATTAGTCGTTGTGTGCCTTTAGGTTAACAGTATTTGTCAAGGTTTCAGTCCTCTTAACTCTGTGTTTTAGACCTTGAAGGTAAGCCCACCCCTCCAAAAAAACAAATTTTGTCTGATATCAAATTTTGAAGTTCGTATTTGAGCTCAAAATGAATATCAAAAGTGAGAAACATGACAATCAATAGTGTCAGATTGAGGAAATACAAGTTAAAAGTTTTTTTCTTTACTGGATTTAAAGAATTTTACATTGCCAATGATTTGGAATAAATTGTATATAACTGGAATTTCAAAACCAAATATAAATACATTTTTTTTGGCTAAAACATCAAGATACAACGATTATGGTATCCTGTATCAATGAAGAAAATATGGAAATTTCTGAATAAATTGTACCAATTGTTTTCAAAACAATCACATATTTAGGAGTTTTATAATACTGTTACATTTAAGATGGATTTTAAGAAAAAGTATACTGTTCAGATTATTTTAAGCAGATTTTGCAATAAAATAAAACTAAAAAAATGCTTTCGGTTTCTTATGGTTTCCTGTCGCGTTTAAAAAAAACTTTAATTTAACATTGAAAATAGATTTTAAATATTAACATGAAGCAAGTAACACTAGTAATGGTGTTCATTTATGTCTTTTGAAATATATTGTGCAAAATAAAGAAAATAAAGATTGGCTTCCTGTTTGGTTTCCTGTCACGTAAACGGTGAATCAAAATGTATTAATTTTTTCTTGAAAAACTCAATTGTTCCATTAATACTATTCTAACACCAACACAACCCACAGAATAAAGGTTAAAGTTTTAGAACTTATAAAAAAGGATACAAAAAGAAACCAAAGGCCGAATACCAAATTATGGTCCATATTTGCCTTAAAGTTAGTCCTCAGGTGCAAAAAGCTTCAATTTTGATGTTTTTTCGATCTTTTTCTCGACCTGTAATTCTGAGAGATGCTAATAGATGCATCCATCTGTAGTTTTCATGTAGAGTGGACACCAGTGAACTTTCATCACAACAGTTGTTAGGCCGGAGTGAAACTGATCTGGGTTCATCAGTGTAAAGAAGGTTATTTACAGCAAATTCACAACATTTCCGATTTTTTCCGATTTTGAACTTTAACTTGACTTGCAACCGGAAGTAGTCGTTTCCTTGGCGTATTTTGATAATGAACACGATTAGTCGTTGTGTGCCTTTAGGTTAACAATATTTGTCAAGGTTTCAGTCCTCTTAACTCTGTGTTTCAGACCTTGAAGGTAAGCCCACCCCTCCAAAAAAACAAATTTTTTGTCTGATATCAAATTTTGAAGTTCGTATTTGAGCTCAAAATGAATATCAAAAGTGAGAAACATGACAATCAATAGTGTCAGATTGAGGAAATGTGCATACACTACGAATTAAATGGCATTACAATGACCTCTAAATGTATGGAGCGCCATTGATGCCAAAATAACGGTGGTCTGGGTACGGCCGTAATATTATGGCCCCCGCACTACAAGGGTTAACATTATTCTTAGTTTTATAAAAATGTTATTACAAGTAGCAGTTTTGTTTTGTATCATCCCTACTAACAACTATATTTCTCAAATGGCATTCCCTTCTCCCTTATGGTACCTACTCTATGTTGACAGGATCATTGAATGTTATATCCCTCATGTCATTCCCCTCTCCCTTATGGTACCTACTCTATACTGTTAAGGATCATTAAGATTGAAATAAACAATTAATTTCCCCATAGGCAACAATGATAGCCTTTTTTGAGATACAGACTTTAGAAAGTTGATTTTTTCAACAAAACCTTGGTAGAATTACAGTAAAGTTATTCTGACAGTATTTTTTGGTCCAAAAATATAGATTCCTGTTTCTTTTCTTAAAGTATTTTGTACTTATCTCCCATGCCTATCAATTTCGCACTTAAAAATATGTGTCTCTTCTTAGCGTTGAAAAGTCATCTCATTTCCGTTAGGGCTAAGGAAAATAATTTGTTTGGCCTTTGGTATAATGCAGAATGCACGAAGTCCCTAATAATAAACTAGAGGCTCTCAAGAGCCTGTGTCCTCACCTTGGTCAATGTGCATATTAAACAATGGACACAGATAAATTCACGACAAAATTGTGTTTTGGTGATGGTGATGTGTTTGTAGATCTTACTTTACTGAACATTCTTGTTGCTACAATTATCTCTATCTATAATGAACTTGGCCCAGTAATTACAGTGAAAAATATTTTCTAAAAATTTACAAAAATTTATGAAAATTGTTAAAAATTGACTATAAAGGGCAATAAATCCTTAAGGGTCAATTGACAATTTTGGTCATGTTGACTTACTTGTAGATCTTATTCTGCTGAACATTATTGCTGTTTACAGTTTATCTCTATCTATAATAATATTCAAGATAATAACAAAAATCTGCAAAATTTCCTTAAAATTACTTATTTGGGGGCAGCAACCTAACAATGGGTTGTCCAATTTGTCTGAAAATTTCAGGGCAGATAGATCTTGACCTGATAAACAATTTTACCACATGTTAAACTTGCTCTAAATGCTTTGCTTTCAGAGCTATAAGCCAAAATCTACATTTTACCCCTATGTTCTATTTTTAGCCATGGCCGCCATCTTGGTTGGTTGGCCGGGTCCATCCACACACCTTTTAAACTAGATACCCCAATGAGGATTCTGGTCAAGTTTGGTTAAATTTGGCCCAGTAGTTTCAGAGAAGAAGATTTTTGTAAAAGTTAACGGACAACGGGACACCAAGTGATGAGAAAAGCTCACTTGACCTTTCAGGTCAGGTGAGCTAGAAATAACGGGTGCACATATCAACCAATCAGGATAAGCCATACTCTTAATTCTGAATACCATGTTATGCTCATAAAATGGCTGAACCCATACAATGTAATGGTTTATTGTAACCTATTATGTTATTAGGATATCTGATTCAGTCATTTCATTCCCCTCTCCCTTATGGTACCTACTCTATATTGACAGGATCATTGAATGTAATCAGGATATCTGATTCAAACTCTGATAATCTGATCAGTCCCATGTGGATGCTGATAGTGTTCTTTGCCACCTCATTAAACTTGGCTACATTCTGTTGTCCTAAGATGTACCAGGCACTATCAAAACTGTAAAAAACAAAAAAAATCTAAAAATTAAGTCTACACAACATTCATTGACTTATAGAATTTTTTTTAAGAAAATGTTTTATAAATAAAAAAACCAGGATAATTTCACTACAACATCAAAGTTAACTTTGGACTCAATTCCCTTCTTTGTAAATCAATTCTCAAATAGAAGATTAAAAGCTCTGCAAAACAAATGTCTCCAGAGGACTATGACCTTGACATCACTTTACCATTTTAAGACTGCAAATATTTGGCAGTCACATAAAATCAGATTGGAACAAGCAAGACCACAGACTGTTTAACCTGTATAGTCATCAATAGACTTAGTTTGGTAGTCATTCACAATTCAATCTTTTACATGACTTTTCATATTAATTTTATATTTTTTGTCAAATTTTATATTTTGAATGAAAGTTCTACAAGTTTGGTCTCTTACGTGCATTTTGATATTTTTTTGTATTGAAATGTCTAATTTCTTTTATTAGTCACAGTGAAATTCATGTTTAATGGTGAATAAGGTTTTAATGATCCATTATATCAAAGAGGTATTAATTTTAATCAAAGGTTGGTACAAATCAAACCTTGACATGATTTTTTTTCCATTTTTTTTCTACTTACTGTGGATTCATTAATTTTCGTGGGTACCAATTTTCATGTATTCAGAAAAAACTTGCATGTTTGTTGATATTTAATTTGGTGGTTTTGCGGAAGTCTGCATGCAAGTCTATATAAAATATGTTGTTCCTTGAACATTTAATTTTGTGGTTCACTTGTAACCACAAAAACCACGAAAATTGGTATCCAACGAAAAATAATGAATCCACAGTATTTGTCAAATTTCTTATTTAAAGAATAAGTAAGTGTTGGCTAACTTGTGCCATGATGACTTTGGACTTTTTTCTATTTAAACAAAATTTTACAAAAAAGAATTAGATTTGATAAAAATTTAACAGTTATATCAAATGTAAGGAACATTCAATGAAATCATCAAGTTTCACTGATTATCTCCCCTTGATTAAATAAGTAAAAGTAGATTATCTAATTTATAAGTAAAAATATATAAGTTTGATGTCTTTATAATGGTTTTTTTCAAGGACTGACTATAGCTGTGTACATATATAACATTTGAAATTAACAATCAGTTTAACTTTAATTAATAAATAAGATTGGATCTTTTTATCATGATGAAAAATTTATCAGAGAAACATGACAGTTTTTATTGCACACTTAAGTGAAAATTAGAAGAACTGCCCTTCCCAGCCAAACAAAAATCAAAATTAAATGAGTAAATATAACAATCAAAATCACTACTCCTTATTTATATATATCAAAATTAAACGAGTAAATATAGCAATCAAAATCACTACTCCTTATCTTATATCATTTGTTACTGATTCATTTGATTAACTCTTAAACAATTGATATAAATCTTACTGTTCACTGGACAACTTGTCATCTGATATCTGTTCTGTGTGTGTAATCTCACAACTTACTGTTCACTGGACAACTTGTCATCAGATATCTGTTCTGTATGTGTTATCTCACTACTTACTGTTCACTGGACAACTTGTCATCTGATATCTGTTCTGTGTGTGTAATCTCACAACTTACTGTTCACTGGACAACTTGTCATCAGATATCTGTTCTGTATGTGTTATCTCACTACTTACTGTTCACTGGACAACTTGTCATCAGATATTTGTTCTGTGTGTGTTATCTCACTACTTACTGTTCACTGGACAACTTGTCATCTGATATCTGTTCTGTATGTGTTATCTCACTACTTACTGTTCACTGGACAACTTGTCATCTGATATCTGTTCTGTGTGTGTTATCTCACTACTTACTGTTCACTGGACAACTTGTCATCAGATATCTGTTCTGTGTGTGTAATCTCACTACTTACTGTTCACTGGACAACTTGTCATCTGATATCTATTCTGTAAGTGTTATCTCACTACTTACTGTTCACTGGACAACTTGTCATCTGATATCTGTTCTGTATGTGTTATCTCACTACTTACTGTTCACTGGACAACTTGTCATCTGATATCTGTTCTGTATGTGTTATCTCACTACTTACTGTTCACTGGACAACTTGTCATCTGATATCTGTTCTGTATGTGTTATCTCACTACTTACTGTTCACTGGACAACTTGTCATCTGATATCTGTTCTGTATGTGTTATCTCACTACTTACTGTTCACTGGACAACTTGTCATCAGATATCTGTTCTGTATGTGTTATCTCACTACTTACTGTTCACTGGACAACTTGTCATCTGATATCTATTCTGTAAGTGTTATCTCACTACTTACTGTTCACTGGACAACTTGTCATCTGATATCTGTTCTGTGTGTGTTATCTCACTACTTACTGTTCACTGGACAACTTGTCATCTGATATCTGTTCTGTGTGTGTTATCTCACTACTTACTGTTTACTGGACAACTTGTCATCAGATATCTGTTCTGTGTGTGTTATCTCACTACTTACTGTTCACTGGACAACTTGTCATCTGATATCTGTTCTGTGTGTGTTATCTCACTACTTACTGTTCACTGGACAACTTGTCATCTGATATCTGTTCTGTATGTGTTATCTCACTACTTACTGTTCACTGGACAACTTGTCATCTGATATCTGTTCTGTATGTGTTATCTCACTATCTTGTGGTGATACATCATTGCCTTGGGCTAAGTCTTCAAAATGGGTTCTAAAAAAGAAAGAAAACAATTATAAAACTGTAAAATTTTAAATTGTTTTATTTAAATGCGATTATTTAAATGCTATTATCAAAGATTAACAACATATTACACCACAACATTTTTTAATCATCATTCTTTACTATTTATTTTGACAATTTCTGGCTAATAGAATAATTCTTTATTTAAAGAAACTTTACATGCCATGTGAAATTTGAGGAGAAATCCTATTATCAACAGTTAAAACCACTACTATGTAGCTTTTGCAATACCAAATTTTATCTAATCTTTTGCTAATGTCTTGTAATTGGTGATTGGTGTAATAAAAGATTTTGAGTGTGGCAAAAGAAACATTGTACATGTTAGATTTCTGTTTTGTACAAACAGTTATAAAAACATTTTAAAGTGAGCAGAGGAGAAGAAATTTTAAAATTTTGTAATTTCCTTCTTTTCATCAGTGCTAAATGTACATCATCCAGAGTCTTACTAGGACAAAGTAAGTAAATTTTAGTACTATCACTTTGAGTCTCCTTTTTATTTACTCTCTCAATCTACTGATTTCTCGTTACTACAATTGATCAGGTCTCCTTTTGGCGTACATGACCTTCCGAATTAGACTTATTACCAGGTTTGTACTAACATGAGCAACAGGACGGGTGCCACATGTAGAGCAGGATTTACATACACTTCTTGTGCACCTGAGATCACTGCCAGTTTTCAGTGGGGTTTGTGTTGCTTAGTCTTTCTATGTTGTTTTTTGTATACTATTTTTGTCTTTGTCTTTTTTTTCTTAGTCATGGCATTGTCAGTTTATTTTTATTTATGTGTTTAAATGTCCCTCTGGTATCTTTCACCCTTTTTTCTAATATATGTCTTACTTAATGGCTACATCATCTCCACCTTCTACATATTCCATAATCTCTATTATTACACTTTGGTCAGTTTCAGCATGCGTGAATACTTCTTGATTGTCTGGAATCTGTCTGAAGTCACTGAAAAATAAATAAAGGGAAATAATTACACTCTACTCTAGTCCATTTCTGCATGTGAAAAATAATTCCTGAATGTGTGGAATTAGTGTGTAAATAATTCCTGATTGTGTGTAGAATCTGACTAAAGTTGCAGAAACATATTCGAAGGGGGATAACTGCACTACTTTGTAAAAACTTAGGGATCAGGGTGAAATAAAATATTAAAAATCAATGTAATTTACAAGGTGAATTATAAAAATAGTTTGAATATTCATTAAAATGTTAAAAGGAGAAATCAAATCACAACTCTCCAAAGGGAGATAATTATAACAATCTAGATATATATGCATGCATAACAAATACTAGTTGAGTTCTTTTCCTTAACAATAATCTAGTCCTTTCTATGAGACAAATATGATGTGCTAAAACCTTTTTTAATATCTTAAGTAGAAGAACAAATTTCTTATTTATATATATAGCTGGTGATGTAATTTAAATTTTAAATATATATAGTTTTAAAACTATGTAAAATATTGTATATTATTATTCATTACAAGATTAGTTTGAGACACAAAATATTCTTTAAACTGCTCACATTTTATATTTAGCTTTAGTTTTCGTTTATTTTTACGCAAATCGTAAGTAATATAATTTACCGATAAAAAAACGAGGTCAAAATCAAGTATAGTTTTTTTTTTTTTTTTATAAAACTTTAATGCAATTGAAAGAATTAACAACAACATTTTGCTTTTCAATCTTTTATTTGTTTCAAGCAATTATGTAATCGTAAAATGAAAATTAAGTAGACTTATTAGCATTAGTGAATAATATTTTCTTTTTTACTTGTATTCTAAACTTTGAGATTTGTGTAATTTTCTTTAAACTGCCCACATTTCTTCAGCGTTAGTCTCCGTTTATTTTTACACAATTATATCTCTTTTGTGAATTAAATATTTATTTACTGACAAAAAAAACAAAGTCAAAATCAAATACTGTTGTTTTTACTAAAACTAATCTTAAATGTACAGTGTAATTAAAAGAATTAACAATAACGTTTTGCTTTTTAATCTTTTATTTGTTTCAAGCAATCAGATATATAACCTGATTATCGATAGACAGGAAATACAATTGTTTAATTACATTATAAATCTCACATACCTTGACTCTCGCGTACCGGCATTGATCAGAAGGATTAGGGCAATTAATTGCCTGGTGTGACACTGCATCACACCGGAATGGGAGAGATGTCGCTAATACAATAAACAAAAGGTAGCGAATTTACGCGGAAGTCGGAGGGAATACTCCAAAATTTCTCCGAGGATTTAGGGAGGGATGTCGGAGTTTCCTGGTGTTACACCAGGAAAAAGTTCGGTGTATGGAGTTTGGGATTACAAACTCCGTGGGCGTACTGTAGTCTCTCAATTCTTAGTACATGTATACACTATGTTTTATATATGTTTTTGATTTTTTTATGTTGTATGTAATTTTTCATATATGTATTTAAATATTTTGTTATTCAAGTGATGAGACTTTAATAAAATATTAAAACTGAATCTGTGTTAGTCTCTCAAATATAATTTTGACAGGAATTTGCATAAGCAAGTGTGATAACAAAAGTCATCCAGGAAGAAGATTGGTTTTAGATACCTGGGAGCTTATTCACGAAGCTTCCGTTAACTAACGGACCCGTTAACTTAACGGAGACGTTAACGGGTACGTCCGTTAAAATTTAACGTGGTATTCACAAACGTCTCCGTTAACACTGAGTTAGCGGACGCGCTATTAACGGGTCCGTTAGCATGCAAATTAATTAGGATAGATGAAACGGTGCTTTTTATTGGATATCGATTGCTCATTTGAATAAATTGAATTATTTCATATCAAATATGTTTTGTTCTTCTTTTTTAAATTTTTCTTTTAAGAGTTCCTTCAAAATTTATACAAATGCAGCGATTCAAGGTAGATTACTTAAATATACATGAAACCAGCGAGAAATTAAATATTTCAACACATTTCGCTCATCTGCCTCCCTTGAATGCCAAAAATATTTGCCAAGATATCGACGCCAAAATTTGAGGTAAGTTCGGCATGATGCCTTGGAGTGATCTTGAATTTTCTTCTTTTTCTTTTTTATGTGTTTTGAAAGAAATTTCCTTGGGTAACATAAGAATATATGAATTATAAATTATATTTACTACCTCTACACCTGGGTGTTACAATAAATGTTATTAACAATTTTGATGAACTGCTCGGGGTCAGTTTTCTCTTTTGCTATTCGAATTGATACGCCCCAATGAAAACGCAAAAAAGTCACCTTTTCTGCAATTTCTCACGTTATTTTCGTTTATGACGTTGTTGTATGAATAGACGTCACAATTTTCAAAATCGGTCGGTAAAAAGATGGAGAACGAAAATGACAGAAAGAGAAAGCCAAGGTTTTCACAAAAGGAGGTGGATGTTCTCATAGAGAAGGTTCGGTGTCAATCCGACACACTTTTTTCACGCTTTAGTGACACTTTAACAAACAAAAAGAAGAAATCGGCATGGATGGAGGTTCAAAACTCTGTAAACGCCACATCTATGGTATATAGGAATGTTGATGAAATAAAGAAAAAATGGGACGATGTCAAAAGAAACACAAAGAAGAGGGCAGCCAGTGTAAGACGGGACAGAAATCTGACAGGCGGGGGTGAAAGTTGTGTGGAGCCTCTGTCCTCAGTTGAAGAAGCAGTGGTGTCCCTTATAGGAGAAGAGAAAATATATGGCATTAGCGAAGGACTCGATTGTTTCCAGCAACAGACAGCCGAGGTTCGTATATTAAAAAAAGGAAAACAGTTAAAAAAAAACACTTCTGTGGTCAATTAATTTATATAAAAAGTCATATTCGCATACAGTCGAATGTAAAATTTGCAAACAAAGGAACACTTTCTCGCAAGTCTATAGTTACGCATATAATATTCCCCATTCCTAATTTACACCAACAATTACGGGTAACTATGAAAAGCATTCTTATTTGATAACAAGTCTATTTTTTGTATGTGTATTTATTCTTTTATAAACAATACCCGTAAAAAATAATGTCTTTCTTTATTTTCTACGGGTAAAGTTTTTCATGTTATGATCCTAATGGCTTACCATACACATCGGACGTCATCAACAGTCAGGCAAATTGAAATATATCAGCGTGTTTGATCCATCCGCAGATTGATCTCAAATATCAAAGATGCCATGGCATCTACAACTAAAAAAAACCTTTAGTAGCTTAAAATCACGCATTTTAATTTTAAGGGGCTGTATCTTTTGAGCAACTATCTTGAAAGCAACATTTCATGAGTAGCAACGCTAGAACATTTACGCATGAACGACGGTTTTAAATAAAGATTTTTTTTAAATAATCATTTACCATAATTGATCATATTTCCTTTCAATAGACTACTGTTATAGCAAGTGTACACCAACAACCAGTAAGCCCAGTATGCCATGCAGAAGTACGGGATAGATTTGGAGTGAAAAGCCCGAGACCAGCCTTGAGTGCCCCAGATGAACTTCAATGTGTAGATGCAGACATGCCACAGAATAAGAAACAGAAATTTTCAAAGGTTACTGCAGCAATCCCGGAAAATGAAAGGTACTTCGATACTTAACTAACTGTTACACATTGATGGATATTGGGCTAAAAGTTTCCTGTTGATGAGATCACTATGACCTATATTTTACACATGACTCTTGTATAAACATTTTTTAATCAACATGGCAAACAGTCGGGGAATGCCGTGTTTCAAACATTCTAGTTTTGTAATTTTTACCCACTAAAAGATTATTGTTCAGTGTAAAACTATCCGTACACTAATGACATATCCATTTACGGAATAATAAGATGTCATATTGTTTAACAGTCGTAATACATAGATAAATAAATGACCGTCTGTAACTTGGTGGTTCTTTTTTACCCTCCAAAAAGCCATATTGCTAACACAACACTGTTCTTGAAATCAACCAAAATTTCATCAATACAACTACATTGTCATGAAAATAAGGAAATAAAAAAAGACAACTCATGAGAAACAATTCAAATAGACAAGGAATGATGAGAAGAAGGAAAGTCCATGCACAAGTATTACAAACGGCAATAGCGACTTAGGCATGACCCGGCACCGTGGAAACAACTGCAATGGTCATGACTTGGTACAGACATTTCCCATTTTCCGATGGAGACTTTTTTTTATAAACTTGAACCAAAAGCCTATATCTTTATATATATATATATATATATGCGATTTACTATATACTCGCCTAATTTTCAATTGACACGTGTTTACAATATTTACATTAGGTGTATGTTTCACTATAATACGTTATTTTGATTGGCTAACTGCAATTCTATAATGAATTGAAACATTTATGTTGACACGTGCTTCTACAAAAAAAGTGCACAGGTTTTCATGATCATAGCGAAAAAATCTTAATATAAGTATTGAGTTGTTCTTTTTAGTAATTTCATAGGGATGAAAAAGCGTTGACCGTGCGCACATTTAAAAAAAATAAGGTACCTCGGTCAACCCTTGTACACCCCCAATGAATTTAACAAAACAAGCACCCAATTTTTAATTGTTAGCACTGTATTGTGACGATATGTCAATCAAGCATGTAGTATCAATGGTTGATTGTTAACACATAAAGACGTTACTCGCGATGTTCGTACATGTAAGCGTAACACAACGTCGCGAAATTTTTCGTTACGTTCAAACCAAAACTTCGACTGAAACGTTGGTTTTTAAGCGTGTGCAACTAAACAGTTTAGACGAAAATCATAGTTTAGTGGTTACAATTAATGAAATACATATATGTTACGCGGAAGGTATAAAAAATAGCCGTTTTTTTAGCTCACCTGGCCTACACCTGGCCTAAAAGGCCATGTGAGCTTTTCTCATCACTTGGCGTCCGTCGTCGTCGTCG
The DNA here is from genome assembly GCF_965363235.1 of Mytilus galloprovincialis. Classification (NCBI taxonomy): domain Eukaryota; kingdom Metazoa; phylum Mollusca; class Bivalvia; order Mytilida; family Mytilidae; genus Mytilus; species Mytilus galloprovincialis. The sequence continues at coordinate 50,154,315 of NC_134850.1, forward strand.
TTAACAATTTTTCAAACATCTTCTCCTCTGAAACTACTGAATGGATTTGAATGAAACTTAGCATGATTGTTCCTTAGATTATCCTGCACAAAGTGTGTGCTTCGATTTTTGATCCGTCAAAAAACATGGCCGCCGTTACTTAAAATAGAACATAGGGGTCAAATGCAGTTTTTGGCTTATATTTCAAAAACGAAAGCATTTAGAGCAAATCTGACATGGGGTAAAAATGTTCATTAGGTCAAGATCTATCAGCCCTGAAATTTTCAGATGAATCAAACAAACCATTGTTGGGTTGCTGCCACTTAATTGGTAATTTTAATGAAATTTTGCAGTTTTTGGTCATTATCTTGAATATTATTATAGATAAAGATAAACTGTAAACAGCAAAAATGATCAGCAAAGTAAGATCTACAAATAAGTTAATATGACCATAATTGTCAATTGACCCCTTAAGGGGTTATTGTCCTTTAATGACAATTTTTCACAATTTGTTCATCATATTTGCTAACTTTAAAAAATCTTCTCCTCTAAAACTACTCAACCAAATTCAACCAAACTTCAACTGAATGATCAGTAGGGTGTATAAAATAAAGTTTGTGCTTTATTTTTTATTTCGTCAAAAAACATGGCCGTCATGGCTAAAAATAGAACACAGGGTAAAATGCAGGTTTTGGCTTATATCTCAAAAACTCCAGCATTTAGAGCAAATAAGACAAGAAGTTAAAGTATTTATTAGGTCAAGGTCTACCTGTCCTGAAATTTTCAGCCGAATTGGATAACTGGTTTTTCAGGTATAATGCCCCTGAATTGATGATTTTAAAGAAATTTTGCAGTTTTTGGTTATTATCTTGAATATTATTATAGATACAGATAAACTGTTAATAGCAAAAATGTTAAGCAAAGTAAGATCTACAAATAAGTCAATTTGACCAAAATTGTCAATTGACCCCTTAAGGAGTTATTGCACTTTAAAGACTTTTTTCACAATTTGTTCATCATGTTGACTTACTTTAAAAAATCTTCTCCTTTGAAACTGCTGTATAAATTTCAGCCAAACTTAGGCTAAATGAGTTTCAGAGTATCTAGTATAAATTTTATATTTCATTTCCTTGTATGTCAAAAAACATAGCTCCTATGGCTAAAATAGAACATAGGAGAAAATGATTTTTTTTTTGCTTTTGAAGAAAATAGGACGATTCAAAGAACATTTAAATAAATTGAAAAGCCAAAATAATCATTGATGAGAGATTTAACCAAAAAAATTAAGGTGAGCGATTCAGGCTCTTGAGAGCTTCTTGTTTTTAAATTAATCTAATCGCATGCAGCATAAAACATAGTTTTAACAATTGTCGTTTTCGTTTTTATTTTAAAAAAACAACAACATTATTTTGAATATTATATCACAAAATTATATATTTTGGACTTGCATCTTGCCAACTACAACGATTTTCAAATGAGGTACGAACATCGCGCGTAACGTCAAAGCATTGATCGTAATTGAAAGAAACAGTAAACACGTGCAGTCCTTCTGACAGGGGTTTAGAAAGTCAATAATCGATCCGGGATAGTACAAATCCGTTCGACCAATTTCACCTTTTCCCTTGCTGTTTAATTTCGTTACCACAATATATTCCCACTGGCCTGATAGCAATGACATATGATACGATTATTATACGGTAAACTTTAATTGGAAGTGTAATATTTTCGTTGCTTGAGTTTATGGAAGTTTAGTATGTACAATGTTTTTGTATTTTTTTTTTAGTTTAGTAACTCTTCAAAAACAACTAATTGAGATCGAGAAAGAAAGACTTGCTATTGAAAGGGAAAGGCTGAGGATAGAGCGCCGACGTCTAGAAATTGAAGAAAACAGACACGTCTCTTACCAAACACCAGCCCAGTGCAATAACCAGACACAGAACCAGATACCATCTGAATTCGAACTTTTCAGTTCTGCATTTATGCACAACCTGTAGCTACATTGTGTATATGATCATTTGAATAGATGTCAATTTTATATTTACCTAACATCTTTTTCTTATTGCCATAAAAAAGAAGTGGTGTGATTGCCAATGAGAAAACTATCCACAAGAGACCAGAAATAAACAGCCATATAGGTCACCGTACGGCCTTCTACAATGAGCAAGTCCATACCGCATAGTCAGCAATATCAGATCCCTTTTTTGCACCTTTTAAGCTGTCTGCGTCATTATCTTGAAATTCATTTACATTCCTGTCAACTCCATCATCATCTTGTTTATTAGCACTGTACCAGAAAAACTATCAAAGACATTTTTGCCGTTCTTACTGTAATTGACCTTTAAAGGCCAACCATCGGTACAAAAACACTTGTCATGTTGGTCATTTGTAGGTAATGGCTTTTTCATATGTTTATATATAGTTTAGAAATAGTTAACGCCCTACCATATGTACCCTGGGTTTTGTTTAAGCATGTGCGGCCAAATTTGTGTCATGCTGGACATAAAGTTCACAAATCTAATATAATCTATAGACACCACAAGGAACATTTGAAACGAGTTTTGTGAATATCTGTTCAAAAGTTGTTCCAGGGAAGCAATGTTAACAGACGATGGATGCAGATAAGCTGCAATGAGCATCCTTTATAACAAAAAGAATATGTGGTGTGATTGCCAATGAGACAACTCTTCACAAGAGACCAAATAACACAGAAAGTAACAACTATAGGTTACCGTAAGCCTTCAATAATAAACAGATCCCATACAGCATAGTCAGCTTTAAAAATCCCTGAAAAGACAAGTGTAAAACAATTCAAAACAAAAAACTTACGGCCTAATTAAGGTAGAAAAAATGAAGAAGAAAAAAACAAACATGTAACACAGCAACAAACGACAACCACTGAATTACAGGCTCCTGACATTCGGTCATAATAGCTTAAAAGGGTAAGGCTTTAAAATAAACGAAACATTATCTATGATATATGCATTTACCATTGGAGAGACAGTTTAAATGTTGGAATAAGATGTCTTGTACATTATGTTACATGTTTTTAAATACATTTCATTTACAGACTCATTCAAATCGTTCTCTAATCAATCTCGCCCTCACAGTTATTCCTGCATTGTCATCATGGTCATTTACATTAACATCATCTCCGTTATCATTTCGTCCCATGGGTGGTACATCATCTTCAGGAATTGGTACACCGTCTTCTTCACAGATGTTATGCAATACACCAGTTGCAATAATGGCTTTGATAGCGTTCTTCAGTTCAATGGTAATTGCTCCTCCTAATAATGATAATATTTGATAATATAAATACAGAATTCAGACAAAATGTGTAATATAGGGTTATTGCATGAATATTGGGGAATATTATCCCGAGTAGAATTTTATATTGCACGAGCTTGCGAGTGCAATATATGTTCTACGAGGGACAATATTCCCCAATATTCATGCAATGACCCTTTTATTGTATAGCAATATATGTTTAAAAGTAAATTGGTTTAAACTAAGATTTTGTCGTTGACGACGTCATGAATTTTGAAGATTTATTGCACTAGTGCAATATTAGAATTGATTGCACGCTAACTTTTCTGTTGGAAATATTATATTGCTATACAATAATAACATAAACTACTTTTTTTTGTTTCTGTGACTATCTAAAGAGAGAATATACCAAAGTATCAAAACGGTTCGGTAACACGTATTACTTAATCGACATAAAGACAAACAATAAATAAGACAGCAAAATACACAGATGCTTATGGTGTAGAATCACTAATTAGGGCCCGGCAAAAAGAACATATTTTCGGCAAAAAATATTCCTTCGCATATATAGCTGCAACTTTGTTAATCTAAAGAATATTTGTTAATTTCTTTGTATCAAATAAAGCTTTAAAAAGTCATAATTATGAAACGAGTTGTTGAAAAGAAATTGAACATGTTGGGTACCGTATAAAACTATTTTTTGCATACTAGGGTATACTTCTTTGTTTTAATGTAAAATTTCTTGAAATGTACTGCTTCTGAATTATTTGCTTCCAGCATGTAATTGTTTCGAGATTTGCCGAATGCTTTTCCGTATACATGATATAATGTACTTCGTTAACAAGATAAAAGCCGTTACAGCGCAAGTTAAAATAAAGTCAAAGAAAAAGTAAAAGTCATCAAAGGAAGCTCCCTCATTGGAAAGAAATATTTTTAAGCACGATTTTGGTTTAAAAATGTTACAAGGTTTATCAACATACAAAAACGTAAGTTGCACATTACCGATTCAATATAAACAGTAAAAATATGTACAAAGGTACAAAGGTCTTTAGTTTAATTTCGGATCTAAACAACAAAATTAAAAAGGCCATTCACTGACAGATATATGTATGTTCTCACCGAATTTGTGCAGCATTAACCATCGACATTTCCATCGTCCAAACGTATCCTCTACACGCTGTCTTGTTCTCTGATGAAGTCTGTTATAGGCTAGCTCGCCGTCTGACTGGGGATTTCTAACAGGGGTAAGCAAATACGGCTGAAGAGGATACGCCTGATCTCCTAGCAAGTAACCACAGTCTGCATGGTTTTCCATATACCTTTTAACTCCACTTTCATTCCAAATAAAAGCATCATGAGATGACCCTGGCCAACGAACAACAAGGTTTAGGAATTTCTTTTGACTGTCACATATGCCTTGAATGTTAAGCGCATGGTATCCTTTACGACACACATACATGTCTTCTCTGGTGGAGGGTGCTTTAATTTGTACTAGTGAGCCATCCACACAACCTAGAACATTTGGGAATGTGAATTCATTCATGAAGCCTTCTTTAACTGCTTGCTGAAATCTAGGAGTTGTCGGAAATCTGATGTATTGTCCGGCATGACGACATAAAGCAGAAGACACTCTCTGGACAATCCTTGACATTGATGGCTGGCTAATCCCCATTGTATCTCCAACCACTGTCTGGAACGATCCTGTGGCATAATATCTAATCGCTGCAAACGTCTGTTGTTCTGGTGTCAAGGCATATGATCTTTGAGTTTCATGAACAATGTCATCTCGGACCATATCGATCACCCTCATTAACGTTTGTCTAGACATCCTATATCTATACAGCAACTCATGGTCATCATAGGCGTCTAAGGGATTCAACCTGTCTCTAAAAATTCTGTTGCGTCGTAAATTGTTTTGATTATTGGCATGGAATAACTGCATCAAAGCCATTTTTGACAACGTTTCCTAGCTGAGTGACGTCAAATGATCATGACGTCACGCTGACAGTTGTGACGCGATGCTTGCTATAGCTGTGCTCCATTTTAACTGGTGACTATAGGTATACCATTTTTATTTCACATGCAGCCGTGAAGAAGGTTCGTTATTGACCTTGTTTCGTAAAATCGGTAAAAAGAACAACGTGCAAGATATTTTTAAGTGTTCGATCGTTCATAGTGAAATGGCAATTTCATTTCGCGTTCTTTTGTGCGAATAACCCTCCCCCTCCTCCTTTTTACGCTCCTCTTTGAAAGAGAAAACTTGAAAAAAAATATTAAAAAGATATATAAAATTATCATGATTATATACAATCTTTTGAGGTCAAAATACATGCAGTAACCTTATTCATTAAACTTTCATACAAATCGGGATAATTTAATTATTACAAGAAATCGGAAAAATAATGCATTTTATTCTATTATTTTCTAAAATATTACTGCCTGAAATCTGTATGGAAAGGTCAGAGGACCCTCCTTATCAAAAGTTCTGGATCCGCCCGTGACTTCAAAACATAGATTTTTGTGAAAAACGATATGTTATTGATGTATACATTTCCGTGTTAAAGATGTTAAAAAAATTAAAGGTTCATAAACTTCGATTTTTGTGTATGTTCTGTTGTTAACACTTTTGCTTGTGAAGAATAACAATATTTCATAAATTGTTATGTTACATTCATATACCGTCTGATATGTGTTTGTGACTGTATCATTTTTTTTAACATGTATTTTTTAAAATTATTTAAGCGGTATTATTACTGAAATATATAGACAATATAAAGATTGACAAGAAGTCGCAAAGACATATTAAAATGTTGCACTTTTCTTTAAACAATTGTAAGGGGTAACTTTGTGCATAATATTATTTTTCCTGGCTACTCTCAAAAACTATCCATACCCACCACATGTTAAAATATTGCAAAAGTTTACAATCACTGTATTCATTGTATAAAATGTTCTTAGTGCCCGTTTAACGGGTACGTTGGAGTATCCGTTAAATATTCAGGTTAACGTAACATTTAACGGAGACGTTAACGGATGCGTTATTTTACGGAGGCTTTGTGAATACGAAATAAAATTAGCAGAAATTTAACGGAAATGTTAACGGGTCCGTTAGCTAACGGATGCTTTGTGAATAAGGTCCCTGTACTGTAAGGCCAACCTTAAAAATATGTTTGTTTGCAGTTTTCCGACTGTACCTTCAGACTGAAGGGTCGGTAGGTAGGAAAAATATTTTATTTTATCAGCCAAAATACAGTTTAAACAAGCAGTTACACTAAACCAAGTTTCTTGTAAAGAAAAAAAAAACATTTTAAAACAACAAACACTGGACATGCTGAAAACCAACATCAAATGAACAGGCATTTTCAGATAAAAAACTTTTTAACCAAAACTGAAACTTTAACATGGTGTCATTATCCAATTTATGACATAAAATATGGTATAATTATTAAATACTGGAACACTTATAAACAAGGAATGTCATTATGACTAGAACTGTTTTAAAGAAATATATTCAGACATGTATGCTTCTTGACTAGAATGTTTTCATGAGTAGAATATTTTCATCAGAAAAATGTAGATATTAAAGATTTATAAGACAATGTATTAAGGTAGCACAATACAAAGATTTTTCATCCCCAATCAGACATCTTTAAACTGGTGTAATTCCACTCATCTTTCTTTAAATTTTATAAATGAGGTACCAAAAGAAAGAAGAAGGACCAATCTTTCAAATTGTGATAATTTCATTATGACATAATTATTACATCATTAATTGTTATGTAATTAGTTGCCATATTGTGATGTCCATACTTGAATGAATTTAGCTTCTTTGTTATTCATAGCATCCCAAAATATTTTATAGATTCGTGCACAACACAGTTTGACCTCCAAAACTGTGTCTCAGATTTTTCCTATTGTATTTCATTCTCTCATAAATCTTCAATGAAGTTTGCAACATCAATTCATAAGAGACCACTAAATTCAATTGGGTATAAAAATTGTTCTATTGATGTTTTTGGAAATCTGAGACACAGTTTTGGAGGTCAAGCTGTGTTGTACAAGAATATATAAAATATTTTGGGATGCTATGAAGAACAAAGAAGCTAAATTCATTCAAGTGTGGACATCACAATATAGCAACTCATTACATAATAATTAATTATGTAATAATTATGTCATAATGAAATTATCACAATTTAAAAGATTAATCTTTCTTCTTTCTTTTGGTACCTCATTTATAAAATATAAAGAAGGATGAAATGAATTACATCAGTTTTAAGTTGTCTGATTGGGAGTAACAAAATCTTTGTATTGTGCTACCTTAAAGAGTGTATTTTTAATAAAAAAAAAAATAACCATTGAATCTTCCTCAATTGAAAAAAAAGGCAACTTGAAAAAAAAGTATTAAGACATTCGACTGTTTTCATATTTCTAACAATATTTAATTATATGTGATAAGGTTATATTTTTGCCAGGCTTTAATGAAAACCAAAGAAATCTAAAGTTTGGGGTAAAATCCATAGCACCTCATTAAAAGTAAATGTTCTGTACTGAAATGTTTTTAATGCATAACAAAAATTGGCAGCATAGCTCCTAAGGACATGTTTTAATTGAATTCACACAGGCCACACAGTTTGGGTATATTTAATATTGTAAGAAAGAGAATAATTGCAATGAGTGGGGCAGCCCCCCTTATCCTAAAGGAGCATACTCATTGCAATCGAAGATAGATTTAATATAGAGAGTATATTTAATTTTTAAGCTAACCATTCATTTTCTCTACATCTTTGTGTAGTTAGGGTTGCTTCTTATTGATTTGGCATGATCTATATCCATTAACATTTCAAATGAGCCCTTCCTCCGTACAGGCGTGTTTACAATATCCATAAAGATTTAACACAGGGGCTTGTTACAATTGCCGGGTTTACTTTCCATACGAACCCCTAAAAAAACATGTGTTTTTTAAGGGTTCGTATGGATAGTAAACCCGGCAATTGTAACAAGCCCCTGTGGATTTAAGTCACGGAGGAGTGGTTTCATCTTTGTCGTCTTCACAACGATTTGTAGAAAATATGCCATACTTCAAGCTGCTGTCGAATTATTAAACCACTGAAATTGGTTCCATAAAGTCAGGCTCCACAGATTCTGTACCCGATTTGTTTGAGACAGAATGGTTATCGTGTCAGTTATGAATATCCGCTGCATCATCGTCAATGATATCATCACACATCATTACATGTGTGCCTGAATCTGTATAAACAGTTTACTAATAAACTTTTTTGTTTGTTATTTGTCTTAAAATTGACACGAGGGGACAGCGTAAAGTACTCCTCCCTGACTTCATGGATACCTTTAAACAATTTCCATGTGCTTTATCATTAAATGGTCACATGAACGCTTGACGGGAAGCTAAGAAAAAACGAACTTGAAATACGTAATTGACCCAGACTTTAAATCATTTCCGGAAAGGACCCAAAGTTCCGGATCGCGTCAATAGAAGTATTAAAAAAAATTTCTTCAAATTTAAAGCAATAAAATTTTCACAGTCGGGAGGATTTTCAAGGGTCGGTCGGTAAACTGCAAACAAACAATATTTTAATTTAAGCCTAAACAAAATGTTTTATAGATGACATGACAGTTCAGAGTTCAAAGAGTCCATTGAAATAAAGTTAAAAATAAGTACATATATATTGTTGCGGAATAACAAAAGTTATTTCACTTGCTACAAAACAGAAAAAGCCATGCAAGCCTCTTTTTGTCTTGTTTCTAAAGCTTGAACAATTTAATTTTTATATAATTTTTTGCTAAGTACATATATTCTTATTCTTATTACCTGACATCTTTAGCTCCATCAGGTAGAAATGCTGAAAAAGCACCACCAAATAACTCTTTTTCTGGCATCTAAAGAAGTAAAAAAAATCAAAGTGCTTGAAAGCATTGAACAGTAAAGATTGCAAATTATGGTCCATACATTAAATAGTAAAAAAATAACATAAGGACCTACATATACATGAAGAGTAAAGATTGCAAATTATGGTCCGTAAATTAAATAGTAAAAAAATAACATAAGGACCTACATATACATTTGTACATGTACATGATGTATGAGCTACAGTTCCGCAGCTACAAACTGCACACAGAACAAGATTGTAATATAGTCTCTGATCATAACCATTTGGTGAAAGTAGCTTTGTTACCTAATCCTTAAGGCAATATGAAATTTATATTGTAGTATAAACATTCATGTCTGTAAAATGGTCAGAAATTTAAATAATTACATTGAACTTTTTGAATATTGTATATCTTACCACTTATATATCTGTTACTTTTGAGTTTTGTGGTGTTATTAGCTAAGTATTTCTTTAAATCAGCTTCGATTGCACAACTGTAATTTCAGGTTTTTGCTAGATTGAACAAGATTTAACTAGATACAGCATAGTAAATCAGAAATTTTAAAGATTAAAAAAAACGTAATACTTAAAAATAGACTAAAATGATTTGTTTTTTATCAATACCTTTTCGCTGAAAGGCTCATCCAACTGTTTGTCAATATGCCAAACCAAAATAAAGGGTTTTGTTTCACTTTAAAGTACCTACCAAATAATTTTCTGCGTGAATTATTGTGAAATATTACGAAAGAGCTAAGTTTGGAGAGTGAAAATAGCAGGGGAGAGAAATCAAGAAACATGTGTTGAAATAACAAATCAAATCAAATCAAATCAAATATGTTTATTGGATAATCAATATATATGTACAGTGCACAATTGATGTCTTCCACACAATGAACAGATATTAAAACAATTAATACAAAATAAATGCATATACATTAGAAATAATATCTGGACAGAGCTAATATAAGTTGTAAAACATTAATATAGTTCAAAAGCTTTTTCAATAAAAGTACAGATAGCTTTTGTATCAATTTTATTTAAAGGATACATAATGTTATGTAGAATAGTAGATTCTTTTTCCCTTTTATTTAAATCCGAGGGGTCGATATTTAATTTTTTGAAGAGATCTTGTCTTAAAATTGAAAACTTTTTACAGTATAAAATGAAGTGTTTTTCATCATCTAATAAATCACAAGTCTGACAAAGTCTTGAGTTATGCGGAATTTTTGGTCTATGATAACGACCTTTTTCTATTAAAAGAGAATGTGCACTAATTCTTAACTTAGTCAAATTTTTACATAGTGCTTTTGGAATATTAAAGTCAAGATATTTTTGAAGAGAAAAATTTGTGTAACAAAATGAAAAATATTTAAGCTTTGAGTCAGAATTGTAATTAGAATAATTTTGAAGCTGTTCTTTAATTAGTTGGATGGTTTGATCGTGTATTTTCAATTCTAGATTTTCATTTTCCAAATTCTTTACATCCAATTTAAATTTTTTGCAACTATAATCAATAAATGAATACCATGATTTTGACCCCTCTTTGAAAAGTCCTCTATCTACTTTATACACTTGAGCAAGAAATCTATCAGATGGAAGTTGTTGCAGTCTTATGAAATATTTAAAAGCCAATTTAGTAATAAAATTAATAATTGGTAATCTTCCTAATTCACACCTGGAGGCTAAATTTGATGCCTTTTTATGTACTCCAAGTAGATATTTACAAAATTTATTATGTATTTTTTCAAATGGTATATTATCTTTATTTAAATCTTTTAAAGTAAAATCGGATATCCAAACTTCTGATCCATAGGTTGTAATAGGTCTAATTAGAGAATCAAATAACTTTAGCTTAAGCTTGGTACCAGAGTAATTATAATCTAGAATATTTGATTTAAGACTAAATACTGCTTTAAGAGCTTTATTATACATATGTTCTGCGGCATGCTTTAAATTGCCATTAAATGAAATCAGCATTCCAAGATATTTATATTTATCGACTGTTTCTATATTTTGACCATTAATTTTAAATTTGATGGCAGATTTTTTCTTGCCCTTACTAAAAATCATAACTTTAGTTTTAGTAATATTGACTTTCAACTTCCATCTGTTACAATATATTCCCAGGCTGTCCAGACAAGCTTGTAAACCCTTTTCACTCTCTGACAGTAGAATTAAATCATCTGCATATTGTAAACAATTAAATTGTGTTGTAATGAGTGACACAGGAAATGTTTTTGAAAAATCAAATATTTTTGGCAGATCATTAGTGTATATATTAAATAACAGAGGGCTAAGACCATCACCTTGTCTAACACCCCTATTGGCTCTATGAGCTTCTGAAATAAAGTTTTCTTTTTTTACCACAAACTTTGAATTAGAGTACATATGTTTAATTATCTTATAGAAATTTCCTCCAATTTTAAGATTTAATAGTTTTTTAAGTAATCCTGAGTGCCAAACAGAGTCAAAAGCTTTAGAGAGATCTACAAAACAAGCAAAAATAGGCTTTTTTAATTTGTGTAAATATTTATTTATCAAAGTTTTAATAGTGAAAATATGATCTGCAGTTCTATAATCTGGTCTGAATCCTGCTTGAAAGGGATTATAAAGATTATTTTCTTCCATATATTTATGCAGTCTTTTCTGTAATAATGAGGTGAAAAGCTTGCCAAGACAGCTGGTAAGGCTAATACATCTATAATTATCGCATATGTTTATGTCACCATTTTTGTGTAAGAAGGAAGTACAAGATAAATTCCAAGCATCTGGAAATTTTCCGCTTGATAAAATTCTGTTAAATAAATTAACAATAGGTAAAAGTAATAGGTCTTTTCCATATAAAAGGAATTCATTATATATAAGGTCTATTCCTGGTTGTTTATTCTTCTTAAGTTTTTTAATGCCATCTCTGACTTCTTTACAAATGAATGCATAATCTAAATGTTTATTATTAATATTTTCAATTTCTATCTTCGAGATATCTAAATCAGTATTATTTTCTTCATAAAGCTTTTTTAAGTAATTTGACATTTCAGATAGAGGTATAGGATTTTCTTCTCTATTTGTATTTTTCTTCAGATTATTAATGGTTTTCCAAAATAATTTAGGGTTATCTTCATGAAGAGAATCTAATTTATCAATTATATCTGTTATAAATTTCTTTTTTGTATCTTTTAGTAATTTTTTGTACTCCCTTCTTAACTGGTGGTATGATGTTTTTAAATCATGATTATTAGGATGTTGTTGTAATCTACTTCCAAGATTGTTAAGTTCCCTTTTAAAAAATTTACAATTTCCATTAAACCATTTCTGTTTTCCTTTCTTTTTCTTTCTTTTCCCCTTGAATGGTCTAAAATTAAATGTTTTATTTGCTGAGTCTAAAATTATATTGCTCAGATTTTCAGATAAATTATTTATATCCATTTCAGGATTATTGACTTCTAGTAAAAATTGATCAATTAAAAGTTTTGAATCTTGTACGGCTTCTACAAATTTTTCTCTTGAGCCTGATTCCAAATTGTATTTACCTGGAAGAAGATCACAATCCTTAGTATTAATGTTGTTGTTAATTTGTGAGTATATATAATTACTGTTGTTTTTTAAACCAGTCCATAATAAACTATGGTCTGAAAGCTCATTTGGTGGAAAGACATGTAAATAAACAAATTCATGAAAAATATCTTCAGAAACTAAAAAATAATCAATACTACTACTTCCTCTTGGACAGTAGTAGGTATGGAACCCCAGCGAGTCACCGTCAATTCGACCATTAAGTATTCTCATCTTTGATTCTATACAAAAATCTATTAGCATTCTTCCCTGTTCATTTATCTCAGGATCAAGGTTGTTTCTTTTGGGTAAAATTAGATCTGATGTATAATTTGTAGGTAAATTGGACTTGCCCTCAGAATTCTGGTGGTAGTCTGTCTCATCAAGTTCTATATAATCTATTAAATTAGCAGTTCTACTATTACAGTCTCCCATGATTATAACTTTACCCAATTCTGAGTATTTATTCACTAAACTAGATAATGAATCAAAAATTTTATCGTTTTCTGGACATACTGACTTTGCCCTTGGATTTATATATACACAGCCTAAAAAAAAATCATGTGTAAGACCACATTTATCTTTGTCTAATTTAATAAAGATGTAGTTTTTACTTTGGGCTATTTTAATGATAGCATTACTTTTTTTGAATTCATTTTTAAAATAAAGAATGATTCCACCTGATCTTCGTCCTCTTTTACCTTTTTTCTTAATTCCAGGTTGGTGAAAGCATGTATAATTTTTAAAAGATATCGATGACTCGCCGTGGGTCCATGACTCCACTATTCCAAAAATATCAAATTTACTACAATTTATATCATTTAACTTTTGACTAGAGAAACCATTTATATTCCAGCATCCTAGCTGAAGCATTTTATGTATATATATATTAAAACATAACCACAATACTGATTTTGTGAGACCCGATGACATTGATTAGCATTTTCATTATGTATAAACAAGCATCAATCATATAAGTTGTAATGAAAGGTGTGAATTTTTTATATTTCACTTGTGTGTGTAAATTGTCATTAATAATATAAAGTTGCAAATGTGTGTAAAGAGGCATAACTCTGACTGTTTAAAAAAGTACTGTAATATTACAATTAAATAGGCATACCTGGTCATACATCTTGTTGTTTATTGTACACAATTATTTTTGATATTATAATGTGTAAAGGATGACATATATTTGCATACTAATGAAAATTAAAATAGTTTTAAAGATTCAGTAAAAACCTCTTGTGAAATGTTTTCTCCATTGGATACAAAATGTGTAAAAAGGAGGCATAATTCTGATTGGGTGAATTAAGTTATAATATTATTACAATATTATCAAATTGGATTCAATAGACATACACACACATTAATATTAACATAACAAACAATAATAATAATTCTATCAAAGTGAAATTATTTCGAGTGTTATTGATAATTTATATATTCAGTAACCGCATCAGTACATTTCTCTCGTTCGGACTTAATCCAGGGTTGCTTTGTGGATTTCTGCTGTAAAAAGGATCTTCGGATCCTTTATATTGATTGTTCCTATTTAGAGGATCTTGGAATCCTTTAAATCGATTGTTCCTATTTAAAGGATCTTGGAATCCTTTATATCCATTGTTTCTATTTTGAGAACGTTCTGGTCCTTGGTTTGTTGTGTAATTGGAATATGATTCCATCCCAAGGTGTTCATTCAAGTTATTTTTGATCATTTTGGCAAGTTCACTAGTGCCCAGTGCTGTAAAGTGTACTCCATCACTAAAAAAGTATTCATTGAGTTTGTTGATGTATGGATTTTTGAGAATGTAAACTTTATTGGATGCCAGATGTCGAAGTTTGAAATTTATTTCATCCACATTGTTGTTAAATACTTCTTGCTTCAGCCTATGAAATAAAGGCGACACATGTAGCTTACTATTTGGATTTTTTTCTTGGAATTCACTTATGAGGCTTTCAACTTCTTTCATTATTTTTTCCGCTGATGATCTTGCTTTAGATAGATCATTGCTGCCGACAATAACGACCACATTGTCGCTTTGTATTGTTGTATTTAAGATGAATTCTTTTGCACCATTAACGTTCTTTTTTCCTTCTGTCAAAATATGAATTTTTACCTTTTTGTATTTGTAGAGTCTTTTCTCTTTTAAATAATTTGCATGGGAGTCTGATATAATAAGTAGATCAACTTTATTATCAGTGGTTTGAGTATCTTCGTATTTTTTGTCTTTTTGAATACTTTCTAATTGTGTTGGTATTTCTTTCTCTTGAAGTATTGAAAACCGATTTTGAGTGTGTACATTATATGACGTATTTCCTATTTCCTTTTCACACTCCTCTTTTTCAATTATAGCTGGTTTATGTTTGTGGTGTTCCAAGTCTTTAACTCGAAGTTCAAGTTGATGTATTATGTGAAGTTTTTCTATAACTTCTTCTGATTTTTCTTGTAACTGTCTGTTATAGTGATCAAAGTCCTTTGATTTTTCAGTGATAAGTTTTTCTATTGTTTGATCTTTTTGATCTAATTGCTTTTGTAATGCCCTGATTGTTTCTTCTTTTGCCTCTTTTTCTCTCTCTAGGCTTTGTATTTTTATTTGGGGCATCTCACTATTGTCATTTGTAGAATTTGTTTTAACTTGAGTTTCAACTGCTATGATTTTTTGGTTCATAATTTCTATAATTGGTTGAATGTTATCTATATCTATTCTGCATGAGTAGAGATTACAGATTTTTCCTTCTATTCTCTGGATGGAAGATGTCAAATTTTGATTTAATTCTATTTGTTTGTCTAGTTTCTCACTTAATTTCTTAATATCAGTTGATCTTGTTTG
Source organism: Mytilus galloprovincialis (assembly GCF_965363235.1). NCBI lineage: Eukaryota > Metazoa > Mollusca > Bivalvia > Mytilida > Mytilidae > Mytilus > Mytilus galloprovincialis. The sequence goes on from NC_134850.1 coordinate 50,169,835, forward strand.
CTTTGACTTCCTAGTGGGGCTAGGATTGCACACTTTGTTCAAACTAACTGGATCCAAGTCTATTAGGGTAGTATTTAAAGGGTCCAGTTCATCAGTAGATTTATCACCGAAGTATTCATTTGTATTGTCAAGTGTTTGATCTTCACTGATTGATTCTTTTGTTTCATCTTTTTTTGACGGGGAAGGAGATACATGTACCTGTAGCTCAGATTCTGTATTTAATTCTACAGTTTGTTTTAATTTTGTTTCAGATTCATTTATTACTTTTTTGAGTTTGGTGTCTGAATCTTGGTCTTCTTCACGTTCTATGTTTGTTTTGATTGGGTCTTTGTTATCAAGATTGTCATTTTGGTCCTTACTTCGGCATGCATTAACAAATTCTAATAGTTTAGGGAATTCCTCTTCACCAAAAACAGTATACCCATTTCCTTGAATAGTAATTGTTCCAGTTTTCAAATATATCTTTATAAGAAAAAGTCTTGGGTTATCTACTTTTGTCATCTTGTCATTATCTACCTTTATTTGTATTTCATGTGTTTTCTCAGAGTTAATTTCTTCCCAATTTATGCTGAATTGTTTATTTTTTCCCAATTGTTCCCAGTATCTCATTGTCATACTTTTTATCCAAAGATGTAGTCTTTCCTTACTGGTATGAAAACTGTACATACTTGCTTTTGGTTTATATTGGTTTATTTTGATAGTTTCATACGGAATTTTCTCGATTTTGGATGGTTCAAAGGGAGGTAATTTAAGAGACTGAATGTATTCATCGTAATTAAAAGTTGAGTTATCACTGGTGAACGGGAACGGTGGCATTTCTAAGGAGCTCATCTTGAATTGTTTGTAAATATCTTGTTTATTTGTAGCTATGACTCACTCTTGTCAGTATTGTGATCATTTTATTGTTTAGAGCATGGACGCTGCCATCTTTTCCTTCAACCGGAAGAAACAGTAACGGAAGCGATACGCTTAAAATACGGGTTTTAAATTTGCCAAAAAAAACCCTAACTTAGTGACGCGTTCCTTTCCTTCCTGATCATCTGACAATGAAGTTCTAAACAGTTACATAAGTTAGTAGAATCTACGTTGATTATAGAATATTTCTAAATATGTATAATGCTCCAATATGAAACACACACATCCGGACTACATATATCACGAGCGGGACCAAGAGCAATGTTGCATAAGATATCGGCTCAAAAGATACAATTATTGATGAACACCATCCAAGCATTAAAGTAATACAGTGCGTTCATGTTTCTGGCTGACTGTTTGTTCGGTTGTATAAGACTCTGTTTTTGTGAGGGCAATCTGTTAATGTAAAATTTATTATAATTGAGGTCTGTATCGAGCTGCCGGCTGTCAGTAACTTAGCTACATGTGAGTAGTTTTTTTAGCTCACCTGGCCTAAAAGGCCATGTGAGCTTTTCTCATCACTTGGCGTCCGTCGTCGTCGTCTGTCGTCGTTAACAATTTTTCAAACATCTTCTCCTCTGAAACTACTGAATAGATTTGAATGAAACTTAAAATGATTGTTCCTTAGATTATCCTGAACAAAGTGTGTGCTTCGATTTTTGATCCGTCAAAAAACATGGCCGCCGTTACTTAAAATAGAACATAGGGGTCAAATGCAGTTTTTGGCTTATATCTCAAAAACGGAAGCATTTAGAGCAAATCTGACATGGGGTAAAAATGTTCATTAGGTCAAGATCTATCAGCCCTGAAATTTTCAGATGAATCAAACAAACCATTGTTGGGTTGCTGCCACTTAATTGGTAATTTTAAGGAAATTTTGCAGTTTTTGGTCATTATCTTGAATATTATTATAGATGAAGATAAACTGTAAACAGCAAAAATGATCAGCAAAGTAAGATCTACAAATAGGTTAATATGACCAAAATTGTCAATTGACCCCTTAAGGGGTAAATGTCCTTTAATGACAATTTTTCACAATTTGTTCATCATATTTGCTAACTTTAAAAAATCTTCTCCTCTGAAACTACTGAATGGATTTGGATGAAACTTAGCATGATAGTTCCTTAGATTATCCTGCACAAAGTGTGTGCTTCGATTTTTGATCCGTCAAAAAACATGGCCGCCCTTATTTTAAATAGAACATAGGGGTCAAATGCAGTTTTTGGCTTATATCTCAAAAACGAAAGCATTTAGAGCAAATCTGACATGGGGTAAAAATGTTCATTAGGTCAAGATCTATCAGCCCTGAAATTTTCAGACGAATCAAACAAACCATTGTTGGGTTGCTGCCACTTAATTGGTAATTTTAAGGAAATTTTGCAGTTTTTGGTCATTATCTTGAATATCATTATAGATAAAGATAAACTGTAAACAGCAAAAATGATCAGCAAAGTAAGATCTACAAATAGGTTAATATGACCAAAATTGTCAATTGACCCCTAAGGGGTAAATGTCCTTTAATGACAATTTTTCACAATTTGTTCATCATATTTGCTAACTTTAAAAAATCTTCTCCTCTGAAACTACTGAATGGATTTGGATGAAACTTAGCATGATAGTTCCTTAGATTATCCTGCACAAAGTGTGTGCTTCGATTTTTGATCCGTCAAAAAACATGGCCGCCCTTACTTTAAATAGAACATAGGGGTCAAATGCAGTTTTTGGCTTATATCTCAAAAACGAAAGCATTTAGAGCAAATATTTGTAATATTGAAGAATTGTTAGCTGTACATGTTTGCCTGGCATGGTTCAATATGTTCAATAAGGCATTATTTACCAGGTGAGCGATTCAGGCTCTTGAGAGCCTCTTGTTTTTTGTCAATTTATGTATCATTATCAGTTCGTTTAATTTATTTTGTTTCCTATTCTGACATCGGTCTCAGACTTCTTCAATTTTTTAAACTGAGTTTTACTGTACGTATTGCTGGTGTGTTTATACAAAAGAAGATGTGGTATGATTGCCAATGAGACAACTGTCCACAAGAGACCAAAATGACACAGACATTAACAACTATAGCTCACCGTACGGCCTTCAACAATGAGCAAAGCCCATACCGCATAGTCAGCTATAAAAGGCCCCGATAAGACAATGTAAAACAATTCAAACGAGAAAACTAACGGCCTTATTTATATAAAAAAAATGAACGAAAAACAAATATGTAACACATAAACAAACGACAACCACTGAATTACAGGCTCCTGACTTGGAACAGGCACGTACATGAATAATGTGGCGGGGTTAAACATGTTAGCGGGATCCCAACCCTCCCCCTAACCTGGGACAGTGGTATAACAGTACAACATAAGAACGAACTATAAAAATCAGTTGAAAAAGGCTTAACTCATCAGATGGACAAAAATACAAGTGGACGTGGCCGGGTACTTATACATCCCGACACAAAAAGACACAAAAACAGATTTTTTTTTCTACATGGCTAGAGGTAACCGTATAGTTGGAGAATTGGGATATATTTAAAAAAAAAAAAAAAAACAGCGTCGCATTGTCCCAATAATTTGTATAGCACGACTATAAAAATCCTTGTGATTATGTGCTCGTTGATGTCTTTGTGTTTCTATTTTGTTACAATCATTTCATTCTCTTTAAGTGTTTAGTGATGCTATCCGACAGTTGTCAGTTTTTTATTAAACTTTATGTAAGACATTTTCCCCCCTTTTAAGCTGTCTTAAGTAATGCATAGATGCAGAGTATATTTCTAATTCTGCAAGCTCCGCAAGGTTTGTTGCAACCCTATTTTTACTTAAACGAAAATACTGAGATATCATTAAAATATTTTAAACCGTATCTTGTACATTAAATAACCATTATCGACTGAACTAACAGATTTCAAGCTCAAACAAAATTGCTGCAGGTCACTAGCCGAATTTCAGTTCTTATCCCTTACTGTTAGGTAAAATTCTAAGAGGCGCGACTTTACTGAAAATTACAATTACTGTTTTCAATGAGCTCCTATAACATTCCAGGACCTCCTTTATTACGAAATTTATATTCCAGGACCTGCATAATTCGAATTCAGTCGGGTTTCATAAAACTTGAACAACTCAGTCTGAAATATTAAGGACTGAACACCTTCTGAAATATCAAGGACCTCCGTAATTCCTGTAAAGGATACTCTAAAAATATTCCAGGACTGCATTATTCCAATTAAGGATATCCTGAAATATTGTACGACCTCTATAAATGATTGATCAACCGATTGCTTAATTTCAGGAGGACCATAGGTTTTTTGGATAGTATTTATTGAGCTCTATAATCATATGATATAACAGGACATCCTAAAAAATCCTTAAATATTAAAGGAAGGACCTCTTGAAATAATGCATTTTTGACCATTTAATTTTGGAGGCCCTGTAATATTCAAGGTTATGCTGAAAACGAGGTTGTTTGGTTCCTGAAATATTTCAGAATATCCGTAAATCAAATTATGTAGGTCCTGAACTATTTTAGGAGGTCCTCAATGATTTATAGATACCCTGAATTCGAATTATGGCGGTTTTGAAATATTTCAGAAGCTCCTTAAATTACAGACACAGACTATTTTTGAATAAATTTCCGCCTTACATATATATTTTTTTTCAATAGACAAATGTTTAAAGATCTTCGTCTCAGTTTTTTTCTCAAGTGAACCGATAAAGGAAGGTAATGACCCTTTACGTAGATGTAACATTATGTTTCTTAAGAATTTTGTGGGTGACCTAAATTTCTAGTAAATCATATTATGCATAGGAATGCATCAGACAAATTAACTTTCTACTAGAGGAAAAATTATCATGATCACGACATAAACCTTGAATTGCATGATTATATAATAACTAAGCTAGCCTATCAAGTATATTATAGAAAAGATAAATTTTCCGATTTTAAGGTTAGATTATGTATGTCAACATTGTGAATGTAACATAAAGATTAGAAAAGTGATGGCGTATTTGTTAAATGTTTCGATTACTGAAGTGTTAATTGGAATAACTGTAGGGCTAATATGCTGGCTTTGGATGAGATCACGGAGGCCAGCCGATTTCCCACCTGGACCAATACCACTACCACTCATTGGAAACGTACATCAACTTTCAGGTGGAAATATTGTGAAAGCTTTTCGCAGACTTCGAAAAGAATATGGTGATATTTTCAGCCTTTCAATTGGGTCATCTTGGGTGGTAGTTGTTAATGGAGCCAATGATTTACGTGAATTGTTGCTTAAAAGAGGCGACAGTATTTCAGACAGGCCAAACATTTTCATTTTAAAACTCAGGGATAACCATGGTAAGAATACTTTCAATTGATATGTTATTGGGTGTCTTTCTATGATGTAATGTTACACTATTGTTTCAGGTAAGGGTGAAGGAATGTACCTATTTAAACGTTTAAGGGCATACGATACAGTTTTGAACCTGTATTTACAAGTTGATGAAAATTTGCATATAGGCTATTTTTTTACCTCATTAAATCAAATATGTAATAAAAAATATACCTTCATGTGCTACTTTTTGAGTAAAATGAGGTCGAAGTTTTGTATATTTGCTCAAAATTCAGATTTGTGTCCGTATTTTCCGTTTCGAAAGAAAGACATAACTTTTTTGTTTTAAAAGATAAACACAAAATGGTTTTTGTTAAATTATCGGTAATTTCTGTATTTTGTAAGTATCATTAAAAATTATGCAATTTTTATTCCGAAATAACTCTATATTTATCAAATTAATGTTCATGAATAGAGGAAAAACGTCATTTTTTGCTGCATGTTCATCAAAATTAAAAAAATTGCGCTATTTACAGTTTTATAAAATTTGGGTCACATAATCTCCTTCCAAAATGAAACAAATTGCTGTTTTAAAAAATAGGGGTCCATGCACTCGTTTTCAAATTAAATCTGTTTGAATGATAAAAATCAGTCGAAAAATGCATCTTTTCCCGAGATGTCAGAGTTTGACGTCGCGAAAATAACATTTTACGTTAGCAACGTCATTACCTTCCCTGTAACTGTATCGTATGCCCTTAAACCCGCTGCATGTGTTTGCATCTGTCCTAAGTCAGAAACCTGATGTTCAATGATTGCCGTTATTTGATGTGGTTCAAAAGTGTTTCTCGCTTCTCGTTTTTACATCAGATGACCGTGAGGGCAATCCGATGTAATGTTGCCACAGACATTTCTACCATCGTGACTTTCGTTTTTGACCGATACCCGATTGCAAAATAACATTCCTTATTGTTTGTTATATATCAATTTCATCAATAAATATTCATGAATATAATTTTTAAAAACATAGATAAATGAGATGATTTTTTTTTTGTCGTAGGAAATATATAGATATATTATATAATATCAATAACAAATCATTGAGTTAACACATGCGGAAGAATATCTGAAGAACGATTTGCGGGAAAATATGAATGTCTACTTAAATCCAATCTATTAGAAAAATGGAAATATTACCGTGAGAAGAGTGTCCTCTATGCACTTGCTCTTTACTATTATTAGTATAGTAGAATAGAATAATTATTATATACAAATTGAGGGAAATTTTATATACTTAATTGTAACTGTTATCTACAAAAATTAAATAAGTAACTAACAACAAACCAACCGTGAGTATACTGATGTGCATCACTTCAATATAATAGTTATTACGGTGCTGTTGAATTTCCTGTCATTTATTCATCATCCACGCACGAACTTGTCTCAGAAAAAAATATATTTATGTACCTTAAGCTCACTTTCTGGAATGGCTTTATTTATGTTGGCTGAATGCATGTAAATCATATTTTTTTTTCTCGTAGAGACGGGTCCAGATTTTTTAAAAGGGGACTACAATTCAAGAAAAGGGAATACTTGAAAATTATTTGAATTATTTCTATACTCGGCGATGATATATTTTCCAATTAAAGGAGATGTGTTCGCACTCTACACCTTCCATTGAATCCGACACTGTTTACTATGTTGTTTGTACATAAGTAATTTGAACTGTTTTACTTTTTGATATATTGGTCCTATAACCTAAAGCTTCAGATTTATTTGTCTCTTGTGTATAGATGTCTCATTGTCACTTTTCCTTATTTAAAATAGATAGATAGATACATCGAATTTACAATATTGATAAAACTCATCTTCTGCTGTATGAATGTTTTGGATTTGTGAATATTTGAATATTTGTATAATGTTAAGACAGTAAATATATTTACGTATATTTACACTTGCGAGTCCAACCCATCCAATGTTTTGTTTACTAAAACTACATTTTGATGTACATAGTTTAACTCTTTCAGGCATAATAGCATCAAACGGCACAACATGGAGACAACAACGCACATTTGCACATTTAAAACTTAGAGATTTTGGATTTGGAAGACGTAGTTTTGAATCAAGCATTTCAGAAGAGGTTGATATATTCCTGAAATACTTGGAAGATTTGAAAGGAAAGCCCTTTGATGTCTCTGAAAAATTAAATATCAGTGTGTCTAACAACGTCATGTCAATAATAATTGGACGTAGATTTGATTACGATGACCCAAAGTTTAAATACTTTATTGGCTTACTTACTGCAAATTTCAAGAATGCAGCTCTTGCAGGGCCACTGTATTTCTTTCCAATACTTGCAAAGCTTCCTGGTGATATGTTTGGCGCTAAAAAAATCGTTGATATCTCGGTTAAGCTTAGACAATTTTATAGGGATGAAATCGCAGAACACAAGGCATCATTTGACGAAAACAACATCAGGGACTTTACAGACGCCTATTTGAAGGAAATAGCGCTCCATAAAAATGAAAAGGACACAACGTTTACAGGTATAAAACTAAAGTCACCACGCTATTTTTTTTACTAATTTGATACAGAATTTTTTTTCTGAGACAATTTGTCTGTGGGTAAAACATAGTTTTTCTTACGTAAATGCAGAAATCGAATGCATAACTAATAATTGAAAAATTAACATATATATAGACAAGAACGGGGTTTTTATCGGTACCTCGAAGTTAATTTACCCTTAATATCTGGATAAAATTGACAATAGAAAAATGAGGAAATGCGTCTAAGGGACAGCAACCCGACCGAAGAGCAGAAAACAGCCCAAGGCCTCAAATGGAACTCCAACACAACGAGAAAATCCTCCACTTGGAGCCGAGCTTCGGCTAGCTGGCTCCTATAAACAATAATGTGTATATACTTATTTAGATTTCTAACAAGAAGCTATCAAACCAATTATTTTCACTAGTTATACACAATTTGTAAACTTTTTAGTGAATGCCCAGAATACAGAAACACAAAATGCACATGTTTAGTGAATTTAAAAAAAAAGAAATACATCTTTTCCGTTTCAGAAAAACAATTGATGTGGCTGATATCGGACTTTTTTACAGCGGGGACTGAGACAACTTCAACTACACTCAGATGGGCTATGGTGTTTTTATTAAATAACCCAAAAGTTCAAACTAAAATGAGGAAAGAGATTGAAGATGTTATTGGAAGCGGAAGACCACCGCAGTTATCTGATCAGAAAAACCTTAATTATTGTGTGGCGGTTATTCATGAAGTTCTGAGGCTAGGAAATATTTCTCCAACTTCCCTGCCTCATAGTGTTTCAGAAGATGTCTTCTACAAAGGATATAAAATCCCCAAAGGTGCTATTGTTATGCCTATGTTAGATTCTGTCTTGTCAGATGAAAGCAACTTCCCAAACAGCCACGAGTTCATACCAGAACGATTTATCGATAACGATGGCAACTTAGTGGACTTGGATAAAGTTATCGCGTTCTCTATTGGTAATTATACTATTCTATTGTAACTATATTTTCAAATAAGTTTTATACTCGCCACTTAAAAATTAAAATAATTTAAAAGTTTTATCCTCTCCACTTGATAATTCATGGCAGTGTATTGTTCTCATTATTCGTCCCGTGTTTTAACAATAAAAACAATAAATATATTAATGTAGCAATTTCCCTCGTGGGGGCTATGATTGGGGAATGAAATAAAATAAGAATCCCCATTTTTTTTTTAATTTCAAATTTAATTATCTTTGTTTATTTTTTTTACTGATCAACCATTGTTAAGATTTATATTTTAACCCATCAAGTCTGAGTTCTTGTTTGTTGTTTGTTTTAAAGTCCATTGGAACATATTAATATACATACTCAGTACTTTGACTTATAATGGTTTACTTTTACCCATTATGACTTAAATGGATAGTTATCTCATTGGCACTCAAAACACATCTTCTTATATTTTCTAACATATATATATGTGAATAAACAAACGAAAAAACACCCAACATATAAAAAAGAAGATGTGGTATGATTGCCAATGAGACAACTATCCACAAAAGACCAAAATGACACAGACATTAACAACTATAGGTCACCGTACGGCCTTCAACAATGAGCAAAGCCCATACCGCATAGTCAGCTATAAAAGGCCCCGATAAGACAATGTAAAACAATTCAAACAAGAAAACTAACGGCCTTATTTATGTAAAAACGCGGACTATTTTATGACAAAATAATTAACGAAAAACAGCAGCAACAAATACCACTAAACTACTAGCTTGCCGCGTATTCATTCTGCTACCATGAACTATCCAATACCTTATTTTGTATATGGTTATACATTCAAAACGGTTAGATCTTCAAATGGAATATCCAAAAAGTGTTATTGATGAGATTCCGTTTATTTTACTTTTTCAGGCAAGAGAAATTGTACTGGAGAGTCTTTGGCGAGAATGGAACTTTTCCTCTACTTGACTTCTCTTATCCAGAGATTTGAACTGGTACCTCCAGAGGGAGAGGACCCACCTACGTTAGAGGGATTTTATGGAACTACCCATAGTCCTCTACCATTTACACTCAGGGTACTATCCAGACACAAGTGACGATCAGGATATTAACTAAACTGTCGAATACTTTTCGTACTATTTTTAATTAAAAGTTTACTCGAAAAGTTATTTTTTATTATTAAGTGACTATGGTGAATTTTGCAAACTAAAAAAAAAAATCATACATTGGAATTATTTCAAGCTCATTCCTATGCATAGAATAGAATAGAATATATTTTTTTTATTTCCCAAATTAAAGGGCCCATAAAGGGCATAAAATCAGATACAATTGATTTACATAATTGGTAACAACAGTCAACAACAATAAGTCACATGTAAATATATGTTTTATAGTATATATATAAGCATTGGTCAGAATCAGAGCCTAAAACAACATTTATATTGTGAATAAAAGAATAAATTTACATTATATGCATTATTTCTCAAATCATTTACTTTACTTAGTGTCAATATTCATACCTGATCTCCTTAATTCACAACAGTCACAAATGTAACAGCCTTTTGTATATAGATAGCGTATCCATCTTTTCCAATCAACTCTCTAGTTAGTTCACACCAGATTGTTTCGAATACTTGATATTAAACAGACCTGACCAAAAATCTTCAATCAACACACAATTGCATTAGTACTATAAAACAAGATACAAAAGAGGTATGAAAGATACCAGAGGGACATTCAAACTCATAGACCGAAAACAAACTTACAACGCCATGAATAAAAAGGAAAAAGGCAAACAGACAAATATTTAATGATGATCCAAATTTGATATTCGAGACACGCACATGAAAGTGCTATGAAAAATAACTTGCAATAATTATTTTTATCAATAATTTAAATATTGATCTTAAGACATACAAATGGTGCTAACAGAAATATAAAATCAAGCAGTAACTGTAATCTACGTTAAGAAAAAAGGGACAAGAGACAACACAGGAACATTCAAAACTCATAATTGAAGTAAAATAGACAAAAACGGTCACGCCATGGCAAACATCGAAAAAAAACATGAAAACGACAAAAATAGTTCATAAAAAAACTAACTAAAACTAAGCAATACTTACTGCAGCAAAGATTGTGAGAGATCTCCGATGATCTGATAAGTATGCAGATCCTGCTCAAAGTGAAGTGAAGTGCATGGCACCCATCATGATGTTGCTTATTGTTCAGAAAATTTGGTGATGTCGCAATCGAAGATAAGAGAAAGAGATTGTGATTACGACAGTTTGAACATTTTTGTGGTCATCAATGACAAAGATATTCCATAAAGGCCAACCAAATCGTCATGAAGTATTTAAAATTTTCGAAGTGACGACATTAATTTTACCACCAAGCCTTGATTGAATAGCATCCTTGTAAGCGGCAAGCTTCTTTCAAGGAAATCATGTAAGTAAACATATGATCTAGAATATCGTATCAACTAGTAGATATATATATTCCATATGCAGGGATGTTGCTTCATAGAAATAGAAAATTCACTGTTGGGAATCTGAAATCTAACTTTTGTCATAGTTTTTTGTCCATTATTGTCAATTTCTTGGTGTAAATCAAGATGCGAGATAGACTTACTGTATCTGTGGTATCCTTTACTTCAGGTTCGAATGGGTAGATGGAACCAAACTTTGAATTATATATGGAGTGGATATCTTCTAGATGACTGAACATGAAGTTACTGAATAATGATAATTAAAGGGAAACTTCGCAAAAAAATCAAAAATTGATATTATGTTCATTCTGTATAAAAATGCTCAAATTCATAGATATTAAAGTTTTATTCCGCTAGATAAGCGATCACCATCGATTTTAAATTTAGAGTATCAATTCTCCGAGATCCGCCATCTTGTCTTCTTTCCCGATGAATAAAAACGATATGTCTATAAACCACAAAGAAACAAAACTACAGTAACCGATGTAGTCGTAATTGCGTGTCGATATCTTGTCAATCGTACGGTTGTTTAATCCGACTAACTAACTTGATACGGAAAATATTCTTACTTTTTTTTAAATACCATGGTCTGTTGTTTTTAAACTGTTGATATTGGAATTAGGTGAAAAAGTCAAAGTTGAAATCATAATTAAGTGTTCCGTGAAAATTGTTTTCGAAAATCAAATTTGTTCATAATTCTTTAAAGTAATAAACTTTTTTCAAATATATTTTGATCTTCCCTCATCTGATCACCAGCATGGCTAAAGGTATTACTTCCAAAGGTATTGTGAGGGGTGTGAGGTGACACGTCCAGGTATTCAAGCGATTTCCTGTCGGGCTTGCAAGTTCATGCATCGTTTCACTTCTGCAGGTATTGATCAGTGTACACGGCTGATAACTTATAACTTATAACTTTCCATTTTGAACTATCAGATGTATAATATACAACTCTGTCTTACTTGTCATTACTAAACTCAAACGCTTGTTTATAAATAACATTTCTGGTGTAAAGAATATAATTCATAAAAATATAAATAATACCCAAAAAATAAGATTTGATGAAATTAAAATCTATTTAAATATTTTTTCCAAGAGTGAATTTGGGAAAATGTAATATAGTCATTGTCAGTAGTGAAGGACAGATTGGAACAGACCAGAAATATTGATTTAAAAAAATGTACGCACTTGCCGACGATTCGTTTATACGACTGGATAGAAAGTTACGGAACTATAGCGCAATTTAAAATATATACGTGTATACATTGAACATAAGAAAAAAACATATATTTTGAATAAATAGGGGTAAAAGTGTTGAAAATAGACTAGTCCACGTATGCCAACAGTATGTAATCATCGAATGTCGATAGACTACAGTTGTATACCAAAAGAAGAAGAGAACCAATTTGATTTAAATACAGGTCGATGTATAACTTTTGCTTTGGTTCATTGAAGCTGTGGACCTAGGAAAATCACAGATTTATATTTCAATAAGATTGTTCTCAAACAAAGGAAGGAGTTCGTCATCACAATTGTTATATATGCCACTGGACGAACACTAATTATCCCCAGGGGATGTGAATATTTTGCTGGGAAACTTTTGAGTATCAAAGTTTCAAATTAATTTCGGGATTTATTTTCTTTCTTGGTATTCAATAACAGAAAAAAGAATAAATTACTTGTTCGCTGAATAGGGGTATTCTTGTCAGATAAAAGAATTTAGTTATATTTAAAAAATAGGGAAATATGACATTAAATTGGTTGTCTTTTTTTAAACATCGTTAAAACGATGTGTGTCTAAGGTGAACGCCACAAGAACCCTGTAATACTAGTACGAGAGTATAGCATGTAAACATTCCTTCTCAATAATATAGTTGTATTGGAAATCTTTTCATACAGATTGGCAACTCATTGTCCGATATGCATGTAATATTTGCCACATGACGCCCATAGTTCTTTCTACCATCTTCACCTTATTCTTTGATATTGCTGTAAACATCGATGGTTCACACCCAAACAAAATGGGAGTAATGAACCTTCAGAGCTTCTCCGTGTTATACACTTGTGAAATATATAGACGAAATTTCTGTATTGAAATGAATCTACATCTCACAAACAGGATTTTCAAATAACGATTTTGAGTAATCACCTTACAAACCAATATAAACGTATGGCAAGATATAACCATGAAGGAATTTAGTTTTTGTCAGACGCAAGAACTCATCACTATATCATAAACGTATACGTATATATATGCATACAGTTTCAAATATCAAGAACAAGCGGTCGATGTCGATAGTCTGTTTTCTAACTGTTCAGAGTTAGACATGTCACTTGTTCATTCTTGGAAGCCTTCATATTCCCCGTCTAACGATGGGAACTCTTTCTGATTGTGTTGACTATAAATGCTTGTATGGTAATTCTGTCGTTTATCTGTACAAGATATCAAACAGATGTACAATGGTATATCAAATTGGGTAATATTGCATTTAGTTTTTATTAAAGATTAAAACTACTATTTTTTGCTTCATATTTGAATCTTCACGCCAATTGCCGCTAAGAAAGTAATCAAAAATTGTTTCCTTTTATTTTTATACACTTTCGGAATTACGAATCAGAATTTTATTTTCTATTAATTTACACAATTTAATTATTGTATCTTTATTCTCATCGTGTATTAAATCTTAGTGTATTAACATCATGGCAGCATATACTCTTTCTAATTCTTTCTGTTTATCCTTTCCAAATAACAACATTTATACCTGTGTACGCTTGAACTCACACCTGCGGCTAAATAGCTACAAGGTAAACGAATTGACCTCAAGCCGAGAAATATACAGTGACCTTTACAAAATAATATACACACTCTGCTCACACATTAGTTGCATTGAAATGATTATCAAAACAATAACGGTAAAAAGAATTGAAATATTTTCAGTTCAATATCAGTAAAAATGTTCAATAAATATTTTATGAAAAAAATCTCAACAATAATTAATCAAATTTATTCAAAAACATTTACTAAAGATAATTTTATAGGAGTTTAATTCAATCAATAAAAAACGGTATATATATGCATATTCACTTTCGTTCATTCTTAAATTGTGGTTAATAACTTCGACCATTCGTCAGCTGTGCGCTTTTAATTACGTATATTGTCGATAAGCTATAAGAGTTAAACAGATTTTATTTTTTCCCAGAATTCAATAAATCGGGCTAATACGTCACGACCCACTCGAGAATTCAACCAAAAAAGTTACAAATACTTGATTTTCTCCGTTATTAGAAGGACTATAAATTTAAAACTTTGCAAATGTGTTTTTTATGTTAAGATGAACATAATTAGATGATAAGTAAAAAATCGCGGAATTTCCCTTTAAATAACAGTGGAACAGATAATGAAAACACAAGTAAAAAAGATTATTTCAGGGGCAATAACTCCAAAGCAGATTAACAGTTTTCACCTTGTCAAAGACAATACTGATATAAATTGATGAAACAAATCAAATAAAAATCTGGAAAAATTGTACAGGGAAGAGTTCTTACAAAACCAGAAAAGCACACCTGGTATTTCTATTTTCTCTGCAGCACATTGTGCATGGACAAAAATCAAAAACCAATATTGGTGCATTATCCTAATGACAATTTACGGATTGGATATTTTATTAAGTATTATGAAGACCGTAAAGTCTTCCAATAGTAACAGGTTTGGGAAGGTTGAAGCTCACAATGCCACAACATTCTGCATGTGTCTGTCCCCAGACAGGAGCCTGTAATTCAGTGGTTGTTATTGTCCGATTTTTTGTTTATTGATTGTTCTTAGACCCTTGATTTTTATGGTTTTAATTGTTTTATATGTTGTCATGTTTGGACCTTTTTAAGGATTGGGTTTTGCTTATGTTTAAAGATAAGGTGACTTAAAATTGCTTTTATCTACTTAATTTGGTCTCTGGTAGAAGGTTGTCTCATGGGCAATGTTGCCTCATCTTGTCATTTTATATCTGTCAGACTAATGCTGTATGCACATCTAATGGATTTATTTGGTAGATTTATAAAACTCATTGATTTAGAAATGCATGGGCGAGAAAAAGGCTTGATCATAACTCCTCTTTTCATCCTGTTTGATCTAACTTGAAAATGTTCCTACTGTTGTAACTACAATCCTGTATCATTTTCACCTACATGATCTACTGAATTAAATTTGTTAATGGTTTTGTACTATCATGAGCAACATGAGGGGTGCACATGTTGAGCAGGATATGCTTACCCTTTAGGAGCACAGGAGATCAACCCCAAATTTTTTGTGGGGTTTCATCATGCTTAGTCCTTATTTTTCTATGTTGTATTTTGTGTACTAATGTTTTTCTTTTATAGACATAGAGTTGTCAGTTTTTTTCATAAGTTTGAATGACTCTCTGGTATCTTTTGCCCCCTCAAGTGGAAAAACTGTTTTTAAAAACACTTGAAGTATAAAATTACATAACAAGTTTATCTATGATTTTAAACAATGACACTGCTATCTTTTCTCAATGGGATCAAATCAAGATAAAATGGAAAATGTTTTATTGTTTATCTACTACAAAATGATGTTGATACAAAATCTAACAAAACATCTAAAGGTTGTTTTCAAAGTTTACAATTATTGTAAAAAGTTACATCAGTCACCACTATTCCAAATGGTTAACACTATTGTCTACAATATTAAAAGAATGTGTTTATACAAAGTATGCTGGCTTCTTCACATTTATTCCATATTCGGCTAGAGCAGGAGTTAAATCATCCATTGTCAAGGTCAATCTCTTATCCTGGAAAAAGAAATGAAAAATTTATAGATACATTACATTTTTGTTTTTTTTTCTGTATTATAACGTTATTCAGTTCTGGCAATACATTCTGACCACAATCAAGTTATCTAAAAAAGGTTGCATATGTTAAATTTTTTTTTTTTTTTTTTTTTTTCAAGTTTAATTAAATGACTTATTATTGATTGCTTTTAAAATTTTCTATCCAAGGTCTTTCTAACATGCTATGCATGCATTCAATGTTGATGACACAAGTGAAATTAAGACATGCTCACAATGGTTTGCAGAGCAGATATATAAAATGTTTCACCTTGATCTTTTTGGGGTATCATCTTTGAAATAACAAATTATATTTGGAAATATTTTATTCTTGGTATAATTCTTATTGAATTTTGTCGATATATTTCTCTTCTTATTTGTGCTGCATATTAGAATAAATTTTCCAAGTATTCTGAAACAAAATGTCAATTAATGTTTTGCATTTTGTGAACTTAAAACTCTGTGACTTGAAGTATTCTTTGACTGTTTAAAATGTTTAAATATACAAGGTTTGTATATACATCATATTATTGCTATTTTACAAAATGGATCTAACTGACTAATAATTTCCCTTCTCAGCATGTACAGTCGAGTGAATTTAAATTATTGCTTGAAACTAAGGGTGGATGTGCCGGTCGGCAATGAAATTAACAACATTGTCATAGGTAAAATAGCGATAAAAGAGGGACGAAAGATACCAAAGGGACAGTCAACAGATTATCATTGGTCATCTCAACTCAATTGCTTTTCTCACTTCTGGCGTACCGGCTCCAGCGAGAAAATCATTCTGGTTGTGATGACCAGGATAATCCATAAATATCTAAATATAAGTGAGTTACCTTTCCTTTACTTTTCGTCTGTCCAGATGATGACTTCATTTTACAATGTTGTAATGCTTCATTGGCTATGTCTGACACAAACTTCTGTGCTGCTATGGATACCAATCTTGTTCTACAAAAAGGAAACATTAGTTTGCTAGTTTACAAAATTTAGTAGCACATTGGATTGGTTATATCCAATACAACCCTCTGAAAACCAGTAGTTAAATAAATTGGAACATAAAGGTATCAATCTTTAACTTGAATTTGTTATAAAAATAATCTACTACTTCATACTTTGTTTTTTCAAACCTTTTTGTTTAGAGTGTAACTGATGAATCTTTTATAGATGCCCAGGTATCTGACATACAATATCTTAATCCTTTTATCTATGATGAGTTTAATAATTTTCAATAAAGGTAATAGGACTTCTAACTTTATAATAATGGTATAACAGACAACTTACATTCTAGGATCTGAAGCTTCAAATCCTGCTCTATTCAAGTAAAAGGCTGTTACTGAATCTGGTATCTAAGAGGAAATAAAAGAACATACTAATAGTTAAATGAAATTAAAGGGAGATAAGTCTCCTTTAAAAAAAAAAAAAGAAAGCTAAAAAAAAAAAATCAATATTGTTCAGGAAAACCTATTTTCCCGAAGTCTAGGAGTGAATATACATTATTTATGAAGGAAATTGCCCACTTAATCCTCAATCATGGTAACTAAAGGGAAGTAACTACAACTGTGTCAACTGAAACTTATCTATTCTATATTCAGAATATTATGGTTTTTTTTAACTCAGTGTGTACCTGTTAATTTGCTTTTTACATGTATTTTTTTTAATTAATTAAATCATATGACAATAAATTTAGCCAATCTTATGTCTATGAAACCTTAATTTAAGATATTATTTTTTGTCATAAACTATGAATTAAAAATTTGGTGCTAACTATCTCATTTTTCATAACAACGTTGTTATTTTTAATTTCAGCAGCAGACATCCTGAAATGCACCAATCAGTTCCATATCAAATATCATATGGGAATCAATTAAGCATACATGGTTAACAATATATAAGAATTGATTTTTGTATGTTTTGTATGGCATTTCTTATAATAATAAAACTTAAGTATATATCATGTATATTAATACAAAGTCAATAGTCATTTTGTGAATAAGAATGATGTAACATTTCTAGCCATAAGAATGTTTGTAGTGTATGACCTTCATTTGACCTTGTAAATATTAAGCTGAAACAGCTTCAACTTTCTGTATCAATTCATAAAATATCTTCAGTCCTATCTGGAGTAATTTTTCTTCAATAGTTTTTCCAATTTTCAAAACTTTCTGCTGAATTAAGAGCTTCTTTTGTTCAGAGTGAGAATTATAAAACCCAATGAAAATGTGTTTAATGATTGTTAATCTTACTACTTACAGTTGGTGCATAATCTTCCAGCTGCTGTACAAAATCTGTCAATGGTCCCCCAGCTCTGTTGTCTGATGCCCCACCACTAGGGATCAGGTTACCCTGCTGTGGACTCTCATCTGATAAAGAAAACAATATCATCCATAAACAAAAACTTAAGCTTCATACTATTTTATTTTTAATATAAAATATATCTAAAATGTTCTCTATGTCTTTATTCTTTGTTCATCCTTAAATTACAGAAACAGATTAAAGCTTATATGATAAAATCAATCTCACAATCTCCACTGAAGACGAAAGGAACTGTATAACCAGATGCTCTGCAGGGTGCAGCTATATACGACCGCAGAGGTTGAACCCTGAACAGTTGGGGCAAGTATGGACACAACATTTAAGCTGGATTCAGCTCTAAATTTGGATTGTGATTAAATAGTGGACACAGCATAGGTTTCTGACACAGAATGAATGTGGTCTAATGAACTTAAAATATTTTTTTTGCCTTTGAGCAATTCACTATGCTGTTGAATATGAATCCTTTCAAAAAAATGTTTGAAGAAATTTTCTTTTTATTTGTGAAATCTGAAATGAGAAAAATTTAACCCCCCCCCTTTTTTTTCACATCCCCCTTTCCCTTTTTCCAAAACTGATCTCAATTCAAATTCTTAATGGAGTTTGCAACAATAACTACTCATTTAAATACATCATAAAATATTAAAATGTAAAATAAAGTGCTTGTTATCACTGAATGGTAAAGATTGTTTTAATTTATCAGTTGGTAGTAAAAGTGAATATACATTGTATATTGTATAAAACAATGATTTAAGTTGATTCAACTACTATTCTGGACAAAGAAAGATAACTCTAATTGAAAATTTCTTGCTATTGCACAATATTGTGCAATTAGATATTTCTTGCTATTGCGCAATACTGTGCAATTGAAAATTGCTTGCTATTGCACAATAATGTGCAATAGAAGATTTCTTGCTATTGCTGAATACTGTGCAATTGAAAATTTCTTGCTATTCCACAATACTTAATATAATAATTTTGGATCCTGATTTGAACCAACTTGAAAACTGGGCCCATAATCAAAAATCTAAGTATGTGTTTAGATTCAGCAGATAAAAAAAGCCCAAGAATTCAATTTTTGTTAAAATCAAACTTAATTTAATTTTGGACCCTTTGGACTTAAATGTAGACCAATTTGAAAACGGAACCAAAAATTAAGAATCTACATACACAGTTAGATTTGGCATATCAAAGAACCCCAATTATTCAATTTTTGATGAAATCAAACAAAGTTTAATTTTGGACCCCGATTTGGACCAACTTGAAAACTGGGCCAATAATCAAAAATCTAAGTACATTTTTAGATTCAGCATATCAAAGAACCCCAAGGATTCAATTTTTGTTAAAATCAAACTACGTTTAATTTTGGACCCTTTGAACCTTAATGTAGACCAATTTGAAAACGGGACCAAAAATTAAGAATCTACATAAACAGTTAGATTCGGCATATCAAAGAACCCCAATTATTCAATTTTTGATGAAATCAAACAAAGTTCAATTTTGGACCCTTTGGGCCCCTTATTCCTAAACTGTTGGGACCAAACCTCCCAAAATCAAACCCAACCTTCCTTTTATGGGCATAAACCTTGTGTTTAAATTTCATAGATTTCTATTTACTAATACTAAAGTTATGGTGCGAAAACCAAGAATAATGCTTATTTGGGCCCCTTTTTGGCCCCTTATTCCTAAACTGTTGGAACCAAAACTCCCAAAATCAATCCCAACCTTCCTTTTGTGTTCATAAACCTTGTGTCAAAATTTCATAGATTTCAATTTACTAAAACTAAAGTTACAGTGCGAAAACCAAGAAAATGCTTATTTGGGCCCTTTTTGGCCCTTAATTCCTAAAATATTGGGACCAAAACTCCCAAAATCAATCCCAACCTTCCTTTTGTGGTCATAAACCTTGTGTTAAAATTTCATAGATTTATATTCACTTTTATTAAAGTTAGAGTGCGAAAACTAAAAGTATTCGGACGACGATGACGCAAGACGACGACGACACCAACGTGATAGCAATATACGACGAAAAATTAAAATTTTTGCGGTCGTATAAAAAAGTGTTAGTACTGATTTTGCAGGTATATGAACATACTTCTTACCAAACTTTAAGCTTATATGATAAAATCAATCTCACAATCTCCACTGAAGACAAAAGTAACTATATAAAAAAGTGTTAGTACCGGTTTTGCAGGTATATGAAAATACTTCTTACCAAACTTTAAGCTTATATTATAAAATCAATCTCACAATCTCCACTGAAGACGAAAGGAACTGTATAAAAAAGTGTTAGTACTGATTTTGCAGGTATATGAACATACTTCTTACCAAACTTTAAGCTTATATGATAAAATCAATCTCACAATCTCCACTGAAGACAAAAGTAACTGTATAAAAAAGTGTTAGTACCGGTTTTGCAGGCATATGAAAATACTTCTTACCAAACTTTAAGCTTATATGATAAAACCAATCTCACAATCTTCACTGAAGACAAAAGTAACTGTATAAAATAGTGTTAGTACTGATTTAGCAGGTATATGAACATACTTCTTACCAAACTTTAAGCAAAATAAACCCTTCAAATTAAAAGGTCCTAGTATAAGCAAAGGCTGCTTAACTTTTTGCTTCTTGTCAAATAATTTTTTCCCTTTCTTTTAACGTGAACTGATTGTTAGTTTTGATTAAAGATATAAGCAGTGCTGTGTATTTGCTTATATGCTGGACTATCTGAATTATCACAAAATAACTATAACTAGAGGCCCTGGGAGCAGAGGTTACAAGATGATACCCTGCCCTCACACAAAGCAATGACAAAGTATACAGTTTATTTTGGAAGTTTGGTTAAAGGGGCACTAGCTGTCAAATTCATGGTCACCGATTTGACTCAAATTCTCATATTTGGTTTATAACAATGTAAAACATTTATCCAAACTATCAAAAGTCTAAAATAAACAGTTTACAGAGCATGGGGTAGATAACATATAGGTTCGTTTCGTGTGTATTTTAGTCCAGACGCCATCTAATTAACTATTGATTTGACCTCAGATGACCATATAAGCGATGTAACCAAAAATAAAGATACCCTTTGAATAGATTAAACCAACACGTGCAATTGGATTTTTATAGGTCTGTTTGATTATATTTTATAGATTAAAAATAGATGTTTCTCATTGTTTTTAACTGTATAAGAATGATTTTATGTGCATCGAATTAGTAATCAAATGATTTACCGTAGTTTCACTTTGACTGTTGACATTCTTTTTCTTTAAATAACCAGTACACATACAATGCATGTGTTGTCAATCTCTAGCTAGGGGTTAACTTGAAGTTCACATGAATACGGATTTAAAGAGGTCGACTCATTCACTTGTAAGTGAATCACTAATTATCAATGTTTCTTAGCGTAATTTGACAAAATTGAACCTTTTTGGCTGCAAAAAGTGAATTGTTATTTCACTATTTCACTTTCATTATTGATTGAACAAAAAAAAATCAAACTTTAGATTTTTTTTTATATCTTGTAGCTTTAAATAAACAAACTATATGTATACCATTATATGATTAAAATTCCTGAAAAAAGTTGATATAAATTCTGAGAAATGAAGAGGTTGCCAATACAAAATTGGTACGTCCATAAAAATAATTGGGAAAATCAGTGACATACATCATATAATACACTTTTGTAAATATGTCATTGGTAAAATCTATATTTTGTATGTTTTGATGTTAGGGTGAAGGTTGGCACCTGTCAAAACATTTATACTCGCTGCATTTGTTTGCACCTGTCCTAAGTCATGAACCTGATGTTCAGAGGTTGTCGTTTGTTGATGTGGTTCATAAGTGTTTCTTGTTCTTGTTTTATTTGTACATGTGTATATATATAAATATTAAACTGCTGGTTTAGTGAAAAAACAAGTATTCTGTTTAGGCCTATAAAGTCCATAAAACAGCTGAATCCAAGGTATCTAATAATATGTAAGGGTCAATGTCAATGAGTATTTGTGTTTACTTGTTATATGCTTTGTTACTTAAATACATTATCATCCAGCAATAAATCAAGTTCATTCAAATGGATATGCTAAAGTTGAAGCTAGTGACCAGATAAAATATACAATGCTTAAACCTTCAATTTCTTTTGATTGGTCAACTGATTTTGCAAACCAAATCTGGGCATGCTAGCTACATAAATAGAGAGAGAATGGTTTAGTAGTTATGAATCATATACATGGTAATGAAAATGTTAATACCATACAGATCTACCAACTGCTGCTTCCTGTCATGTCAGTCAGATTATAACTTATAAGAAATGGAAAATCGATATAAGAAAATTGTAGAAATCACACTCACTAGTTTTAGAATGATTGAGGAGCATTAAAGACTCCAATCTTAATATGAATTAGGATTGCCTTTTTACCTATCAATGGAAGGTACTTCTGTCTTGGCACTCTGACTTCCTTTACTAATATAAACTGGTCCTAATAATATACCCAAGAGTGATTGTAGATGAGTTAGTCCTAATAATATCCCCAAGAGTGATTGTAGATGAGTTAGTCCTAATAATATACCCAAGAGTGATTGTAGATGAGTTAGTCCTAATAATATCCCCAAGAGTGATTGTAGATGAGTTAGTCCTAATAATATACCCAAGAGTGATTGTAGATGAGTTAGTCCTAATAATATCCCCAAGAGTGATTGTAGATGAGTTAGTCCTAATAATATCCCCAAGAGTGATTGTAGATGAGTTAGTCCTAATAATATACCCAAGAGTGATTGTAGATGAGTTAGTCCTAATAATATACCCAAGAGTGATTGTAGATGAGTTAGTCCTAATAATATACCCAAGAGTGATTGTAGATGAGTTAGTCCTAATAATATCCCTAAGAGTGATTGTAGATGAGTTAGTCCTAATAATATCCCCAAGAGTGATTGTAGATGAGTTAGTCCTAATAATATACCCAAGAGTGATTGTAGATGAGTTAGTCCTAATAATATCCCCAAGAGTGATCGTAGATGAGTTAGTCCTAATAATATACTCAAGAGTGATCGTAGATGAGATAGTCCTAATAATATACCCAAGAGTGATCGTAGATGAGTTAGTCCTAATAATATCCCTAAGAGTGATTGTAGATGAGTTAGTCCTAATAATATCCCCAAGAGTGATTGTAGATGAGTTAGTCCTAATAATATCCCCAAGAGTGATTGTAGATGAGTTAGTCCTAATAATATACCCAAGAGTGATTGTAGATGAGTTAGTCCTAATAATATCCCCAAGAGTGATTGTAGATGAGTTAGTCCTAATAATATACCCAAGAGTGATCGTAGATGAGTTAGTCCTAATAATATCCCCAAGAGTGATTGTAGATGAGTTAGTCCTAATAATATCCCCAAGAGTGATTGTAGATGAGTTAGTCCTAATAATATACCCAAGAGTGATTGTAGATGAGTTAGTCCTAATAATATCCCCAAGAGTGATTGTAGATGAGTTAGTCCTAATAATATACCCAAGAGTGATTGTAGATGAGTTAGTCCTAATAATATCCCCAAGAGTGATCGTAGATGAGTTAGTCCTAATAATATACCCAAGAGTGATCGTAGATGAGTTAGTCCTAATAATATCCCCAAGAGTGATCGTAGATGAGTTAGTCCTAATAATATACCCAAGAGTGATCGTGGATGAGTTAGTCCTAATAATATACCCAAGAGTGATCGTGGATGAGTTAGTCCTAATAATATACCCAAGAGTGATCGTGGATGAGTTAGTCCTAATAATATACCCAAGAGTGATCGTAGATGAGTTAGTCCTAATAATATACCCAAGAGTGATCGTAGATGAGTTAGTCCTAATAATATACCCAAGAGTGATCGTAGATGAGTTAGTCCTAATAATATCCCCAAGAGTGATCGTAGATGAGTGAGTCCTAATAATATCCCCAAGAGTGATTGTAGATGAGTTAGTCCTAATAATATCCCCAAGAGTGATCGTAGATGAGTTAGTCCTAATAAATACCCAAGACTGATTGTAGATGAGTTAGTCCTAATAATATCCCCAAGAGTGATCGTAGATGAGTGAGTCCTAATAATATACCCAAGAGTGATTGTAGATGAGTTAGTCCTAATAATATCCCCAAGAGTGATCGTAGATGAGTTAGTCCTAATAAATACCCAAGACTGATTGTAGATGAGTTAGTCCTAATAATATACCCAAGAGCGATCGTAGATGAGTTAAACACCAAAAATCAATCAATCATGTAAGTACAATAAATATTAGCAATGATTAGTGCAAGGTTAAAAAGAAACTGATGCAAAACGTCTTTTGTACACACATCCTCTTGGTTTAGGGATCATTTACTCTGTTATGCTCTGTATAGTTTTAAGCGCATAATAAAATATGTTTCAATAAAATTGAGAATGGAAATGGGGAATGTGCCAAAGAGACAACAACCCGACCATAGAAAAAAACAACAGCAGAAGGTCACCAACAGGTCTTCAATGTAGCGAAAAATTCCCGCACCCGGAGGCGTCCTTCAGCTGGCCCCTAAACAAATATATACTAGTTCAGTGATAATGAACGCCATACTAATTTCCAAATTGTACACAAGAAACTAAAATTAAAATAATACAAGACTAACAAAGGCCAGAGGCTCCTGACTTGTGACAGGCGCAAAAATGCGGCGGGGTTAAACATGTTTGTGAGATCTCAACCCTCCCCCTATACCTCTAGCCAATGTAGAAAAGTAAACGCATAACAATACACACATTAAAATTCAGTTCAAGAGAAGTCCGAGTCTGATGTCAGAAGATGTAACCAAAGAAAAGTCTACTTTTAATATTCCAATCACAATTATGATTCTTGAGATATCTGATTCTCTCACTCTGTAACAAATTTTCTTCCTTTATATTTTTCTGAATTGAATTCTGATATCAGTTGAGCAAGTCATGACATATCTCGATTGAAAGCTCAAATGATGTTTTTCAGATAAACAAATATATACTGTTTACTTTAAACTGTCACTTTGATGTAAATAAATGTGTTTCATTTTTGGGAAAGAGCATGTTTTTTACTTTACATGTCAGAATGAAAAGAAGGCAACTATTTGTATAATTTTATTGTATATAAAACAAAAATCAAGCACCTGAATTTTAAAAAGACAAATATCTGCATAGTGCAAACAACAGATCTATATATAGATTAGGATATAAACACAGATATGTTACGACACTAATCAAGTTACAACCCTGGTAATATGTTATATTTAAAACTCATGCAACTCATTTCAAAAAATTTCTAACCAGAAAAAATACCAGTAAATCATCATCAGTTCAGAATAACTTACAATCAATTATTGTCTACAGATTTTTTGTAAAAAGATCCCCTGATCTTAATTGAACATGTTCTAGATTAGCATGTTAGTCAATTCCAAAAAAGTTCTGTTGACTTGTGACTATGAAATTCAAAATGGATAAGCCATTCAATTTAATTGAGTTATCTAGACCTTTTCTTTTAGAAGGGAACCCATCACACTCCCCAATGAGCTCAATGATGTAATTTTTTCACGACCTTGACTGGCTAAACAGCCCTTGCACGGTCAGTCCATGAGCTCAATTAACAATGATTAAGATTTTATAGAAAACAGTAAAAAATAAATTTGAAATGACCAAAAGAAAAATAATGAACAGAACAATGTAAAATATATAACTAATTAGGCAAGTAAAAAATGGCAAAAATGTAACTAAACAAACTAAAACTAATAAAAAAAGTATAATAATGTAAGTAAAGGTAGATAACTTAAAAAACAAAGATATACAATTATATGACTAGCAAATGTTACATAAATCTAAATATCTGACTAGCAAATGTTACATAAATCTAAATATCTGACTAGCAAAATCAAGACCCTAAATATATAACAAACAAAATTCACACTATAAACCAAACATGATACAAGTTAATACCATACAGTCTTTTTACAATATTGTAACAGTACAATCACATAAGTAAATCTTAATTGCAATGGATGATTCCATGATTGGCTTAAAATCAATCATTTTTATCACCATAAGTTGAAACAGTTATTATTTGAAATGTTGTACACCGTAACTCGTAAAAACACTGTTTAAAGTATCTTTTTGGTGCTTTCATAACTTTTAAATTGTTTGAGCATGTTGAGTGGTGCCAAAATTGTTCAAAAAGATATAAATTGTTGTTCAATGCAAAGGATAATTAAGATCTTATCACCAAATAATGAGCTAAAGATCAATTGATTATACTTATTAGGGGATTGATAATTTCAGCTTTTAAAATACATTATAAAAAAAAACATTGTGTAAAACTTAACAGATTGACCATGTTGACAAAACAAACAATACATTTAACTGACTACACATTTTTTTTTTTATCAAAAAATTAAACACTCTTCCCGTCAGTGATTCGCTTGTTCTTTGGAATTCTTAAATGGCTTTGTTAAATATAATATTGACAAGCATGAGACTCAGACAGAGACAAAACTGTATAATTAGTACTTGTATATAAAAGCTAAACTTGCATATAAAGAGTTAAAGTATATAGATATAATATATGATGAACAAAAAACATGGGAAAACACCTAACACACCTAATATAAGTAAATAACAACAAATATAACAACAAATATAAATAGCAAGATATAGCACCATGATCCTTGTTAAAACATATGTGTGCACTTTAAAAACCAAAGTTTAATAAAATGTATAAATGCACATAAATGTATATGTTAAAGATGTGTTAATGTTATTATTAATGAAAAAAATATGAAGCAAATTAAAACTTGGCAAAGAGCAATTAAATGTAAATTTTAAACATTTTTTAGAAAGAATTATTTATTTTCTTCATCTGAATGTTGACTTATTTGACCTTCGACTAGTAGTTAAATAAAATATAATAAAAATTGATCTTGAGTATGAAACAAAAGAGGGATAGCAAATATTTTTAAAAAAGAACTTTTCCCTTCTTACTGCTCATAATATAATCTTTAAAAAAATAATCAAAGTAATCTCCCTTGGATCATATTTTGAAAAACCCTGTGTTAAAAAAAAATCAAAGAAATCTCCATTTGATCACATTTTAAAAACCCTGTGTTGAAAAAAAATATTTTTGTTGTTAACACACTTATAAAGAGTTCAAGGCACTTGTATCTAACAAAAATACCTACATACTTCAATATAACAATGTATATATATATAGATAAAACAAAATTCAGAGACAAGTGGGTTTAAGGTACAATCTTATCAATGCTGTACATGTTCTTAAAGTAAAATAATGCTGAAAATAACTAGTTACTACAACAAAAATATGTAAGGTATATAAGTAGACAAAGCAACATTGATATGCATATTACAAACACAAATTTTAGTACGGCTTAGTTACTGGTATGTCATTTACATAACATGGCTTCATACTTTAGCTAGGACAAACTATTAATTACTACACTTTTACAACATAAAATCAGGAAGAACCTTTTTTTTAAGCAAATATGTATAAACATGATAAATACATATTTCAAAAGTTATCAATAAAAATTTGTAGAAGGACACTTCTTAAACATATAACAAAACTGCATAAGAGACATTTTTCCTTACTTTACTTGTATCTAAGATTCTTTTTTTTCTTTCAAAAACTTAAAAGGATTTCTAGATTGGATTTTTTAAATATGGTTAATCTTCATTGCAGCTAACCGATATAATTTTAAATGTTATCAATGTACAAGGATATAGAAATGTCATTGGAACCTCATAATGTAAAAACATCAGGAGGTACAAACAAAAAATGTCTTATTTTTATCAAGTTTTCTACAGGAGGAATGCCAATTGCAAAAGGATGCAGTATGTACATATGTTTGCTTTATAAATGAAATTTCTTTGAATTCTAACTAATAATATTTTCTGACATACTTCATAAAACAACTTGTACATGTAATGCTGATCATATAACAATACCTTTAACAAATCTTGCAATGTTTTCAACCGTTCAGAGTTAATTCCCTTATTTTTCGATTTTCTTTCTTTCACAAGAGTTATCTCCTATTTTTTAACATTTTATTGGAGTGTCAAAGGAGAACTTTGGCTTGTTGTAGCCGTCAGTGCTGTAATACTTCATCTTTTCTTCAGACAGAGAAGGAGTTTCCGGTTTTGACTCCCAGTGGTAAACAATTTCCTGGTCTGATGGACATGTCTTTCGGAAGGTCTCGTTCTTGTATGCTGCAGCTAAGTACTTCCACAGCCCAACCATATCATCAGGAATTTCAAAATCTTTAAAAGCCTTGGCAGCTACTCTGATATGCTGAAGTTTTGGCAACATTAGGCAATCTAGATGAGTAAGCTTGTCTCCACACAGGTAGCGTGTATCTGCTGTTTCCAGATAGTCATTAATGGCTTGTAGTTCCTTCAGTAAATGATCTGCTGAGTGGCTTACTTGCTTGATAAAATAGGAGAACTTTGAGAAAATGTCTAAACAAACGGAATGGGCTTGCATGTTGCTGTATTGTAGAGATGGATATGGGAATGTTTCATCAACATACTGAACAATCTCATCGTTGTCAGATCTGATTTCATCTCCGTGCTTAAGAACAGGCAAACGATTGGCTAACTTCTTAAAATCCACAGGTGGACGAGCCATATTGATTGTTATCACATCATAATTCAACTCTCCAGACTTCAGATCTAGAATCATATAGAACCTCTGACAGAAAGGACAAGCTCCATAACTTTCTCCATCTTTCCCAGCTCGAACATACAATTCCACATGATTTGTGGGAAGAGAATCACCGTTAACACTCATTTTCGATAGAAAGTGTAAAGATTAAAGCTCCAGAAAGTCAGGATAACTTAGAAATTACTCCAACAGAGAGAGGTTCAGCCGAAAACTAAAAGATAACACTGCTGCAACCAATCACCAAAATGTAGTCAACCTGAAGAGAGAAAGATAGGAAAATGTTAGAAATTCTTTTTAAGTTGCAAACATGCTTTAACAATCGGTTTATTTAAATTCAGCTTTTTTTTTTATCTGTTACAATTAAGGAAGGATGGATATAGCACAACTTATAACTTTAAATAACAAAGCAACTTTTTGCTTTCTATTATATACAGAATTTCTAACATTTTCTCTTTCTTTTTTATACATTTGTCAAATTTCCACTTCTTTCCAAACTGCACAATTTGTATTTTAATCATTCTGACTTTTTGTTTATAACGGAGATTAAAGACAATTGTAAACATGTTCCCTATTCTCATGCTTGTGACCATGATATCAATCATCTTTGAAGAAAGGCCAAGTTGACAAAATTCAAATTTTTAATAAAATAATTTAAAGAAATGTAAGATCAGGATACTATTCTGAAACATTGCAAATTCCTGCTGTTTAATCATACATGTGTAACTTCCGTTTTCCAAGAATTTCATTAATAAGTTACTATGCAAAAATTCTTCAATTTTAAAAGAGGATGCTTTTTCGATTTATTTTAGAGAAAACACTGTAACATGCGTCAACAACTATCATTTAACATATTTTTGAGATTAAAATTTATAATGATTTTACATTTATTTTACTATTACAAAAAAAAATATTTATTATATCATCCCTACATGCAAATAAATCAATTCAAAAACAACAATAATTACCTCTAATGCACTTCCTTCAAATAATCATTATGTTATCCTGACTAAAAATAACTTTTTTTCCACTTTATAGAACAATATCGACAACACCTTAACAATATTTGGTAATTTTTTTCTCTATGACTCTACTTTACCCACGGTAGCAACATTTTTGTCCAACTAAGTACCCATGATATCTACAGCCACACCTTGATTTTATCTTACAACTGGCCTTTAAAGTTGAATATTAGCATAGATAACCCTGTGTACACTGTGACTTATAAGTGTTAGTTCTGGTTTAATAATGAATGTACCTTCAGTATTTTAAATTTTTCAGGTTGTATTTCATTGACGAACTATGTATAAATTAGGCCAGAAGTCAAAGGAGCCAGGTGAACTCATAACCTACTAACTAACCCCATCCCTTAAAGTTAGTTGCATTTCTGTAACTTTGTGTATATATAGGTCACCAATGGTGCATCCTGGTTTAATTATTTAAGAATTTTAGAAGACAGTTAAATTTATTTAGTAACAGAATGGAAACCTCTTATATACAATGTATGTACATGTAAGTAAGGGGTTTATACATTAGTTCTGGTCCAATATCTAGAGAAATGTGATAATAAAGTAACTTGTATAATATAAAAAAAGAAGATGTGGTATGATTGCCAATGGGACAACTCTCCACAAGAGACCTAAATGACACAGAAATTAACAACTATAGGTCACAGTATGGCCTTCAACAATGAGCAAAGCCCAAACCACTTAGTCAGCTATAAAAGGCCCCGAAATGACAATGTAAAACGATTCAAACGAGAAAACTAATCAAATGGCCTTATTTATGAAATGTATATATTTATTTTGTGTGTGAAGGACTTGTTCAAATTTTATGAACCACTATTCAAAGCAGACAAAAAATCTCTTGTTGCTATTATACTAAGGTGGTGAAAGTGTTTAAACAAGTGCATATCAATTGCAACACTTAATTCTACTGCAATAATATCAAATTTGCACAATAAAATCAATACAGATATCTTATGCAAGACTGGTCAAGTCTTTATGTCTTTAAAACAAAGTAGATATATATATATATATATATATATATATATAAGTAAGATAACATGTATCTGAAGAAATTGATCTTTGACAAGGTCTACCATGTCTACCCTTAAAACAATATGCACGTAAAAAGGAGGATAAAATTTAGTTCACAGTCCAATGATAACAAAAAGGTACTGGACTATACATTGCTATACAACCTATAAAGTGTGTCAATATATAAAACTACATGTGCACAGTTCATGCTTCAAACATCTTACATGTTTTGATAGATTAGAAGAAAGTTTTAATCAATCTATAAGACTTCATTAATATGACAGGTTGATCATGTTATTCAAAGGTGAAATGTGCACATCATCTTTATATTTATAATCTGACAGAAATGTGTTGGACCTTATCCAACCTCTTCATAGTCATAAGTGTAATACGCACTGTGTAGCAATGTCATAAAAGATGCATGTATGAAACCTTGACCTAACTGTGTATGTACAATGCCATGAATGCCAGCACTCAACATAAACTATTAAATATCACATCTAGTGAACTTCTGTTATTTTTTTTAATTTCTTTACTTATACATGATAAATATCAGATCAAATATATACATGTATGGATTAATTTCTCGTCAACAAACAAACTCCAACCCTCCCAGACCTCAAGTCATTTTCACACATATAATATCAACAATAAAACTTACCAGATCAAAACAAATAGCTTTATATAAGGTAGTTTGTCAAGCATTCCTCAGCGTTTTGTAAGAGTAATAAATCCAGATAATAAAAGTTTCAGCACCAAGCACAATTTCACTTTAAAACTGTAATTCCCAATATGAAAAATTTAAAATAAGAAACTTAAAAAAAAAACAGGACCAACAATGACCAAGCTTCTGCCTAAAATCACAAACTTCTTATTGCATAATCTCTTTTAAATGTAAAAAATCTGCTAGAAAATCCTTAAGTATTGATGAAAAACGATTATATAACAAGATTTAACTATACAACCTGAATATAATGCATTTTATACTACCATGACTACAGCTGGTTCACTTTATACAGTTTTTAATCTAATTTAGATTACAGTATTACATAGACAATGTGTTTCTTGACTAAAATAACAGGTTTTAACCTTCCACCACATGTGTCTTTTGACTTCCTCTCACTTTATAAAATTACATGTAAGGAGATGTGGTAAATGATAGCCAATTTATTAGACAACTATCTACAAGACACCAAATGATGTGGATGTCAGAAACTATAGGTCTGTCACCATATGGCATATTACTATAGTGTATATACATGTAGTAAGCTATAAAGGGTTCCAACACAGCAAATGTGAAAGCAAAGAAAGGTTTAAGTGACACTACCCAAATTAGTACTTGATCTTAGTTTTAGGGTATTATAAAGCATTGTGTTTAAGTTTCATAACATTTGGTTGAGGCAAACTTAAACTTGGCATTGCACAAGATCATGTTTTTCTCTGGCTGTTTATGACATCTTTACACTAAATCCATTGGATGTTGGATGTGTAAGGATTGATAGTTTAGTCTTAGTTGCATGATTTTTTTATTAGTTGTTAGTGGCTTTGAACTAGATCAGTGTCAGATAACTGTGAGTACTCTCAGATCTGTTCTTGGTGTCTTTTTGTGTCGGGATGTATAAGTACCGGGCCACGTCCACTTGTATTTTTGTCCATCTGATGAGTTAAGCCTTTTTCAACTGATTTTTATAGTTCATTCTTATGTTGTACTGTTATACTACTGGTTAGGGGTAGGGTTGGGATCCCTCTAACATGTTTAAGCCGCCACATTATTTATGTATGTGCCTGTCCAAAGTCAGGAGCCTGTAATTCAGTGGTTGTCTTTGGTTATGTGCTACATAATTGTTTTTTTCGTTCATTTTTTTTTTTACATAAATAAGGCCGTTAGTTTTCCCGTTTTAATTGTTTTACATTGTCTTATCGGGGCCTTTTATAGCTCACTATGCAGTATGGGCTTTGCTCGTTGTTGAAGGCCGTACGGTAACCTAAAGTTGTTAATGTCTGTGTCATTTTGGTCTTTTGTGGATAGTTGTCTCATTGGCAATCAAACCACATCTTCTTTTTTATATTAAGTTAGGGGTAATCCATTGTTAACCATTTTCCAAAGTGTACAAAACATACACTTTTTCAGACCCACCACCCTCCCTCAAAAAGTGTAAATCAACCATTTTCAGATTTCAAGACAAGAACCAATCTTTCTTAACAAAAAAATGATTCTTTTTATTTTAGTTAAGTTTAATATAGATATTTGCATTGAAAATAAACTGAAACATATCTGACTGTTTTATTTTAAGGCCAAATAAAAATATATGTGTGGTTCCAGTAACCCTACCTTCCCTACTTTTTCACCTCAAAATTAGCCTTCTCTAAAGATTTTATTGTGTTTTTTCATTAAGCACTGTTAAAGTCAGAATGTTGCTCCCATCGACTCAATGAAAAAAAAAACCATAAAATAAAAAAAATCCCTACCTACGTACCCTAACTTTTTTTCAGATGTAACTGGAACCACACATACTTTTTTATTTGGCCTTATTCAAAAAAGAAAAGCGTACAGTAAAAATGTTGAATTTTGAACCCCTCCCCCCAAGTGTACATTTTATACACTTTGGAAAATGGTTGACAATTATGGATGACCCCTTAGATAACAGAAATGAAATGCATGGTAAAGGGGCATAACTCTAGAATAGTAAAGCTGAAACCACCAAAATTCCAACTTGTGTTTTGTGGTAATAATCATTTTGTATAAGATTTATATAATTTGGTTGAGGCTTACTTAAGTTGGAGAATGGAAACAAAAAATTCAACAATTTTTCATTTTGTAAAGGGGCATAACTCTAAAAAGGTAAACATAACGCCACCCAAATTCAACCTTTTGGAAATAAGCATTTTGTACAAGTTTCATTACATTTGGTTGAGGCAAACTAATTTCAAGACAAACAGACAGACAAAGGTAAAACTTAATGCACCTCTATTATTGCGGGGGCATAAAAAGAAAAACCAAGCTAAATTGGCCCCTGGATTAAGACATGTAAAATGTACTATGTTACTTTTGTATATCTATCAATTTAAAACTATGTGTATAATTTTATGTATTGCCTGATTACTTTAAATTTTAAGCATATTATAAAAATATTTGAAACCTAGCTACAGCCATGACAGCACAGGGAGGAGACTAAATACCTTTATTTATTGCAATGACGAGATTATAATGTCATCATAATACAGTATTCAAGGTTTGACATTATAAATTTTAAATCTGATTTAAACAAAAAAGATTAAGGCTTTTCCCAACTTGTTAAATAATATCAATTGTACATCATAACAAAACATAGGAATTGATTTTCATCCATATATATATTAATTTCTTACCTGGTTGAGAAAAAAGACATATATATCCTTAATTACTACAAATGTTTAACTTGTGTCAACCCGTGTCACTTGCCAACTACATGTAGGTAAGTGCGTAATGATACAAGTACGACATCATTAGGAAGAAAAACATCATACCTCATTACACTTACATCTGATTAACATCAAATATTTCAGGGAGTAAACTTGTAAATGTATAGACTGAAGGAATTTCGGCCAAAAACATTAATCAAAGAGCTGAAAGCTCTGAAGAAAAATGACGCCACTGTCTCTAATATTGGGATAGTTTTTATGCAAGTCTTGATTTTCACATACCGTAATTAGTTAAACAATGCAACATGTATCGTGAGCATATAATTGATATTCGTATATGTGTGTGTGTGTGAAGTGAAGGTGACAACTGGCTGGTTTTTTAAGACAAATGAATAGGTCAAGACTAGCTGAATTGTACAAATAAATACCGTAGAAAGGCTTGTATATTTCTCACTGGTACATAGTCTGAATCTGGGTCCGTTCGCTTCCATTCACGTTTGCGCCCACTCATTTTCACCCCTGTCACTTTCACACCCTACATTGTTCGCACCCAATCTTAATTGGTTTTGTGTTTAATAACTCTGTAAGCAAGTGTTTTCTTATAAGTATAATTGTTGTCATTGTCTCAAAATAAAGTGAGACAGCAATTTTTTTTTGTGTTGAATAAATCTTAATCATGTTTTGGATAAGGTATTGCTAAAAATAATAATAATCCTTTCTAAATAAAGTGGTATTTTGTCAACGTTTTATTTTGTGTTGAATAACTCTTAATCATGTTTTGGTTAGTGTATTGCTATAACTTGTTTCATTGACTTGTTTCAAAATGAAGTGAGATTCTGACTATGTTTGTTTCTGCGTGTTGAATAAATTTTATCATGTTTTGGTTATATTAGTGGATTGCTATGTTTTATTGTTTCGTTGTTTCAGATCAATGGGACCAAGCTGTTAAAAACAATTATCTTTTGTGTTTTTTCCTTTTAAATCTTCAATGTTTTACTCATACCAAGCTATAAATACATTCAGTATTTACACCAAAGCAATTTAAACAACTACCATGATTTTCCAATTATTCAACTTGAATTTGAATTAAAATTGGGCGCGAATGAGTAGAGTGTGAATGTGCGAACGTGTAGGGTGCGAAAATGTATTGGGCACAAACAGACCTGATACCACACAGTCTGAACCCCCTTCTCCCACAAAATATTAAGTAAATAATCTTTTTGTTACTGCTATCAAAGGTCTAATGAAACTCAGATAGTTTCAAACATTTGTCAAAGAATTCTAGTCAAACTGGCACCTAGTTAAATTGGCACCTGGACAAATCAGCACCTGGTTAAAATCGACACCTGATATAGTCAATTCGTCACCCATGTTAAATATATATTTTTAACAGTATTTTACGCAATAGGGTAGAAATAAGAAAGGGGTTGCCAGAATTTTTTTCAGTATTTAAGCAAAAAGAGTTAAATACTAACTTTCACATTTTTGGGTGTTCATGTACATTTTGTATATATTTATTTTTCTCAACTAATGACTTTTTTGGTGTATTTTTAATGATATATATATATATATATATGAATAGTCCAAATAATTATTACGTCTGGCAAGGCTTTTTAATTTTATTCTGGAACACCTTCCTATAACCGCAAGGCTATGTTAATTTTTTTTTCTGGGACGCCTTCCTACGAACGTCGTATGAAGGCGTCCCAGAAAAATAATAAAATAGCCTTGCCAGACGTCATAATTATTTGGACTAATACATGAGATATTGTGTATTTTTCTGCATTATTTCAACCAGTTGAGCATTTTACAGGATTGTTGGTTTAATGCTGTTTAAACTTTACTGAAAGACAAACACCTTAAATTTGCTAATTATTTGGCATGAAAGTTTGATTTATTGAAAGGGACTCGTAGTTTTCCATTTTATTTTAATAATTGACTTGTTTTTACAATTACACAAATTGTCTAATTGTTAAAACAACAGCTTTTGTAAGGGCTTCGTTGTTTACCTTTATACACTACATATTCACTTTCGTTTCGTGGTTTACCAAAATACACAACAACATATTCACTATGTACTTGGTAACCGTAATTAATTAATTGAATAGAAAATATTATAACAAATATTATTGGATGCCGAATTGACGTCGAATAGGTGCCGATTTGACTAGATGCCAATTTAACCAGGTGCCGACTTGACTTGTACGTTTCAATTCCTCTGCGATCGTTTGCGGTATTTTCTTGAGAAAACCTATTTTCCATCATCAAAGAGAAGAAGAAACTGCTTTATATTGATTCTGGAACGCTTCATGATTGTTAAAATAAGTTTAATTCACTCAAAAACAATTTTAAAACTTGCGATTAAACAGGAAGTTTCCAAAGCACGTGTAAAAGAAGAAATTAACCGGTGAGAGTGGAAATCCGTATATGACAGATATCCCTATAGTACGACTTTGAAAGTAAAACAGTTCAATCCTTTTGTAAAACAATCTTTAATATACCTATCACATTAATGTTTGAAGGGTCTTAAGCTTATTCAAACCATATAAGTCGGTATGAAACACCAAAACGGAATGAACAATAACCGATTACGTTTTGTAGTTTACAAATTTTAAAACTGGTTCCCGTCAAACTACAACACTTTGTTCGAGTGTAGTGGAATACAATCAAAAACCAGTGTAAACTGGGTCCTGGCTGAATTAATACTACACAATGATGCATAATGATAACACAAGCAGATTCCAGTTTGTATGGAAAATAGGAAATACGAAACCAAGCGCGGTAGGCAGAGAAATGTAATGAAGTTCAGGTCGGCAGTTATGGAACAATGACTGCGTCATTTTCCAAAAAAGAAATTTTTAATATGATTTCTTATTTCTAACATTATTGACATCAGGCAGTCCTATAATCTAATATCTAATATTCAATTCAACTTCTTTCTTACATTGTTAAAACTAGAGGATCAAATTTAATAAAACTGATAACCTAATGGGACAGTCACGACAGAAGTATTTGATAGAATACACCTTGTCGCTAATCCCAGCTGACCCGGCCGCTTGAACTTTTGACGCATACAACAATCACTTTTCCATTGCGCCGTCAGATATTTTGTTTTATGACGTCAAAATTTTACGGGAGCCTGTGTGATATCCAGTAATGGCGGACAAATAGCGATAAGGTCTATTCAAAGTAGTATAAGCACAAATACATGTATGAACAAGAATTTATCCATAGTACATAGTCCATCATTTTCTGTGTTCAGTGGAGTGTAAAATGTGGTAAAAACTCTTATTTCTCATTAAAATTAATTTCGCATTAAAACTAGAAAGATCGTATCATAGGGAACAAGTTTCAAGTTGATTGGACTTCAACTTCAATAAATACTCCCTTGACCAAAACTTTAACCAGACGGCCTAAACAGAACGAATGGATGCAGACTTCTACCTACATGCATGTTGCCTCAAAAATAAAAAGATTTAAATTTTGACCTTTGTAAATGTTGAAGATCAGAATAGAATCTTAATTACGGTAGCTGAATTAATCACGTTAACATAAAGTTTCTATAGCTATTCTGTCGACAACTAGTCTCCATCATATGGACAAGGGTATTGGAAATGATGTAAAACAAACAATCAATCAATCTATCAATATTCTAGGAACCATGAGTTGTGCATTATAATAAATCAATGCATGACATTACAATTATTTTCAAGTACAACATGTACAAGTACAGTGTGGGAGTAAAAATATTGACAAATTATATCTTTGAGATATTACCATTCTTTGTATTCAACTATTATACATGAACCTGACATGCAGATAAAACAGAAAAGTTTTGATCATGACTATAGCAAATTTTAAAATTACAATTAATCAATGTTATCATAAAATAATTCAATTTTATATTATGGAAAATAGTTAAGTTGCTGGGTTGGACAGCAGAAAGTTTAATCTCAAAGCACATACTTTTTACTTTTTTGAAGGCTATCTTATTTTATTGAGTATACATGCTATTTTGAACTTGTAACCTATTCTTACATGCAAAAACACTCTAAATACTATCAATGTATACCAGGAATTGATAATTTGACCTCATTTTCAATACAAGCTTTTTGATCTATCTATAGGTATTGGTCATGTTGGTAGTCATTCAATATATATACCTATTCATGTCCATTATACAATGTTCTATAGTACATGGTGTACCTGCATATGATACATGATTGATGGCAGACATAAGATTTTCTTTATTTCAATTGTTTTATCCAGACTTTTACAAAGTGGACATCTGTGATCATAATACAAATCGAGGAGACCTGTGTTTTGCTTCTCCATTATTTTTTGTTGTCCATCTACCATCATGACCATAATAGTTATAATGTCAATGACCGTACCAGCAGTCTGTGCCAAATTTTTTGGGGTTTTGTCTGACCGACAATTCCATTTTTTGTCTCCCACATCAAATTAAGACTAAAATTATAGTACATGTACTTAATTTCAATATAACAGTGGCTGATCCAGAAATTTTCATAAGAGGGGGCCCACTGACTGACCTAAGGGGGCCCGCTCCAGTCACGCATCAGTGATTCCCTATATAAGCAACCAAATTTTTTACCAAAACAGGCTCCCCCCCTAAATCCGCCTCTGTGT
This sequence comes from Mytilus galloprovincialis, assembly GCF_965363235.1. Lineage (NCBI taxonomy): Eukaryota > Metazoa > Mollusca > Bivalvia > Mytilida > Mytilidae > Mytilus > Mytilus galloprovincialis. Next base: position 50,208,998 of record NC_134850.1, read on the forward strand.
AAGCAAATGGTCACCTTAAGCGTAATGTATTTAAATTGGTCTTAGACCATGGGTCTCACTAGATATTTTAGAAGGTAAGTCAAGGGACTCATCATTTTTTACCATGACATATCCAACAGTAAGAGGATGAATTTTATTGCTTCAATTTCATGGCTTCAATTTCATTGCTTCAACATGTTCAATTTAGTACATGTGTATTTCAGTTTCTAAGATAGAGGAAATGATATAAAATCTATTCTATTTCAAAACTTGTGATATAAATGATAATGTACAATGTACGGTATGTGCTCAGTTTATACACAATTTTTAAATCATGATGCATCATTGGACTCATGGATACCAGTTTTGAAAATAATGGTATCTAGCTATTTACATGTAGTCTATATTGATGAGTCCAGTACTCATGGACTCACATTAGTTGAAAACTCAGTCATTTGCCTGTTACACTAACAAAACTGGATAATTAACAAACAGAACAAAGCTATTGACAAGACACAATTAGTTCTTTCACTTCTCTCTACTTTATAATTAACAAATGTCTGTGTATTAATAAGTTTCAAGTTGATGTACATGTGACCAAATTGTTGGAAGGACTATTTACACTACTACTGCAAAATTTCAAATGAGGATGATATCCTTTTTTTAGAATCTTCCCAATAAAATTAAGAAGATGTGAACTTAAAAAGAAAAAGAAGTATGATTTGTCATTTAGCATTGAGACAACTCATCATCAGAGATTAAATACATGTAGCAACTATACATTGAAGGTCATTGTACATGTATGGCCAGCTGCCTTTAACAATGAGTCTAACCCATACCACATGCAATAAGGCATGCACATGACAAATGTAGAACAATTCTATTAAGTTATTTAAGAAATGAATCTGTTAAGAATGTGTCCATAGTACACTGATGCCCAATCCACACTATAATTTTCTATGTTCAGTGGATCATGAAAATGGGGTAAAATCTCGAATTTTACATTAAATTTAGAAAGATCATATCATAGGGAACATGTGTACCAAGTTTCAAGTTGATTGGACTTTAACTTCATCAAAAAATACCTCAACCAAAAACTTTTACCTGAAGAGAAACAGACAGACAGACGGACATACAGACCAGAAAACATAATGCTCATATGTGGGACTTAAAAACAGCAACTTAAGATAACAACTAAATTACAGCCACCTGACAGCCACCTGACTTAATTGGAACAGGCACACACGTACAAAATGTACAAATTGGTAGAATGTTTTGGCCTTCGTTCACCTTATATTAGGGGTCTGAAACCTAATAGAGCTACAAATGTAGATGTAACCTAAACTATCATTTACACTTAACATGCAGGGGTTTCATTATCTTTCACGTTGACCGGTACATTCCTATTTGTAGGTGGTACTTTACAATGTATTCAATGAACATCTTATATAAAAATTCCTGAATTCAGGCGGTACTTATCAGTAGCATAGGAGGGTAAAAGTACCGGGTACCGCCTCCTAATGAATGGCCTGAACATGACCTCACCATTCTTACTCTAACCTAGAACATCCCTATACATTTGTGTATTTACCTTCTATAACCATAAATCATTCATGAAGATCAACCTTTAAGCATAAAGACCCTTCAACAATGTTAAATAAAAAGTCAAGTAAGACATGTGATATGGCTGATATCTGTGACTACCTAATTTAGGAAAATCTTGTCAAAAGATAGCTCTTATCAACACTCACTAATAGAGCCCATAGATAAACAAAATTATGACTCTTGAAGATGTTGATGAAAGATGACCTTTTTGATTTTACAATTATTGGAATAAATAAGTTATCAATGTGCTGATGAATCTTGGATTGATGCAGATGTAGAAGTTTTAAAATTGTGCAGTTGTGTGACATGTTTCAATACACATAGTGATACACATCATTACTCCATGGATGCAAAAGATAAAGAATAAAATGAACATGATGCAGTGGATGTATAAAATACACTATTCTACTGGTGGAGGATTACATGTATACCATAACTATATTTTAGTACTATTAAACAATTGGATTTATTTCCATTGTCACTCAGTGCTCTAATATTAGAGTGATCTATGAAAGAAGGGCAAACAATACCAGAGGAATAGTCAAACTCACAGATCATAATCAAACAGACAACCCTGTCAAAGCCAAAGGAGTAGTACTAGTGCCTTTGTTTTATACTGTCATTACAAACAATGTAGGATGTTGTATTAATAAAACCATTTTGTGACAACCCAACTGTATATCCAGGGTCACTATATAACCTGACCACTGAATGTATGTTGATAGAAATATCTAACATGTCTAAGTAATTCCGATTTAATCAAATTATAGACTAGTCAGGGCCAAAGGGAAGTAACTTGAAGGAATATTTTCATGATTATTCATTTCTTTGATTTTTCATTGCAGGTGCGTGTCAGTTCAATATGACAACAGAAAGCAAAAATATTTAATTAAATGGCGTTCAAGCTAATGTCATCTTAGATTAGAAGATATTATAGTAAATTGTAAAAGTTTGGCATGATTCTTACCAGGCTCTGTGTTCATATTATCATAAAAAGATGAATGTAACATGTATTTTGATTGGTCAATTCGGTCTCACTAATTAGCGACAAGAAGAACTTTAGCGACAAAAAGCGTCAAGAAGCGACAAGAAGAATTATTTTAGCGACAAGAAGCGACAAGAAAACATATTTTTTAAATCAAAATTACTTATTCCAAATAAGTATTAAAAGAATATGCAAAAGAAAACAATTTGAGAAACAAGAAAGTTAACATTCCTTTGATATATATAAAAAAAAATTAAAACATTCATTTAGTAATACATGATATTTTATCATTTATTATGTATGTCACGTATAACAGCCAGTATTACGTTTACCCTGTATTATGAGATTACTTTTCCTTGTGTTTTAGAACAATAATATATTTATCTTATAATTTGGTCTTTTAAAACTGTATTTGTGCAATATATATTAAGCTTGCAAAATAAATCTGTACATCATAATGACATTGTCCTGAAAATACAGACACACATTGTGAAATACAAAGAACTGAAACCAAACAAGAGGAAAACATAATTAAAATGTGAATATGTTTCATCATTTTATTTAGTGTATTGCCTCATTTAACGATATATATCATGTTTATTGATTGAAGATTAAAGGAAATTAATGTCAGACAATCTTGAGTTTTCAACAGATGTTCACTATTTTATTTTACAATGATTTTATATTCTGGCGCGTGTAATTGTATAGTCTGACGCGTGTGCAAAGTTGAAGGTGTTAATTGGATGTTATTGTAGCAATAAAACAAGGGACACGCGCCTCGTTAATCTCATTTGGTGTTTTATATTGTGTATTACCTTAGGGTGAAGCCACAGCTAACGTTGGTCCTATCAGGAAAAATGAATTGAACAGTTAGAAAGGAAATAATATTTCATGTTTTTATTTCAATAAATCCTTCAAAGGAAAGTGAAAAATCTGTTTGTATTTTCATTTTATAGCGTGTGCATTTCCTTTGCTCTTACAAATATATAATTTCTTCATCTATCAATATAATAATAAAAAAATCAATTTATTTCTACCCGTATACTAAAAACGACTAAATGCATATTTTTTATATTTAAAAAAAAAAATGTTTTCTTGTCGCTAAAATTATTCCTCTTGACGCTTCTTGTCGCTAATTAGTGAGACCCGGTCAATTGATTATTTACTCAATCAAATTTAATGTTACAAATATCAATCATGAGGTACCTCACAGGCTACAACAACTAAGTCACGATCACAAAAATGCTAGGCATTTGTAAGACCCACAACTTTCATTATTACATAGATTAAAAAAAAAATCGGTCTCAAGGTATACCATTGTTTTTTCCTAACATAAACATGAGCAATAATTCTAAATTTGGTTAACAGTTAACTCTAAAAACTAAAAATAAAACAAACTTTTTTCACAGTTCAATCAAAGCCTTTAGGCATTAACCATTTGATTTTCTGGGGGAGGGGGATTTTTTTCACCAGAAATTTTTTTTTCGCCTTCCGCAAAAAACGATCTATAATTTTGGCGACAAGTCGAAAACATTTTTCTTTCATTCAATTTTAGCATTACATATAGTGGCAGCTATAGCGACTTTTCCCATGTGTAAGCAGTTCATTATAAGTAAGCACACGAGTTTGTGTTAAAATGTACTACTGATTTCAACTTTTGTTTCCAATTAAATCTTAAATGTGTGTTTGCCAAAAGAAAACAAAATGTCTTTACTGGGAACAAATATATCAGTTACATTTCAAAATGACAGTTACATGGATTGTATGTGTTGCAAAACATTGCTTTGGTTAATTTAAAACTCCAGTTAATACATCATACAAAGCATTCAAGAACTTTTTGATTATCGATGAATCTGTTTCATGTCTAGCGACAAATCTATCAGTCATAATACAAGAATTAAGATAGACACAACGTTAGATTTTGCTACTACCATGAAAACATGGAAAAATAGCGCTTTGTAAATAATTGACAGGAAAAAATTCTTAGAAATGCCGAAATAGATATGTCAAATAATATATGAAAATAAAGATTGGTTCTTAAATTTTCACATTATGATAGAGAGAGAATAAAAATGTAATATTCATAGGCACCGGAAGACACAGTTTATCAGAGAAAAAGGTTTGCTTAGCGTTGTCCCATGTAACAAACTTAAGGGCATACGATACAGTTTTGAACCTGTATTTACAAGTTGATGAAAATTTGCATATAGGCTATTTTTTACCTGATTAAATCAAATATGTAATAAAAAATATACCTTCATGAGCTACTTTTTGAGTAAAATGAGGTCGAAATTTTGTATATTTGCTCAAAATTCAGATTTGTGTTCGTATTTTCTTTTTCGAAAGAAAGACATAACTTTTTTGTTTTAAAAGATAAACACAAATGGTTTTTTGTTAAATAATCGGTAATTTCTGTATTTTATAAGTATCATTAAAAATTATGCAATTTTTATTCAGAAATAACTCATATTTATCAAATGTTCATGAATAGAGGAACAAACGTCATTTTTTGCTGCATGTTTATCAAAATTAAAAAAATTCCTCTATTTACAGTTTTATAAAATTTGGGTCACATAATCTCCTTGCAAAATGAAACAAATTGCCGTTTTAAAAAATAGGGGTCCATGCACTCGTTTTCAAATTAAATCAGTTTGAATGATAAAAATCAGTCGAAAAATGCATCTTTTCGCGATATGTCATAGTTTGACGTCGCGAAAATAACATTTTACGTTAGCAACGTCATTACCTCCCCTGTAACTGTATCGTATGCCCCTGTAACTGTATCGTATGCCCTTAAGGGCATACGATACAGTTACAGGGAAGGTAATGACGTTGCTAACGTAAAATGTTATTTTCGCGACGTCAAACTCTGACATCTCGGGAAAAGATGCATTTTTCGACTTATTTTTATCGTTCAAACTGATTTAATTTGAAAACGAGTGCATGGACCCCTATTTTTTAAAACAGCAATTTGTTTCATTTTGCAAGGAGATTATGTGACCCAAATTTTATAAAACTGTAAATAGCGCATTTTTTTTAATTTTGATAACCATGCAGCAAAAAATTACGTTTTTCCTCTATTCATGAACATTTGATAAATATAGAGTTATTTCGGAATAAAAATTGCATAATTTTTAATGATACTTATAAAATACAGAAATTACCGATTATTTAACAAAAACCATTTTGTGTTTATCTTTTAAAACAAAAAAGTTATGTCTTTCTTTCGAAAAAGAAAATACGGACACAAATCTGAATTTTGAGCAAATATACAAAATTTCGAACTCATTTTACTCAAAAAGTAGCACATGAAGGTATATTTTTTATTACATATTTGATTTAATGAGGTAAAAAATAGCCTATATGCAAATTTTCATCAACTTGTAAATACAGGTTCAAAACTGTATCGTATGCCCTTAAAACATATAACTCGAAAAAATCGTCAAATGTTCACGCAACTCTTTGAAATTTTGCATGAACGTTCTATAACGTGATATATTTCAGTTATGGTTTACATGGCTGTCTCCATTTAGACTTTACATAGATATTTTGAAAAGAATATGATGAAATGAAATGTCCCAGGATAAATTTATTTTGGAAACTATATATTTCAGTTAAAAAATAAAATTTTGAAAGATAATTTATTAAATTGTAAGCACGATCGTTTTGTACTAAGTTTAACCAACCAACATACGGTATAGGAAACGTCTTTAACAAACCCTGATTCATTTTAGTGCGTTTTCGGTGATTAAAGCCACTTTCATCACTATACTGGCTTTTTCATTGCGGACATTTTTTTTATCAGAAAAAAAAACCAACCAAACAAATGGTAGCATCAGTAAAGTGAATATGGCATTTATATATATCTGTAGTCTTTGGGATGCTGTCTCATTGAGGGAAACTTGCTTCTTCTTTTCTCCGTTCAGCGTGCACATGTCGTTTGCATATTTTTGTCACTAGGTTGCTGTCTCATTGACGTTTACCCCACATTCTGTTTGTTGCACATTATACATTTTCAAATATGCAGTTATTTCATGTATACTACAGTAATGAAAAATGCAGAAGAGAAGACCAAAGGACTTAATAGAAAAAAATAATTTGCTATTGTTTTCTTTAAAAAACTACCTGTTTGGTCACTTGTATATTGCTTGTCTATAAATATAGTTCCTGGTACATCTTATAATATCGTATTGCATTCCCGAGAAAGGGACAAAGAAAAATAAAATGATGGAGAGGGTGAGGGTATATGCTAGTGAGGGGAATTTTGAGAGGGAGTGCGAATCTGAGGGAATGTGATTTCATAGTAAGGGTAGGATGTACTGGTCTAACGGAAGTGCAGTTTCTAAATTGTCTCATGTAGTTTCTGTTTTCTTCAACAGTCTGATTACTTTAACTATTGAAATTGCTGCCGTCTAAAAATACACTAAACATATAAAAAAGAAGATGTGGTATGATTGTCACATCTTCTTTCTTGTTACTGTTTATGTGCTGCTTATATATAAACATTGTAGCACTTCCCAGTTGCTAGATAGAGTTGTAGCTTTTCGTCAAATTAAGCAGCAGCTTCTTTACAGTTTATTTGATGTCAAGTGGTGAAAGCCTTATTATCATTTTATCTTTCGATGAACTGAACTAGTAATTACTGTTAATTCAGAAATTATTGAGTGCATTTATACTTGCGATTTTGTAATTTTAGACTGAAATGCGATTTTGATTTTTGCGATATTCAGAAAAATCCTATTTGATTCATATACAAAATTTCAAAATGCGAGTTTTAAATGGACGTCAAGTTGGTTACTTATCCCTTATTCCTTATTCGTTACTTATTCCCTATTCGTTACCTATTCGTTACTTATTCCCTATTCCCAATTCGTTACCTATTCGTTACTTATTCCTTATTCCCTATTCGTTACCTATTCGTTACTTATTCCTTATTACCTATTCCTTACTTATTACTTATTCCTTATTCGTTGTTTATTCGATTTTTAATATCCTTCCCCCTTGTTAATTGTTGATATTCTTATCTCTGGTTATAGTTCTAAATTTGTTGAGGTAAAATGAACTTTTTATAACCAAATTATATGACTTTGTGTTTGTGCTCAACCGATCCTGTTGATTTATGTTCGGTACTTATTTGTTTCTTATTTGATTTTGTATACGTTCTACCTTTTAAATGTTTTATATTCGTATGTTTGAAGATCTGGTTCTTGGTTCGAAGAGGTGAAATCACCTTTTAGCGCTTGTATAAAAATGAAGATATGGTATGATCGCCAATGAGACAACTCCCCACAATAGACCAAAATGACACAGAAATTTAAAACAACTACAGGTCACGATACGGCCTTCAACAATAAGCAAAGCCCATACCAAATGGTCAGCTATAAAACATGTTAGCGGGGTGTACATCGTTTCGGAGCTTGATTAATACCTTGTTTATAACACGCGTATTATACGTTGCACCTTATAGAAAAATGATTTTCAATTGTGTTCTTGTCTCTGGTGGTAACTATGTTTCTCTGATGTGATAAATAATGACTGCGCGATACATTCTCCGAATTTTGCCATTCTTGGTCATAAACCACACCCTTTCGTAGTTAGAAAAAAAATGTATATATAAAGGTGTCGTCCTTAAGTTATATACAACGATCTGACTAGTGTAACTGAAGATAAAGGTAAAACTTAAAAGTCGCTACACTAAAATTGTGACAAATATGCCAGTAACATTTCAAAAAGATAGTAACATGTATGTGTTGCAAAACATTGCTTTAGTTAATTTAGAACTCCAGTTAATAGATCCTACAAAGTATTCAAGAACTTTAATCATCGATGAATCTGCAGCATGTCCAGCGACAAATATATCAGTCATAATACAAGAAGATAGTAACATGTTTCAAAACATTGCTTTAGTCAAGTCAAAATCCTTTCAACGAATTCTTGTTTAACCAACCAAAATACGGTATAGGAAACATAGGAAACGTCTTTAATAAACCCTGATTCATTTTAGTGCGTTTTTGGTGATTAAAGCCACTTTCATCACTATACTGGCTTTTTCACTGCGGACATTTTTTTTTATCAGAAAAAAACTACAAAAAAAAAAAAAAAAAAAAAAAAAAAAAAAAACCAACCAAACAAATGGTAGCATCAACAAAGTGAATATGGCATTTATATATCTGCAGTCTTTAGGATGCTGTCTCATTGAGAGAAACTCGCATCTCCTTTTCTCCGTTCAGCGTGCACATGTCGTTTGCATATTTTTGTCGCTAGGCTGCTGTCTCATTAATAAAGTGATAAAAAAAGCAGAAGAGAAGACCAAAGGACTTAATAGAAAAAAAAGAAATGCTATTTTTTTCTTCAAAAACGACCTGTTTGGTGACTCGTATATTGCTTGTCTATAAATATAGTTCCTGACAGTTTTATGAATGTAAACTGTAAGTACTGTGGAAAATTAGGAGATAACTGTATTGTATTTTAAGCTTGGCCTTCGTAAAACGTAGATTTTACTGTCGCAAATTGAGTTTACCTAGCGACGCGGAGCGGAGATAGGTAAACGGATATTTGCGACAGTAAAATCAAGTTTTACGAAGGCCAAGCTTAAAATACAATACAGTTATCTCCATTCTAATGCCGCATCTTAAAATAAATGTTATTTTTTGGCTTAAAAATGGCATTAATGAAAAAGTCCGCGAAACTGTCGCATTGTTTTTAGCATCTTAACAGTGTGACGTCATGTGTTTAATCTGGATGTCAAACATGAATTCTAAACGTATTTTTACTTTTCGTACGCTTCATAATGGTTTCAATATAGACAAAAAGAAGATTTTGAGGCTCAAAATGAGAATATCTTGTTAATTTTTTGAGAAATTACATATAAAAAAAAAAATCGGAATTCAAAATGGTGGCTTTCTTAGTTACGGACTGGTAGAACGTGGAATCTAACCCCTCAAAATATTTATCAACGTCCAATGAAAATTATCGTTACAAACTAATTGCATTAGAATGTGCTTTTTTCTTGCGGACAGTTTTTTTTATCAGAAAAAAAAAAAAATAAATAAAATAAAAATAAAATAAAAACCAAACAAATGGTAGCATCAGCAAAGTGAATATGTCATCTATATTTATATATATCTGTAGTCGTTGTGGTGCTGTCTCATTGAGAGAAACTCGCATATAAGGTATATAAGACTTCCTTTGTAAAAGTGCTCAGTATCCTTTATTTATGTTTGGTGTCAATAAGTTTTTAATTTCCTTCATTTTTTAAAACGTAAATTCTTCTATATCTGGTACATCTTATAATATCGTATTGCATTCCCGAGAAAGGGATGAAGAAAAATAAAATGATGGAGAGGGTGAGGGTATATGCTAGTGAGGGGAATTTTGAGAGGGAGTGAATCTGAGGGAATGTGATTTCATAGTAAGGGTAGAATGTACTGGTCTAACGGAAGTGCAGTTTCTGAATTGTCTCATGTAGTTTCTGTTTTCTTCAACAGTCTGATCACTTAAACTTTTGAAAATGCTGCCGTCTAAAAGTTCACTTAACAGCCTTTCTTGTTATTGTTTATGTGCTGCTTATATATAAACATTATAGCACTTCTCAGTTGCTAGATAGAGTTGTAGCTTTTCGCATCAAGACTGATGATAAACAAAAGAACAGAACACAAGCCAACTATAAAAGAAACAACAGCATGAGAATAAAACAAAAATGGCAAGAATTAAGACGCAAAATTCACAAAGAAATTGAATCGGCCCACAACAACTATGTTAACAACTTAATAGGCGATATCAAACAAGACTCTAAACCCTTTTGGAAATATATCAACAACTTGAAAGCAGACAAACAGGGAATACCAACACTTAAAACTAAAGATAATAAAACCGCTGAAACACACCAACAAAATGCTGGGGCATTGAATACCCAGTTTACAAGCGTTTATACTGAAACAGAATATGAATCTATCCCATACCAAACTCCTTTTGCAGATAAAATGCATCATAGTAACAACCAAAGGAGTAAAGATACTAAAAAAATGTTAATGCATCAAAAATGGTATACACCCAAGAGTACTTAAAGAATTGGCACCTAACATATCAGAGGTTATGGCTCACTTTTCCCAACAATCCCTCAACATAGGAATCATCCCATATGAATGGAAAAGTGCGAACATATGCTCACTATTCAAAAAGAACCACAGAACCATCCCAAGAAATTACAGACCAGTTTCCCTAACATGTATTACTTGCAAATTACTAGAACACGTCATTTGCACAAACCTAATGCAGCAGTTTGAAAAACACAACATCCTAAATAGCCGACAACATGTATTCAGAAGAAGACACAGCTGTGAAACCAAACTTATTAACGTTATACATGACTGGGCAACTGCCATTGACAACAGGAATTTCCGAAACAAACGGATATATTTATTTTGGATTTTGAAAAAGGATTTGACACCGTACCGCACGAGCTTTTAAAAAGTAAACTTTACAAATATGGCGTGCCCAAAAACATCCTGAATTGGATTGACGCCTTTCTATCTACTAGATCACAGTGTGTGGTAGTGAATGGGGTTAAATCCGAAACATCATCTGTCCTATCAGTAGTACCTCAAGAAACGGTTCTTGGTCCAATCCTTTTTCTAGTCCATATCAACGACATAGCAGAAAACGCAACATCCGAAATTAGACTGTTTGCAGACGACTGTGTATGCTATAGAAAAATTAAAAATGAAGAAGGCTGTGCAGAATTACAGAAAGATATAGATACCCTTGGTCACTGGGCGACTAATTGGGCTATGAGATTTTAGAAATCTATCCGCATGTCCACTTGAAGGTAAACTCCAGGCATATGAAAGACTCATACGACCTGTCCTAGAATACGCAAGCACTGCCTGGGACCCACATCAACTTTATCTCCAAGACCAACTGGAAAATGTACAGAAAAGAGCGGCTAGGTTGATAACATCAAACTACAACTGCGAACCAGGAAGTATGACAGCAATTTTAAATCAACTATAATTACCATCACTAAAAGACCGCAGAACACAAAACAGACTGATCCTTTTCTGTAAAAGTATACACGGCCGAGCAAACTTACCTTCCGACCAACTGAAAAAAAAAAACATACCGAACAATCAAGAACATGCACAGCCAACATTTCCCCAGACTTCAAACGAAAACAGACACTTTAAAATACAGTTTCATTCCAAATACCATTTTAAAGACTGAATTTAGGCAGCAAAAAAACCAGCTAAAACCTTTAGTGAAATTGTAAGGAGGGACCAACTTAAGTAAATTACTTGACGCACGCGCGGTGTATTAATATTCTAGGAGTTTATCACCGTAAACCTATCAAGATCAACACGAAGCAGAAGGGGCGTACGTATAGATGGTAAGTGATTAAGGATATTATGAAAGGATGAAAGGTTGAGAAAGGGAGGGAGAGCTGAGAAACCTCTCTTTCAGTTTTTTTCAAGTCACTGAAGATGCAACATGAATAACCTTTGGTAGTGTTAAAAATTTTATCAAAAGATTTATTTCAGAAGATAAGATAATTCAATTTTGTATATACAGATGCCTAATAATCTGATTAGAAGTATTTTTTATTGCACTTGACCTTATTTCCATGGTTGACTACATAGATTGTCTGTTGTTAATGACTATGCAGAGAAGATCTGTTTGTTTATGTCTCATTGATTTGCTTTAAGAAAGAAGGTAGAAGAGTATGTGGTAGGATAGGATACGTAAGTACAATCTGTATATTTTAAAGTTGTATGCAATATGACGCATAATATAAAAAAGAAGATGTGGTATGATTGCCAATGAGACAACAGTCCGCAAGAGACCAAAATGACACAGAAATTAACAACTATATAGGTCACCGTACGGCCTTCATCAATGAGCAAAGCCCATACCGCATAGTCAGCCATAAAAGGCCCCGAAATGACAATGTAAAACAATTCAAACATGATTAACTATTGACTTAAGTCAAGAAAAAGAGGTAGTTGGATACTTTGGCGAAGTTAAGTCTCTATCTCTGTTTAGGGTTCACAGATGTATACCTTCCTTTTAGGTATAGTAATGTCCCCTACCATACGTATGAAGTATCTGCTATTACTTTTACGAACTAAGTGAGGAAGCTCAGTCTGACTAAGCCTAAGCATGGTGGCTCGGTCTGATCCTCGCCATGAGTTTTTGACTAAGCACATTGGCTAGGTCAAAACACGGGAAAAAAAGGGAATTTGATGTATTTATTTTATCCATTTGGGAATAGGGTTCAAAGGGGATAATTTAACTTTTTATGACATTATTTTTAAATTGTACAGAAACATGATAAAGACTGTTTCCATATGTTTTTTCGATTTTATCTCAGTTAAATTTTAAGCCCCCAAAGTCTAATCGTGGACTCATTAAAAACTGGTTCTCCAAAAGTAAAAGATAGGTGATCCACTACCAGCATTTGTCTTGGTGAACTAGCACCTTAACGTCCAGCTAACCCACAGGCCGGCTGACTGTACAAGCAGACTGGTATTTTTAATACCATTTGGCATTTTAAACTATAACATTTTTCATTTGTTTTTTTTTTGCTGTATGTGTTGTTTTTTTTAACTATTAGGATTTTTATACCATTTGGCATCTTTTATTTATGTGTTTTTTTTCCCCCATTTTTTGCAACATATATTTTCATCAACACACCAAAACACTTCAAAATTAAGAGTCAGATATATACTTTGCCAATTTTTCTTCATATTCTAAGGAATGCTATGATAACCATTATGTGAAGAAAATAAGACTACATTTCTAAAAGTGGCTCAGGATCATATATTTATGTTTGATATCAATCAATTCTAAATAAAATGTTTTCGAGTTTAGTATGATATTTTTTTATCACCGAACTAGAACACATTTTTGTTTAGGGCCAGCTGAAGCTACGATTTTTGCTGTGTTGAAACCCATTGGTGGCCTTCTGATGTTTTCTGTTCTTTGTTTGGGTTGTTGTCTCTTTGACACATTTCCCATTTCTATTCATAATTTTATTTGTGGAAACCTTCAAATTCCCATTTTTAAGGTTTTCCAGGTGTTGTTTCATGTGTGACCACAGTCAATATTGGATTTGTTTTTTGGCAATTAATATTATTCACTGACCCCACACTACACAGTATATAAAACAGCATTTGTAACTGTGAAATCCAGTATTGACTGCTGTAATTCTTTAAACACAGCACCATTATTCCTAAATTTTGAATCAGTCTTGATTCAAAAAGAAAGACGTGTGTTACAAATTCAAATGTTTTATTGATTTAAAATCAATACAAGACACTTTTTATCAACAATAACACAAAATAAACAATTTAAATAAAATAAACAATGATCAACAATGCAAATTTATAAAATGGATAACATATTCAATCTTAAAAATATGATAAAATAAACCTATACATGTAGTAAATAAATGACTTATTATAAATCTCTTAAATCATTAAAAACTTATTTCTTTTATACTCCATGCACATTGTAATATCATTATTTCATATACCCTTATGAATTTAATTTGTTTAGAAAGAGTCATATGTTCAACAATATTTCAAAGGAAGACTGTAAAAAACACACGGAAAAGTGATATTGCACAGTTAAAATACATGTATCTAAATATACAAATCTGAAAAAAACTCAATACTTTGTGATGCAATTGTAACAACCAATTACACGAATTCCAGCTTTATTTCCAAATAATTGATATTAATAAGTTACCTTTTGTAGCTTTTGTATTAGGTTGGTACATATATATTATAACATGGCATTTTTCAGATCAGACCCCTTATCAGCCCTAAGTCATGATATCAATGGAAATCACAGTACAATTGGGCAGGTGTTGAAGCAAACAGTTTTTAAAATATGTGGGCAGTATTTCGCCTGAGCATATGGATGAGTGCGTAATATACAGATTGATAACAGTCTTAAATTGGGTTATTATCTAAAAAAAAAAAATGTTTTCTGTGGAAAAAATTAATTGTTTCAAGGACAAATTTATAAAGTACAAAACACTACATTTACATCACATATCACAAATATTTCCAACTTTGTTTGGTTTTACATGTACAGCAGTTTTCAAAGATACAAAATATATAATTTATTACCCCTTGATACACACATTGTGTTAATATACATATGAATCAAAACAATAGGTCAAGGCCAAATCCATACATTTATAAAAAAAAAAGTGTAAAATAATATGAATACATTATGAACAGTTATTTTTCAAAAAATTACCAAATGCATTATATTTCATATCAGCACAAAAGTCCAACAGGGTTCACTACAATTAGATACATGTTAGAACATAAGCACTTCTTTAACACAATGTTTTCACACTAGCACTAAAATAACACAAGATTTTCACACTAGCACTTAAATAACACAAGATTTTCACACTAGCACTTAAATAACACAAGAGTTCACACTAGCACTTCATTACATCAAGGTTTTACACTAGCACTTCATTATCACAAGGTTTCATCATAGCAATTCATAACCACAAGTTTTCACCACAGGCACTTGTCTCAGAAAATAAATTCCTATATATACCTAATGTTATATAAAGGTATATAGGGGAAAAATTCTGAGACGAGTTCCTGTGGTTTTCACCCTAGTAATTTATAACCACAAGATTTTTATACTAATTTTAAGACTTTATTTCATAAGGTTTTCCCACTTAAACTTTATTACAAGATTTTTACACTTGCACTCCCTTACAAAAAAGTTTTCACACTAGAAATGCATAATCTCTTAGCTTAAAATTACATATGAATAACATCATGATTATAAGACTAGTTCATGCATTAAGTGCCAGTCTTTGTAAGAATCAGGCAATTTTGAAAAAAAATCAAAACATGGCTGAAAAAACCCCACTTACCCAGCCATCCTATTTTGAAGTAACACTCATCCTGAGTTAGAAATGGTAAGTCTTTAGTGTCTGCGTGTCTGGTAACTTGAGAAATCTTTAGATAAACTTTGGTTAGAATGATAGCAAATTACAGAGTTAGCTCCCCTTAATTGTTAATTTCTAGTGCATTGTAACCAAATTTTATCTCCAATTACCAGAACAGGACAAGGAAACAAATGGTATACTTTTGCATCATTATACATTTTGAACATAAATTAATGTCAACTTGAGTGGTTTTTGTTTGTCATGTTTTCACCACTGCCTGATTCTTAAGTAGACTAGCACTTAATATTTTAAACAAGATTTATTGATTGATTGATTGGTTGGTGATTAAAGTCACTTTCAGCAATATATGGCCAATGCATGGTTGTCAGTTTTTATCGTTGGAAGAAGCCAAGTGCCTGTTAAAGAAAATAACTGACAAAGCTGTCAATAAGAGTAAATAGGAATTGGAGTTGACCACACTTGACATGTGTGGGATTCCAACTCGCAACCTCAGGGTTGGCAGACTAGGGATACACATATTTTAGTTGGACTACTAAGACCACTAGGCCTTCAACATAACCAAGTCCCATTTTTGAAGAATATCTGTATAACTGAAAACTTTCAACAATGTTGTCTCTATTCTTGAAATATGATTATATTGAAGTTATATAGTTGCTATTTAAGGTCAGACCATGACAACAGCATTATATGGATAAGGATCTGAATGTAGTTTACAAGATAGATTTTTTTTTACAGAATAAAATTCTCCTTGACACTTGATCCTATTTAAAGTTGGAAACTATCAAATTCAAAGTTTTGTCCAAATTTGTCATTTATGCTTTAACAAAGATATACTAAAATAAATCAGATATTTTTCTTTTGTCATTCATATATATGTATTTAATTAAAAAATACAATAAAAATTAAAATGTCAATTGTTCTTGAACAATTGAGAGGTCTTTCCTTTTGTAATGTAAAATACATGTTCCAATAGACGTAGAATGTATTGAAAAGTTCTTACACAGGTTATGTCCCTTACAGAAAGGTCAAATCTCTTCTGTCAAATGTAAAAAAGTTGCGCATCATCCACCTCAACGTTTTTCACTATTTACTATTTCTGTTAGTACAATCGTTTTTGAGATATCGACTAAAAAAACACACTAAAAATCCTTTAAATAAGGTCAAAAACACATAATTCGCTATATGGGACGTGACCTTGACCTTTGTCAAGGTCATTAGTCCCCAATGTCATTGCTGAAGACCCCATGGGTCTAGGACCTTTAGTTATATAGTAAAAGCTGATTTTCTCTTTTCAGAAACCTAGAACAAGAGTTATGCCCCTTACAGAAAGGTCAAATCTCTTCGATCAAAATGTAACAAAGTTGCGCATTAATGACCCAAACATTTTCCACTATACAACACTTCTGAAAGTATTAAGGTTGCTGAGATTATCCCATAACAAGGTGTTAGGTCAAAGGTTTCTGAGTTTTGGTGGCCAAACATGTGTTAATTTCAATAGGGGCATAACCCTACCAATGAGTCGTTGAATCTTTACGATCCAAATGTAACGAAGAACCAGGGTCTGGTCCTGAACAAATTTCACCCTTCGTTTTTTTTTCTACCTATTACGGTTACGGTGTTGGAACGATAACAGGGTTTTTGGGTTTTGGAGGGATTACTCCGAACTGACAAAATATTTCGACTCACAGGATGAGTTCATTCATGACACCGACACAAAGTGTGAACATGAAAGTGACACGTCTTACGGTTAAGGCTGCTAACTTCTTCAAAGTTTGGCGGAATAATAATAATAATAATTAAAATGTCAATTGTTTTTGAACAATTGAGAGGTCTTTCCTTTTGTAATGTAAAATACATGTTCTAATAGACGTAGAATGTATTGAAAAGTTTTTACACAGGTTATGCCCTTACAGAAAGGTCAAATCTCTTCGGTCAAATGTAAAAAAGTTGCGCCTCATCCACGTCAACGTTTTTCACTATTTACTATTTCTGTAAGTACAATCGTTTTTGAGATATCGACTAAAAAGTTGTAAGGTCAAAGGTCAAGGTCAACCTTACAAAGCTTTAAAACACACTGAAAATCCTTTAAATAAGGTCAAAAACACATAATTCGCTGTATGGGACATGACCTTGACCTTTGACAAGGTCATTAGTCCCCAATGTCATTGTTGAAGATCCCATGGGTCTAGGACCTTTGGTCATATAGTAAAAGCTGATTTTGCCTTTTCAGAAACCTAGAACAAGAGTTATGCCTCTTACAGAAAGGTCAAATCTCTTCGGTCAAAATGTAACAAAGTTGCGCATTAATGACCCAAACGTTTTCCACTATACAACACTTCTGAAAGTATTAAGGTTGCTGAGATTATCCCATTACAAGGTGTTAGGTCAAAGGTCAAGGTCAACATACACATTTGACCTTGAGGTATTTTTCAAAGTCACATCAATTGATGAAGAATGGTGAAGATCCTAGGTGTCTACAACTTATGGTTTCTGAGTTTTGGTGGCCAACCGACACCCGTTAATTTTAATAGGGGCATAACCCTACCAATGAGTCGTTGAATCTTTTCAATCCAAATGTAATGAAGAACAAGGGTCTGGTCCTGAACAAATTTCACCCTTCGTTTTTTTTTCTACCTATTAAGGTTACGTTGTTGGAACGATAACAAGGTTTTTGGGTTTTGGAGGGATTACTCCGAACCGACAAAATATTTCGATTCACAGGGTGAGTTCCGGATAGGTATTCATGACGCCGATACAAAGTGTGAACATGAAAGCGACATGTCTTACAGTTAAGGCTGCTAACTTCGTCAAAGTTTGGCGGAAGAATAATAATAATAAACAGAAGAAATACAGTAAGGTCTTTCCCTTTTGAAAAAGGAAAGACCTTAATAATGGGAGAAAAAATGACCATAAAAAAATTGTAATAAATATATATATATGCGAATGGGAATAATTCAAAAATGAATACATTTTTATCTAAGTATACCCCATTCAATGTAAAAAAAAATGTCCCTCCTTTATACATTTTTTTAAGAAATTGTATTGCACAGTGAATATAAATATATTTTTTAACAGTTTTGTTTTTTAAAGATTAGGAATGCCACAGCCTTCATCATATGAATCAAGTCCATTATCATGTAAATGATTATTTACAAAATCAAGAAAATATTTTAATTTGCAGAATCCTTTTAAAGTTTTATTTTTACAAAATGATGCTTTTGAAGTCACATCTTCTCCATTAAAAAATACTTTGATAAAATAATGCATTTTATTTTCAGTCTTTTTATATAATTCTATGACTATCCTTGAGGCAAATGGTGGCCATTTTCCATTATGAATTCCTAAAACAGTTGCAAGTGGTGTTATGGTCACATCATGGCCAGAGTATAAAACAAAAGATTCTACTGGTTTACGTCTCGCTACCTTTTTCATTCTATCTGCCATTTCTTCTAATAATGGATGCAGATATAAATGAGCAAATTGTATGTAGTTTCTATTTTCAAATACCATTTGTTTTCCTACACGATCTTGTATCTTGAAAATCAAATCTAAATGTGACTGATTTACACACTTTCGTTGATCCTGTGAACAAGGCAGCGGTATCCCATGGCAAGCAAATGTCATGAAAACATCAATTAGAGAAAAAACTGAAATGCTAACAGGTATTTCAGTTTCTAACACTCCCCTTAATCTATTTATCAGCAATTGTTTATCAATATCCTCTCTTTCTGCTTTGTCTGCTTCGTTCTTAGCTTTTCTTATTAATTTATCTGCCCCTGGACAGTGGCAGGACCCTGAAAATAAACTGGGACTACAAAATGATGCTTCTCTGGATCTATTTATTCTGACGAAAGGCAGAAAGGTGTGGTTTAAAAACCCAAGCAGAACAGCCACTGCACTCTGGTAAGTTCTAGAATACCCTGTACTGCGAACATATAACTGAGTTATATTAAGAAGACCTCCATATTTCCCTTGAAGGTAGCGACCAGTCGTAATGTGTTGTTTCATTCCAAATGGCGTCAAATCTGATCCTTGGCATTTGTTCTTATTGGGATAAAGTGAACTGTCAAATCCAAAGTTTTTTTGATTTATCCATTTTTGTCTTGTTCTATCTAGAAAACGAGAGATATTTTCGAACTTTGAATGTATTTTACAACTTAAAGTTGGAACTTGTATTCCAGGTAAACTATGCATACCAGTTCGAGCACCATGACGCATAACCATGTGAACTAGTTCTAAGGAGTATCCAGATATGTTACTATCACCTGAAATATAATGAAATAATTACATTGACTTGTACTACAGTTAACTATATGAATAACAAAAGTGTGTCAATAGTACAAGAATGCCCCACTCACACTACATGTATCCATTTCTATGTTCAGTGGACCGTAAAATTGGGGTAAAAAGTCAAATTTGACATTAAATTGGAAAGATCATATCATAGGGAACATGTGTACTAAGTT
The DNA here is from genome assembly GCF_965363235.1 of Mytilus galloprovincialis. Taxonomy (NCBI): domain Eukaryota; kingdom Metazoa; phylum Mollusca; class Bivalvia; order Mytilida; family Mytilidae; genus Mytilus; species Mytilus galloprovincialis. The sequence continues at coordinate 50,228,976 of NC_134850.1, forward strand.
TCAAGTTAATTTAACTTCAATTTCAATAAATGGAAAAAATAATGCCCCACTATTGTCGGTGGGGCATAAAAATTGATTTTGTATTAGTTACATTTGTATATAAATCTAAGTATATAAGCAATGACACATGTAGGACTGCTCATGAGAAAATCATTGATATTCCAAAGGACAAAAATATAAACAATTATAGGTCACTGTAGGGTTTTATTGTCCAATAATATTGTAGTGACATTAATATAAACAGTTACATCCGCTGATAATTGATACTGTGACAGTTTCTATGTATCTATTGTTTCGACCACACACGGGTTCATTATCTGCACATAGTTTAATAAGGCTTTTATTAGAATTATAATCATTCTGTAACTGTAGTTCGATCGTTTGAGTTGTATAATAAATATTAGTATTTACTTGGATTCTACTTTTTATATATATGTCAGTAGCGGATCTATAATTTTTCATAAGTGGGGGCCCACTGGCTGTCTAACAGGGGGCCCGATCCCGTCACGCTTCAGTGATTCCCTATATAATCAACCAATTTTTTTTTCTCAAAAGGGAGGGCCCGGGCACCCTGCCCCCCTAAATCCGCCTCTGTATGTAGCATAAGTTGCCACATAAATTGGCCACGAGGATTTAAAACTTTTTTCGATTTAGTGAATACATTGGAGACGAAGCTGCACCACCTATAATAATTCCAACAAATTATGGACGTATTGATTAATTTGATGACATTTCAGAAGATTGGATACAATATACCGAAAGACTTAACCATTAATTTATTGCAAATAACATTGAAAGTATGGAAAAGCAACAAGCAATTCTTTTAATTGCCCGTGGCAAAAAGACATAAACTTATGAGGAATTTAAGTACTCCGCAAAAGCCAGGGGAAAAGACTTATGATGACATTGTTAAGTTAGTTAAGATGAGCCAGTTTGTAGCAGATCTTAGACAGATATCTGAACATTGTGATTACAAAGCTACTCTTGATGATATATCGAGAGATAGACCGGTCTGTGGAATAAAAGAAGACCGTATTCAGAGACGTTTGTTAGCTGAACCTGGATTGACATTAAAAAAAGCAATGGAAGTTACAACAGCAATGGAAAAGACAGCTAAGAACGCACACGATCTGTAAGTTCAGGAACCTAAGCAAGTGCACAAAGTTACAATTCGTAATGAGGAATGTTACAGATGTGGAGGATCTCATAATTGAGGATTGTAAATGGAAAGACGCAAAGTATTATGTGTGCGATAAGAAGGGACATTTAGCGAAAAAATGCCGAAATAAAGGGAAGCAAAATGCTAAAGAAAAACCGAAATATAAGCAACAAACACAGCAAGGGAAAGTGAACCCTAAGCAGCGTCCGACTAAAACACATTTTGTTGAAGAGGATATTGACGATATGGAGGATACCTTTACAATGTATCAATTGGAAGATACAAAAAGGAAACCGTATCTAGTGTCCGTTAAACTCAACAACACTGAAATAAATATGGAAATCGATACAGGTGCATCAGTTTCAGTGATAAGTCAGGAGACATGTAAACAAGTATTTGGAAGTGACAATTCATTCGAAAAATCACCGTGTAGTTTGCGTACATACACAGGAGAGAAAATTGTTAGGAAAACGGATTGTTACCGTTATATACAAAAGTCAAAGTGTGGATTTACCGATCACCGCGGTTAAGGGAACGGGACCGAGTTTAATGGGGCGTGATTGGCTTCATAAACTACAACTCAACTTGCTGGAAATCAATATTCAAAATTGAGCAATTCTCACAATCAGGAACCGGAAAAGGACAAGGAGTTACAAGACTTGTTACGTAAGTACCCTCAAGTATTTAAAGAAGGACTAGGCACATTAAAGGGGACTTAAGCAAGGATTTATGTAGATAAAGACGATACACCTAAATATTTCAAAGCAAGGCCAGTGCCGTACGCACTCAAAGAAAAAAAATGAAAAAGAACTTGATAGATTGGAAAAAGGTGGCAATATCGAAAAGGTTGAATTTTTCGAATGGGCTGCTCCCATAGTGCCAATAATAAAACCGGGCAATTCAGTAAGGATTTGTGGGGACTACAAAGTAACTATTAACCAGGTGTCTAAACTTGACAATTATCCGATCCCTAAAACCGATGATCTCTATGCAACATTAAGTGGGGGACAAGCTTTTTCCAAGTTAGATCTGAGCCAGGCCTATCAACAAATTGTACCCGACGAGGAGTCACGTAAATATGTAACAATCAACACGCATAAAAGATTGTATCAGTATAATCGTTTGCCGGTTGGAGTTTCGTCCGCACCGGGAATATTTCAAGGAACAATGGAAAATTTGTTGCAAGGAATCCAAAGAGTTGTTGTGAGAGTAGACGACATTCTTATCACTGGAAGTTCAAAGAGTGAACATTTAAACAATTTAGAAACTGTATTAGGCAAGATACAGGAATCAGGTATGAGACTCAACAAGGACAAATGCGTATTTCTAGCACCTGAACTAGTGTATGTAGGTCATAGAATTACTCAATATGGAATATATCCTTTAGAAAGCAAAGTCAAAGCGATTACAGAGGCACCGGAACCTAATAATGTTACCGAGTTAAAATCGTACTTAGGAATGCTTAATTACTACAACCGATTTCTGTCGGATTTATCTTCAAAACTAGCACAGTTGCGTGAACTGTTGAAAAGGCAAAACAATGGGAATTGAACAAATCACAACAAGAGGCTTTTGAACTATCAAAAACTTTACTAAAGTCTTCTAAAGTGTTGGTACATTATGACCCGACCAAGGACATTATGCTATCGTGTGATGCTTCAACGTATGGAATAGGAGCCGTCCTGTCGCACATAATGGAAGATGGATGTGACAGACCGGTTGGATATGTTTAGCGCACGCTAGCACCCACCGAGAGGAATTATAGTGTTCTTGAGAAGGAGGGCTTAGCCGTTATATTCGCACTAAAGAAATTTCATCAATATTTGTTTGATAGAAAATACACCATTTATACAGATCATAAGCCATTGATAGGATTATTTAACGAAAATAAGTGTATTCCACCAATGGCAGTCGTAATAATTCAGCGTTGGGCTTTGACACTGTCCGCATATGAATATAAGATAGCCTTACAAAGAAGGAGAGAAGAATTCTAAAGCTGACGCACTAAGCCGTCTACCGTTAAACCGAGAAGGGAAAACGGAAGTACCCGCAGAAATGATCATGCTAATGGATCACATGGATACTACGCCAGTTACTACTCAGCAAATTAAAGCATGGACACGCAAGGATCCGATATTGGGACAAATAACGAACTATGTTTTGAAAGGTTGACCAAATTACAGAGACAATGATGAAATGAAGCCATATTTTAGTCGAAAAACAGAGTTAAGTTTATTTGATAGTTGTCTATTGTGGGGAAATAGAGTTGACTTGTTATTCCAAACCCTGGAAGAGAAATTATTCTTCAAGAACTAAACGAGAGGTCATGAAGGAATTTCACGTATGAAAGTACTTGCGAGAGGTTATGTCTGGTGGCCAAATATGGACGCAGAAATTGAACACACAGTTCGTGCATGTCACAAATGTTAGGTCATTCGACATGCTCCACCAGAAGCTCCAATGCATCATTGTGAATGGCCATCAAACCCATGGTCAAGGATACATATTGATTATGCAGGGCCACTGTACGGAAAAATGTTCTTAGTATGTGTTGATGCACACTCAAAATATTTGGATGTACATGTAGTGAACTCTGCAACCAGTGCAAACACTATTGAGAAATTGCGCACTATGTTTGCAATTCATGTATTACCAGAAAGCATTGTGGGTGATAATGGAACACCGTTTGCTAGTCAGGAATTCCAGGATTTTGTTCAAAGACACGGAATTAAGCAAATTCGTTCTTCACCATATCAACCTAGCACAAATGGGTTGGCCGAGCATGCTGTTCAGACATTTAAAGAGGGAATGAAGAAGGCTACCGAGAGAAGTACAAATGTATAGAAACAAGAATGGTGAAATTCTTATTTATGTATAGACTAACACCACATGCCACAACCGCTATTGCTCCAGCTGAAATGTTAATGGGATGGAGACCAAGATCGTTGCTAGACTTAACATATCCGAACATTAACAGTCGTGTTCAATAGAAACAAAGACAAAAACAATCGCATGATAAGACAGCTCAAGTGAGAAATTTTAATGTAAGAGATAGTGTGTACATTTTGAGTCACAACCGTGAAGCTAAATGGATTACAGGAACTTTAATTAAAAGAACAGGACCAGTTTCGTTTGTCATTGAATTAAACAATGGCCGAACTGTAAAACGACATCAGAATAAGATCAGACACAAATATGATCAGTATAGTGACAATAAATTACCAGATATATCTGAGATTCCAGATATTCCGATTCCAGTCGTATCCGATAATCAAGCAAATGTAGAAATAAAGGCAACAGTAGTATACCGCTGTTCAAAACTCATAAATCCATGGACAAAAAACAAAATCGGGATAACAAACTAAAACCGAGGGAAACGCATTAAATATAAGAGGAGAACAACGACATAACACTAAAATGTAACACATATAGACAAAATCCCACGAGAATGACAAATATAACATATATATATAACATCAAAACCAAATACATGAATTTGGGATAGACAAGTACCGTGACACGTCTTATCGCAATGTGAATTTACACTCAAAAATAAGAGAAAACACCGTCTGGTTCTAGTGACACTAGTGACAATTCAAAATCCATTATAAAACCTACCGTTGAGACTCCGAGACTAACCAGAAAACAGAAACCGCCAAATAGATATGGAGATTTTGTGTATAATTAAAATTGAACGAACTTTAGTTAAGGCAATGGTTAAAATGTTGAAGGGCAGAATAATCCCTTATAACCTTTTTATACAAAGAAATAAGGCAGTCTACCTATTCTTTGTTTTGCATGCAAAATAGATTTACATATTGCTTAGGTATTTTTCAATTTCTAGTAGGATTTAGGAAATATAAACAGTTACATCCGCTGATAATTGATACTGTGACAGTTTCTATGTATCTATTGTTTCGACCACATACAGGTTCATTATCTGCACATAGTTTAATAAGGCTTTTATTAGGAATATAATCATTCTGTAACTGTAGTTCTATCGTTTGAGTTGTACAATAAATATTAGTATTTACTTGGATTCTACTTTATCCTAAGTTGCCACAAATATATAATGTGATCATACACCACATTCACAATTAATACACCTTATTCATGTTATTGCTATTTGTCTGTTTTTTTCTGGAAATCACAAAGGATCCAGTAAAATTTTGACATCAAACTGACTGACGGACGGATAGACACATCTAGACAGACTTTGTTGGTATGGGACTTGTACTGTTTACAAATCAAAGCGCTGTAAGCGCTGAAGGCAGTTAACCAAAAACCAAGGCAACCGTAATTATGAAAACTGTGGCAATGTTGCCTCAACATTAAACATTCATATATAGTACATTCATGTTTATCTAATGATTTATTTATTAAGGCAAATAATTTATATGTTATCAAGGTTTCAAAAGCAATGCATATATCAATGTATATTTTTTATGGTGAGTCTGCAGTGGTACAAGTTCCCAATGATTGCAGTTGTTCTACTTGGTAGTTAACCTTGGTTTTATTTGACTGCTAGAAGTTCAATTTGACTTAGTATGAACATGTAATAGTATGAATGGACTGGTTTCCCTGGAAAGAAAACTGAGTTTGTGTTCTATAGTACAAAAGTTATGAGACACGAATCGGACAAATGTTCACAACAGGGATCAAAGGTGAGGTCTGACTGACCTGCCCATAGTAAATGTAAATGATTTGTTATTTTGTCCCATACATATGAATATATATAATTTAGGGGTGGGGATCTCAACGGTTTTCAAGTTCTCAAACAGGTAGGGTAGGCAGAGGATTTAGGGGGGCAGGGGGCCCGGCCCCCCCTTTTTAGGAAAAAAATTGGTTGCTTATATAGGGAATCACTAAAGCGTGACTGGAACGGGCCTCTCTTAGGTCAGTCAGTGGGCCCCACTTATGAAAATTTCTGGATCCGCCACTGGGGGGGGGGGGGGGTAGGGTGACCCTAGGGACTTCCCCTACATTTCATTTTATTTGTTATATTGTCCCATACATGAATATATATGATTTAGGGGTGGGGATCTCATTGGTTTCCAAGTTCTCAAACAGGAGGGGTAGGGTGACCCCAGGGACTCCCCCTATATTTCATTTAATTAGTTATATTGACCCATACATGAATATATATTGTTTTGGTGTGGGGATCTCGACCGTTTCCAAGTTCTCAAACAGGAGGGTTGGGATAACCACAGGGACTTCCCCTATATTTCATTTGATTTGTTATATTGTCCCATACATGAGTATATATGGTTTAGGGGTAAGGGTCTTGACCATTTCCAAGTTCTCAAACAGGAGGGTGAACAGTGACCTCAGGGACTCCCCTATCTTTCATTTGAATTGTTATATTGTCCTGTACATTAATATATATGGTTAAGGGGTGGCGATCTCAATGGGTTTCAAATTCTCAAACAGGAGGGGTGGGGAGACCCAAGGGACTCCTCCTATATTTCATCTGATTTGTTATATTGTCCCATACATGAATATATATGGTTTAGGGGTGGTGATCTCGACCATTTTTAAATTCTAAAACAGGAGGGGTGGGGTGACCCCTAGCGACTCTTCCTATATTTCATTTGATTTTTCATATTGTCACAAACATGAATATATATGGTTAAGGGGTGTGGATCTCGACCGTTTCCAAGTTCTCAAACAGGAGGGGGTGGGGTAACTCCAGGGACTCCCCCTATATTTCATTTTTTTATTTATATTGTCCTATACTTGAATATATGCAGGGGCAGATTCAGACGGGGGAGGGTTGCGGGCTTGCACCCCCCTTAAATTTGCAAAGCATGGGTTGTTCTCAGCTTAATAAAGAATATTCCGATAATTTTACCTCAATTTTTTTTTAACCTCGCTCTGCTCGGTGAAAATTTAAGTTTGCGCCCCTCCTAACCTAAAATCCTGGATCTGCCCCTCATATGGTTTAGGGGTGGGGAGCTCGACCGTTTCCAAGTTATCAAACAGGAAGGGGTAGAGTTGCCCAAAGAATGCCACCTATATATCATATGATTTACTTACATTAAGGTATATATAATATAGTTGCATTATTTGTGAAAATAAAGAAAGAAACTTTCAGCTACTTTAATTGATCCTTCAAATTGAGAAAAAACAAATAACCCCTCGAAATTGCAGTAATATGTTTACACTTTAAAAGCATCTCACATGCATTATCATCATTTATCATTTATAAAGAAAATTTAGACTGTGACCATGAACATGTATATTGTTAGATATACTGTTCCCAGCTGTCACGTTGTATTGGATTTTTAAATTAAAATTTGTCAAAAAGTAATTTTGAGTTTCTGAATAAAATATTTTTCTGCTTTCTTTTACATATATATTTTAGTTTACAATACTAGTGTTTATATTCATTTACCATGCATAGATGTATTTTTTTCACCTGCTTGGATTTATTTTGTAAAAGATCGCCAAACCCGGAATTACCCTTATCCGCTTCCGGAATCGGATCCGATTTTGTAAAATTTTGTCTTCACGGCCGCCATTGTTATGTGTTTACAATGTTGTTTTTGTCAATCAGATACGATTTTACTCGAATTTATACAATATTTGTCGGCGATTTTCTGTATAAAGCTAGCAGTTGAACAAAATGAACATCGCCGTCATGAATAATAATGATAAAAATAAGTTTTTAGCTCGTTTAATTGGAGACTTTGGTGAACATGGTGAAAAGGTTTTCAAAGTAATTTCTTATTTTCTTTCAAATGGAAGGTAACTACGTCGGGCGTAGCTAGAAACCAACTATCCTAGTCGAAATTCCGCTTGCAAAAGTGGAAGGTCGCGGACCTCGGACCACTCTAATTTGCACACCTGCCTCCAAATTGAAAAGCTACGAAAATTTCTTTTTCTAATTTGAAATTGCCGCCAACAGCATGAACAGTTGAACTTATTATATAATAGACTACTGACGTAGTTGTACTACGTATTGATGACAAACAATATTCCTACGACTTTTGTCATTTGGGAAATCTAAACTACTTGTCTTAAGAGATTTTCGGCGATTAAATATTTCATACAATTGTTCTTTGACATCTTAGCTGAAAGCACAAGTCATAATGAACTACACAAGGATTCTTAATAAGCACTACTTCCTATGTGTAACTTTAAAACTTTTGGATAAATCGACGATCATTTAAGGTTTTTCTGGTCATTTTTTTTTGTAATCCAGAATAAAAAGTATTAAAAAAGTGTTCAATTAGTTATATATAACATAGTAGCAAGCTAGATAATAACAATGGCAAGTATTTCAGGATTTATTGGGTAGAACACAAATCTAGGGTGCTCGCATAATGCAGCTTAACTGCATAAAAACTATACATTGTAACATGAATAACAGAGTTTCATTGCAAAAAATTGATTTTTTAACGTGACTGGTTTTGGGACACCTGAATCAGTGTAACCATGGAAGTATTATATTGACAGGAACTACAACGATTTATTAGCACTTATTTATAACCCGGGGAGCTCTGTAGAAAAGATATGGAAACTGACTAATTAGTATGTTATCGTTAATAGCCCTTTGTGACCATGTGCGATGCCGCCGTCCTAAACTGACCAGACATACTTCTTATCATCACGTGGTTTTTATTGCGAAAGGTTATCTCTAATACCTGTCGGAAAACCCCTTTGTTTATTTCAATCTCGTCTGTGGTCTTTCAGAATTATTCAATTTTTCAAAACAAATCGACTGATGTACAAAACAAAAAAATCGGACGAGAACTTTGAATACTACAACGTTTTGAAATGGTGAGTGACAATATTTCATCAGTTTGTGGGGTAAGTTTAAATCGTAATTAAGGTGTGTTCCGGTTACCGCCGGTTAAAAATAAATATATTTGATAAAAATAAATACTGTGAAGTTTTGAGTAATCTATATAGTTAAGGTACTGGATAATCCTGGAAAGTAGAAATTTCCAGTTTAAAATACGAAAATTAATCGAACAAGTACCAACATCAACAAAATACAGCAGAAGAAAACAGAGATCTCACTTCGTTGTGTAGCTATTTATATAATGTTGGTTAATATCTTTTTAATTGTGAATATAAAAACTTCATGTCTACCCGCAATTGAAAGACCTTTCCGATCATATAAAGCCATGGTCAGTATTTTATCATTTGAACATGTATGACTATGCCAATACTAGCCAAGATTTAAAAAAAGTCTTATGACCCGAAGTTGTTTTCTCACAAGGACAAATCTTAAAGTTATCAACTTCTACTGTAAATCTAATACTTTATATATTCACTTAAAAAACAAGGTTTAATGTCTATATCAAACACGTAAACTGAAACTGTTTTACAGTGCACTTAACATATACATGTCCATGAAATCAGAATTCAGGGATGTATATTTGGCAGTCAGGATATTTCATATATAATTATATACGTAAAGCCTTATTTAACATGGTGTTATACCAACCCTGGATTTGGAGTAAGTCTTATAATTGCTCTATAATCAAATTGTCTTTTTTTAAATCTTGATTAAATCGGCTCAATTTTCAATATGTACAGTCCCGAATATGAATGAAATACATGCCACTGGACGTAAGACAAATAACTTTCAATCACAACTTATGATGTGCTTTTTCTACCCTTCAACCCTTTAAAACAAATCCAATATAGTCTTTTTTGTCAACAGATATGGTAAATAATGGACCCAGACTATAACTGTCGTTTATGTGGAACTACAGAAAAGAGAACTGCTCACCACCTACCATGCGAAAAATCAAAATATGCTAGAGACATAAAACTCTCACTAAACAAATTATGGTCAATTTATAAAACTATTCACAGCATATCCAATCCAAGGGTCCATCGCTGCCAATTTGCAATCCAACACATTGTATGTGATAAAATTTTATTTTGAACTCTTTGCTTTTACATTCGATAAGATGTGACGAATCATCCGATTTACACGAACAATATATCTCACTTTCAAAATGTGAGGAAAAAAAATCATCGGGTATATTATTTGTCTCAAATTCATCCATTGTCAAAGTGTTTTTTTGGAATTAATGATTGTATGTCTCGTTCACATTCATCTATACACGTGTGTATAAACTGTTTCCTTAGGATTTATGACAACATCCGCTTCCTTCGTGTATTGCCGTACCCCGGAAACAACCGACACATGACTTTATCGCAATGTGCCACACGCTGGTGTATTAATATAGTGCCATGTTTCAAGTTAATTAACATGTCATTAAATGGTACGCGGCATCGCAGATGAACCGTTTGAAGTCGGGTCGTAGTAGTTCCTGTCAATATAATACTTCCATGGTATAAACAAGGAATTATTTGAATCTGGAATAATTTTGAATTCTGGAAAATTGATGAGAAATTTATGATGAAAACTAACCCAACTAAATAGGATTAGTCATGCCCGCATGGCTCAGGGGGTTAGTTAGTTCATACTGAAATGATAGTGAAAGTAAAATTAACCTTAGCCATGCACACATGGATAACCCTATTTAGTTGGTTAGTTTTCGGATTAGTTATCACATAAGCGACACGATGGGTGCCACATGTGGAGCAGGATCTGCTTAGCCTTCCAGAGCACCTGAGATCACCCCTGGTTTTTGGTGGGGTTCGTGTTGTTTATTCTTTAGTTTTCTATGTTGTGTCATGTGTACTCTTGTTTGTCTGTTTGTCTTTTTCCCATTTTTAGCCATGGCTTTGTCAGTTTATTTTAGATTTATGAGTTTGACTGTCCCTTTGGTATCTTTCGTCCCTCTTTCATCATACATTTCTGATCAATTTTCCAGAATTCAAAATTATTCTGGATTCAAATAATTCCTTGTTTATATATTAATTATATATTTTGAAAATAAAGCAGAAAAGACCAAATAAATTCTTACCTTCTTCACCACTGTTTATATGATTGAAAGAATTACAATATTCCATTGGACGAAGAAATGTTTTTATTAAATTCTGATGTGGTGATTCATACATCAAGTCTTTTACTACCTCAATATGGACCCAGTTGTCTGAAATATATATTTCAATGAACAAGTTAAGTCAAAAATACAGAAATGGCATATAGCTTGTTGTGATGTTCTTTTTTATTTTCTGAAAAATACTTTTTTAAATATTATTTATTAAATTCATTCAAAGTAGGTCAGCATTTGTACGAAAAGCAAATTATCTCTAATCTTAAACATGGTTAAATTTGAAGTAATATATATATACATGTATGTACATGTATATAGTTAAACAAAATTCAGAACAACAAAAGTTAAACTTCAATAAAAATCAATCCTCCTTCCCTCTTAAAAGGCAGTTCAAATTTTTGTATCCTTCATCTGGTAAAAGACACTTCAGATCAGCACCAAGACATTTGTTCAAAAGTACAAAATTGTAATTCAGCACTTTTTCAGACATATCCATATCAAGACATTGTAAGACCAACACAATTTGGAACCTCATTTCTTTTTATTCAGTAGCTTATACATTGTAAGTTATATGTTCATAATGATAAAAATAAGAAAATAAAAAATTGCAATAAAATAACCTACATGTACATGTTGCTATTTCAAACTTGATATTGTTTGAAGATAAACTGTACATGTAAACATATGTTATCAAAATTGAAATTTTATGCCTTAATCAATATTTCTTATGTACATTTTTTTATTCTTATGTAGCTATAATAATTTTTTTGCAATGAAGATCAAAAGTGCACAGCTTGTCTCAAGTTGCAATTGTAGATGGCCATGATGGCGGTTGTTTGATCTCTGAAATTCTAAAAAAAAAAAAGTTGTTGGTAAAAGATTTTAATATTGTTATTGACATTCAAATATTGAGACATACATGTACATGTAACTTGCAAGGAATATATATTAAGAGAGATCTCTTTTAAAAATAACATAGTACATGTTATTATTTATAAGCCATACTCTAGATCTCCCTGAGTAAATAAAAGTTATGAATAAATTGCCTTGGTATTAAAGTTTGTAAACAGGAAACAATAAAAAAATCATTAAACATTGCTATGGTCTACATTGTATCACATATATAACAAAGAAGATGTGGTATGATTGCCAATGAGACAACTGTCCACAAGCATATGTCCACAAGACTCAAGAGACCAAATTGACACAGACATTCATGTTAGAAGCTGCGCTTTTGTAGATATCATGCAATAAATTGAAAAAGGGTTGGGTTTTTGTAACATCGGAAAACTGGGGTGTACTCTAAAAACAGGGAATATCCCACTTTACCTGACTTGATTGATTTTGATTTTTGGTGTTTTAATGCCACTTTTAAGCACCGCATTTAGGCTATTTTGTTGCATCTAGTTTTCATCGGTGGAGGAAGCCAGAGTGCTGGAAGAAAACCACTGACCTTCAATAGGAAAACTGACAATCCTAGTCAATTAAGATTGGAGTCAAGTGCACCCGCACGAGCGGGGTTCAAACTCACTACCTCAGTGTTGATTAGCCAGTGATTATAGTAGTAACTACTTAGACTACTGTGCCGAACCTGCTGAATACATAACATAAGAAATAATTGCTATTGGACATAAAGCTATCAAAAATCAATCAAAAATATATGGTACATGCACAGGTATTTTGGGCATGGATCCATTACTAGTCGATTACACTACCTTTTTTACTATCCATAAGAGCCCCAAGTGAAAGCTACTTTTTTCACTTGGGGCTCGTATGGATTGTAAAAAAGGTAGTGTAATCGACTAGTAATGGATTGTTGAGACTTGATATACAGGGAAAACGGTACTATTTCATTTTCCCAGCATTAGGTTGGCCTTTTGTGTACCCAAGACAGGTGAAGGAAGTCAACTTAGGAGGGCTGTGATTGGATGTAAGGGTACAATATATTTTTTTATTTATCTATGAATAACTGCAGTGTGTAAATTTACAATATAAATTTTAAAACCTATTGAAATATTTTCTAGAGAATTATTCGAAGAGGCTTTCCAAAATTTCATAAATTTGGTGTAAAATGACAGTGGGCATGGATAACATAAACAAGCTCCGTTCACTGGCGGATCTAGAAATTTTCATAAGTGGGGGCCCACTGACTGCGCTAAGAGGGGGCCCGCTCCAGTCACGCTTCAGTGATTCCCTATATAAGCAACCAATTTTTTTCCCAAAAAGGGGGGGCCCGGGCCCCCCCTCTAAATCCGCCTCTGTCGTTGGAAATTGGTCATGATACTATTTCAATTTGGGTTCAATTTTTAAAACATAGTAATAAAGTACTAACACTTTAACTACGGAAGCCCTGGAGTGCCATGCAAAAAAAAAATTTCAACTTGTGCGCACAAGTTACTATCTTGCGCGCACAAGTTACTATCTTGTGCGCACAAGTTACACAACTTGTGCGCACGAGTTACACAACTTGTGCGCACGAGTTATTAACTTGTGCGCACGAGTTGTACAACTTGTGCGCACAAGTTACACGTGATCTTATAGACATGCGCTGTTTTGCTAAAGAGACTACTTTATGGAACGCCGTAGCTGTCGAATACAAACATATGTTTATATACATGAATGCACATATTTTTCAATATCTGCACATGTTTTTTTCTATGTATACACATACTTTTCATAGTTTACTTTATATGCACTTACTTTATATATATATATATATATATATATATATATGCACATACTTTTCCTACATATGTAAATCGTTTACCTTATATGCACATACTTTTCTATATATATATTTGAACAAAGTTAACCACATATGCATATACTTTTTTCCTATATATGCACATACTTATTCTACATATGAATGTACAAATGTAGTTCTGCATGTGAATACTTTTCTCAGTATATTTCAACGTGATAATTACAATTCATATTATGCTTTTCTGTTGTTTTTTTCAAACTGAACTAAGGGTTCCAATATCATAAAAAGAATGTTTATTAAGAATTTCTTAATGTTGTATGTTGTTCAATTAAGCAACTTTTGAAATCATTTCATATGAATGCAATACTATTTTTGGCATGTATGATGGTATGGCGCTGTTGTCTTCATCTATAGTCACTTGTTTTAATGCCGTAACTTTGTATTTTGTATGAGTCGTTTGTATTACATTTTAACACAAGGAATATTATCACTAATGGTGTGTTGAATTCAGTGGTTTTTGTCCCAACAATTCAGTGATAACGGGTCACAAGTTATATTAATGAATTTAGTTTGGTGTCCGCACTTTGTCGTTAATTTGCCTTATCCAAAATTATTGAAATTCACACACAATGTTAATAATCACACAAAGTTAGGCCGAGTTAGAATTTGGGCAGTAATTTTTTGGACAATTATGCCCCTTTATAACTTGATAAATTGAAAATTTTAAGCAGGGGCATTCGTGTTTTCAGACTTTTTTTATACAGGTTTTATGTTTTATTAGTAAAAACATTAGTAAGAGCCGAATGCACTTTGTCGGTGTGGGAATAATCTATAAACAGTGAATGTAAAATGTCATAGAGTGAGACAAAAGTATTACTGTCCAGCAATGGCGAAAACTATTTCTATAGAGCTTTATATTTTCGGTATTAAGATAGAATACCTGGATGCTTCATATTTTGTTTTTAATAGCCTTATGTTTCGAAGTTTCCGTCTGTCATATGTTCTTTGGTCTTGACCTATTATAAATGGTACAGCAACTGGTTGAACAAAATTATAGTTTTTTTGTCATGTGAATTTCTCCCTTTTTATGAGTGATCAATGTTAAAATTAAGTTATTATGTACGTTGCTCAGATGTAATAACGCAGTAGGTCAACTATATGTGGCACATTTTCATGATTCATAATTCTTTGGTCAATGTTATTTTTTTTCTATAAAGAGTGTACAAGAATGGCCCACTGAATTTCTTGATGTCTTTAAAAAGATGCCCATTATCAAAATGTTAATCACAATCAAAATGTAGATATGTCAAACGTATTTAAAGGGGCCATACTTGCTCGAACTATCAAGGGTTTTACATTTGCAGTAATATCAAGCTGGGCCCTTGGGCCATTTTATCAATTTGATAAGTAATTTTATATTATATCTTAAAGAGACAAAAAATTTGATAGAATCATGTATTCATTTTCAAGTTGTAAGCTTTTGAAAATTGGGGGTCGGGTGGGAGTAATGTATCTCTCTTGAATTTTTCTCTTTGTATACGAAAGTAATTATATATATATATTAATATAGCAAATTTACAGATCTAACATTGTTGGGTTGATGTTAAACGAGTTATATATTAATATATATATATTCGTTAAAATATCAAAAAAATAAACTGTTTTCATAGAAATGGTTATGTAACGCCTTTTTGTAATTTTGACAATGCAAATGTTGAAACCAAAATAGCAATACCTTAACATGTAAGTTATGGAAATATTCAAAGTTGATGAACCACGACTGAAATAACGTGGCTGAACAATATCCATGGAAATGTGACAATATACAACTACATACAAAATACCATGGACTTATCATAAGTCGTTCCCTTTAAACAAATATAAACTTGTTAACTATGTGAAAGTTTCAATGTCAATAAACCATGATGAGGGGTTGGGCTTTATAACCTCCATAGAAATATGACTTGCAAATGCCAATAAATTTTCAAAGTCAATAGACAATTACTGAGGGGACAGGGACAAATATTATCTATGGAAATGAGATGTTCCAATACTTATACAACTGTATAAAACATATCATTGAACCACCACTTGTGGTTCAACATAAACTAGACCTAATCACAAACTAATACATTGCGAAGCCAACGCCGACGCCGTAAAAATAAAATGTATACGTATTGAAAAGCTTTAAAAAGGTGTGAATATCAAATATGATATGATGTGCTAGCATGTAGTTCTAAATTATGATTTGTCTGATTTACTCTGCATTTCTTGTTTTGCGTCTACATTTTCAGCATTTTGAGATAAAGGTGAGAGTGCAAAAACAAACAAAAAAAGAAATGAAATTTTCCTAGTTATAAAGGAGCAGAACTGTAGTACAACAGGTGACTTTTTGCGTTTTATAGTTTTTTACCTTTGTGTATGAGCTTTATCAAATTAAGTAGAGGCAAAGTTGAATTAGAGTGCAGCAAAATCAAATGGAAAGATGGAAGGACAGACGGTAAAACGGACAATCAAGGGTAATACATGTATAATGCCCCATACGCCTATCGGCAGGGCATAAAAAAATTCCACCGTCTTTGGTCCTTTCTATAACATCATAATAATAGAAAACAATTCACATTTTGAGATCTTAGACTATACTGAATACTTTGAAAACACATTAACATTGGTAAAGTAAATGGCAACTTAAATTAACAACTGTTGAACCGTTAGTGGTAATAATCTTTGTGTTAAAATTTAATACAAACAAATCGACTCCTTCAACGTTTTGACATGAAAACCAAGTGACTATAGATGAAGACAACCGCGCCATACCATCATACATACCAACATAATATTGCATTCATATAAAAATGATTCCAACAGTTGCTTTATTGAACAACATACATCATTAAGAAATTCTTAATAAACATTCCTATTATGATATTGGAACCCTTAGTTCAGTTTGAAAAAAACAACAGAAAAGCATAATATGAATTGTAATTCTCACGTTGAAAAACTATGTTCATATATACTGAGAAAAATATTAACATGCAGAACTACATTTGTACATTCATATGTAGAATAAGTCTGTGCATATATAGAAAAAAAGTATATGCATATGAGGTTAACTATGTGCAGATAGATAAAAAAAAAATGCGCATATATGTGCATATATACAAAAGTATGTGCATATAAGGTAAACGATGTGCATATGTAGGAAAAGTATGTGCATATATATATATATATATAAAAAGTAAGAGCATATCAAGTAAACTATGTTCATATATATGAAAAGTATGTGTATACATAGAAAAAAACATGTGCAGATATTGAAAAGTATGTGCATTCATGAATATAAACATATGTTTGTATTCGGCAGCTACGGCGTTCCTTAAAGTAGTCTCTTTAGCAAAACAGTGCATGTCTATAAGATCACGTGTAACTTGTGCGCACAAGTTGTACAACTCGTGCGCACAAGTTGTGTAACTCGTGCGCACAAGTTGTGTAACTTGTGTGCACAAGATAGTAACTTGTGCGCGCAAGTTAGTAACTTGTGCGCGCAAGTTGGTAACTTGTGCGCACAAGTTGAAATTTTTTTTTTGCATGGCACTCCAGGGCTTCCGTACTTTAACACTTTGGTAAATTTAGAAAATGTTAATATTGTCGCCTATGGCAGAATAAATAGTACCGTTTTCCCTATACTCAAGATAGCAAGGGAAATCAAAATCAATCAGTCTTCAGTCATATTATACTATTTTGAAACATTTATATAATAACATTTGATTTTATCACAAAGAATAGAAATTTTTATCTCAGAACAGTACTGTGTTGAGAACAGTGCTGAGTCATCATAATAAGTGAGCTAGGGTCCAACTGTTCCCCAGTAGCTGGTTGTGATTTGTATTATTTTATTGTGTTCCCCCTAGACTATCTAAAAAATAAAATTCCGAAGCCCCTACATATGGTGAAAGTATTCAGGTAAGAAGAAGAATGTGGGAAATACATCACTTTTCACTTACACATAGTTTTGATTCCAATAATTATGCAGATAAAGCAAATTACACAAATTATCAGCAGCTTTTTCTTAACTTTCATCCTCATCATGATGTTTGCACTCGGAACATATAAACATTCTAGACTTTTTATAGTACACGACACTTTCCGAAAGGGAATATTATAATTTTAAAACTATTCCGAAACAAGATGTAAGTAATTCCGTGACAAACTTTGGGAAGATTTTTGTATAAGCGTTTTTTTCATATTCAAATCTTAATCACATAAACATGATAAAGGGGATTGAAAAAAAAGGCTAGTAATTTTGTTATATTTTCATAATTTAGCTATATAGATAAGCTTTCTCGTGATGTGCAAAATTATATAGATATCTTGGAATCACATTTACTCCTAGTGGTATATTTAAGCAGTGTAAAGATGAATTATACAACAAATCTTTAAAAGCTTGTTTTAAGCTACAGAGATGCTTGTCATCATCTAACCCTAGTATTGCCACTTTTTTACATCTTTATGATCATACAATTAAACCCATACTATTATATGGCAGTGAAATATGGGGAATGTTTAGAACGGATTCAGCTGCTTGTAAAAAAGATAATGATTACATATTAGAAAAAGTCTTTGGTCAGGATTCTTCTGAAAAAGCTCATACCAAATTTATGAAATATATTCTTGGTGTAAACAGAAAGTCAAGTAATATTGCTGTAATGTCAGAGCTTGGTAGATTTCCTATGTATTTTACTATAATTTTATCAATGTTAAAATATTGTCATAGACTGGAACAGTTGAAAGAAGGATTACTATTTGATGCATTTATATGTTGTAAACAGTTACATAGCTCTAATGTAAATACATGGTATTCTAGTATAGATTATATTTAGAGAGAGATTGAATTACCAAATTTTGACCAATCAATTGGTTCTTTATGTCAGTATGTTAAAAATAAACTATGTAAAAGTTATTTCACATTTTGGAATAAACTTAAGTATCAAACAATTAACTCCCAAAAAGGGAAGCTTGGTACTTATTTTTCTATAAAAAATTGTTTTAAAAAAGAAAAATATTTAGAATTGCAGGACTTCAAAAAAAGACAGTCAATTTGTAAATTAAGAATAAGTGCTCACTCTTTAAAAATTGAGACAGACAGATATTCAAAAAAGCATATAGAAAGATCTCAGCGTCTTTGTTCTAATTGCTCACTTGGTAAAGTTGAAGATGAGCTTCATTTCTTATTAGAATGCCCTCTTTATGATATTCAAAGGGACGATTTTTTTAAAGACATTTCTAACAATTGTTGTAATTTTATAAATTTAAATCAATCTTCTAAATTTTTATGGCTCTTGACCCAAGAAAATGTTACTCTTATGGAAAAACTGGGCTGTTATATTTGTGACTGTTTTGAATTAAGGAGATCAGGTATGAACACTGACACTAAGTCAAGTAAATAATTTGAGAATAAATACATATACATGTATAATGTAATTTTATTATTCTTTTATTCACAATATATACAATGTATGTGGTTTTTAGCTTCATTCTGACCAATGCTTATATTCCAAATATATATGTATATGCCTCTATTGTTGTTGTTACCAATTATGTAAATCAATTGTATCTGATTTTATGCCCTTTATGGGCCCTGTAATTTGGGAAATAAAAATATTCTATTCTATTCTATATGGGTTGAACCATGAAAATGCATGTCGGATTGTCGGCAAAGTTCGACATTGGCCACTGGACGCAACAAAAAAAAATCAATATATGGAACCATAAGGCAATGTTGTACGCTAAAAGGAATACTCCAACTGATACCGTTTAAAATTCCAGATTATATCAGCATATATATAGCTTCTACAGGTCTCACCCCATTTCACTGAGAATTTACCGTCGTGACCCCATCATATCGGATGAGTAGGTCACTAGCCTGCAAATGTAACTAATAATCCGAGGTCCAAGTATTTTAAGTTGACATATTCTTAAGAATTATCAAGTATCTTGTATTTGATTAAAGGAAAAAAATATAGAACTCTCATACATTGAAAGGAGCAAGTTCCGGCTTCCGTCCGTGTTTATATATATATAATGGGTTTTCCAAACTGAATAACAAGTTTTCAGTAAGCAGTTATACCTTGGTGCGAGACTACGGTATTATATTGATATTTTACAGAAGAAAACTGTGTATGAACCTCACAAAGACAGTTTGCCGATAATATAAAAAAGAAGATGTGGTATGATTGCCAATGAGACAACTGTCCACAAGAGACCACAATGACACAGACATTGACAACTATAGGTCACCGTACGACCTTCAACAATGAATAAAGCCCATACCGCATAGTCAGCTATAAATAGCCCCGATAAGACAATGTAAAAAAATTCAAACGAGAAAACTAACGGTCTTATTTATATAAAAAATGAGTGCCTAGTTATATATAGATGTAAAGTAACAACAATGTATACATACATTATTCATCGGTTCATCTTCAACATCATTTGTATAACAGTAGGTTGTGCTTAGTCGGTGAAGACCTTGGTACATACATCAAATATTTGATATATATATTCAGAATTTCTCAATTTGCTCAATTTGCATTGTCTATATCAATTTCTCAGTTTTCTCAATTTGTCTAAATCAATTCAAATCGGTTTCGAATCCGAAATTTGCTTTACATGAAGGATATGTTTTGAGTTTGCAAATTAGAAAACATTCCCATCTCTTTTTCGTATTCATTACGAACAATATTGTGGCAGATGCACCCAGAATTCGAAGTGCTTAGTCAAAAGAGTATGAAAGCAATATAGGCTAGAAGTTATCACTAAGTGTCCCGGTCTTAAGATATGTGATGGTAAAAGAGAGGCAATAGATAATAAAGTCAAATTCAAACTCATCAATCGAAAATAAACAAACAAGTCAACGCTCTGGCTTCAACAGAAACAAGAATGTGTCCATAGTACACGGATGCCCCACTCGCATTATCATTTTCTATGTTCAGTAGACCGTGAAATTGGGGTCAAAACTCTAATTTGGCAATTAAATAAGAAAGATCATATCATAGGGAACATGTTTTTTTACTAAGTTTGAAGTTGATTGGACTTCAACTTCATCAAAAACTACCTTGACCAAAAACTTTAACCTGAAACTTGCACTTTTATTTTCTATGTTCAGTGGACCGTGAAATTGGGGTCAAAAGTCTAATTTGGCAATTAAATTAGAAAGATCATATCATAGGGAACATGTGTACTAAGTTTGAAGTTGATTGGACTTCAACTTCCTCAAAAACTACCTTGACCAAAAACTTTAACCTGAACGAACGGACGGAAGGACGGACGGACGGACGGACACACAGACCAGAAAACATAATGCCCCTCTACTATCGTAGGTGGGGCATAAAAAAGACCAAAAGACCAAATGAAAGAGATCAGTACGCAAAACATGACAGAGTCTACAGACTGATAACAATGAACCACAACGAAAACCTGAGCGGGATCTCAGGTGCTCCGGAAGGGTAACAGGATTCAGTTGACTGCCAAATTCGTTTTAATGAACTAGGCAAACCAAAGTTTTGTACGTATACTAGTATGTAAAGTTGGATTAACCCCAGCTTTATTCGTGCCCGTTTCAAGTCGAGTTATTTAGACAATGTGTTGTTCATTGTAGGTTTTCTTCGTTTGATTTATTTTTTGTATGAGTTTGGAGTTGGTGATCAATGTGGTCTGTTCTAATGTCCAGTATTTTTGTATGGTTCTTGTTATTCTTTTTTATGTAATAGGTAGTTTTAAATGAACCAATCCTTTTATAATTGGATTTTTATGAGATATGATTCACAAAACAGCACTGTGTTTTTATCCTATGCACCGGGAATTAGTTTATTAAAAAAAGTATGTATTTTGTTTTAAAACGGGTCATATTTGTAATATTTCATATTACATCCAACGTTATTTGAATAATTCCCTCTTGTCTCCCCTTGAACATTTTTTTAACAGGCTATGATGTATAATCAGATGCAGGGATTATTTTGATAATGGTAAGATTACTGGTGATATGCTTAAAACCCGCTTAAGATTCAAATAAAGCCTTGATTAAAGGAGCGATAGGAAATTGGATGTAAACGACTAGCACAGAAAAAGTTGATAATACTCTTCAAACTAAGCAAATCTCTTAGAACAAACAGACCGCCTCGGTGGACTGGTTTCGTAGAGCATGTTCGCGTGAGCTGGAGATGCTGGAGGTCGCAGGTTTGAGCTCTGTTCCGTCAAACAAAAGTTATGTTTTCTCTTTAAAATTGCTTTTTGATGCTTCTCCGCCATCAGGGGCATAGCTAGGCCAAAATGATGTGTACGCAATGCCAGGGAAAGACGTCATATGGCGAGGGGTCTGGGGGCCGCTCAAGGCCCACAGAAGCTCTAGAGTAAATTGTGCAAAATCCTGCATTCTCGCGATTTCCTGGGACTGAAAATGACCTCACAGAAATCTTATTTTCATGAGTAACATTCCCCAATATAATGACTGAAATGTTCGGGTTATACCTTATTGTTGAAAAGATGTGTTTAATATATATGTTTTTAATTTTTGATTGTCTGACCTCGGACTATTTTTCAGTAAGCCGAGTCCGGTCCTCTAGGTACTCGTTTTGAAAGTATCGGAACCGCCATCGGGATTTACTCGCTGTTATTAAGACCCATTGTTGGACCTCGGCTGCTTTCTGCTCTTTGGTCGGCTGATGCATTAATAACACATTCCCCGTTCCCATCTCAATTTTATTTTATTTTACTGAGTAATTTTTCTTTTATGTGGTATATCAGAGACGGGTAGTGTGGGCAAATATTAGTCAATTAAGCATTGTCTGTTTGACCGTGTGAAATTCATTTTATGATTTCAATGGTTTTACTCTATTTTTTATAATCAGATTATAATTACATTAATATATCATTGTTTACATTGTTGTAAATATAGACATCAGTGTTTTTACACGGATATTTTATTATGATCTTGGACAAAGGACTTGATTTCAATTACTTTATTCATTTAATTACTTATACCTTTTGACAGTCTAGAAAACAATTTTGGAATTTTGAAATACGACACCAATCGCTCACTTAATCTTTTTCTCATTTGGCATCTGTTTATAATGAAGTCTGTCGTCTCTGTGACTGAATCGACATTTGTGCTGTATCATTACAATACGGAATCGTAGAAAACTTTGGTTAGAAAGAAAGAAATTTTTACCACAGAACTGTTGGTCAAATCCTAATATCTATTATTTTGATAAACTGTTTGAACATTCAAATATTGTAATAATTTGTAAATCTATCAACATTATAAATGTAAAAGTAGACCTCCACGCTAACTGCAGTTGTACGGTTAACATAATATATATTTAATAATTATACCGTATAATCATGTTCATATATGTTTTCTTTAACTAAGTCATTATAGATTTATGAGAAATAAAGTATTCGTATTCGTTTTCGTTAATCGTCTTACTTTTTTAATTTTGGTTATGTGCTTATTTTAAGGGGCACTAGTTGTCAAATTAATGTTCATCGATTTGACACCGATTGGTTCACCGATATGTTTTGAACAATTGTGAAAAATTTATCCAAATTATAAAAAGTCTATAATACACAATTTACAAGACAGGGACTCGAGAGTATGTAGCTTCGTTTCGTGTGTATTTTAGTCTATATGCCATCTAATTAGCTATAGAGTTGACCTCTGATGGTCATATAAGTGATCTAAATAAACATAAATATAGATATATATGTAACTTGGCATTGCACAAAGTCATGTTTTTCGAATCTCGGGCTGTTTATGACGTCTTTACACTAAATCCATTGGATGTTGGATGTGTACGGATTGATAGTTTAGTCTTAGATGCATGCTTTTTTATTAGTTGTTAGTGGCTTTGAACTAGCTGTTAGATAACTGCGAGTACTCTCAGATCTGTTTTTGTGTCGGGATGTATAAGTACCCGGCCACGTCCACTTGTATTTTTGTCCATCTGATGAGTTAAGCCTTTTTCAACTGATTTTTATCATTTTTTTCCGACCTATGAAAAGGACTTCAGATATAATCATAGGAAATCCTATGGAGATGGTATATACTAATAATTAATATCTGTTCTGAGTATTCAGTTCTCTCCCAACCACGAGTTTCCGAAGCATTGAATCGGGGGCGTGAGAGCCAGGGGTAAAAGGGGGGGGGGGGGGTTCTTGTTGCAAAAGTGTTGGGTTCAAAACTATCCGTCTCCCCACTCTTAATAAAAATAATGATCATAAATTAATGCATAAAAAATGATAGCAGACACTTACGTACTGTAGAAGATTGTTTTGCTTTGATATTTTCGAAAGCTGTTCCCCTACTTTTCAGTCTAGCTGACATTTCATTCATATTATATATTAAAACAAATGTTTAAAATGTATTTCTGATACTAGTTTCTTTCAAGCCTTTAGTATGTTGAAATATAAAGATTCCCCACTATTGTAGATATAATCTTGGACATTATAAAGGTCCTAGATCTAATACTTATATTTTTTATATGTTTTAATTTTATTTATCCTTCGGCGATATATAGTTTATCTACTCATCGAACTTTGTCATGTCAATTTGTATTAATAATCATGCTAACTATGTTAATTTGTCATCAATATTACCCTAAAGGTACCTTATGTAAATTCCAAAGTCACATGACACAAAATAAACCCAAACAAACAACATATGAGAAAAGGTGCGAAAAGTGAGGTAAACATTGTGTTGAAACAGAAATATTGGACTAAAAAGACAAGATGGCATGGAAGATACTTTTACATTTATTAGTTCTAATTGGATTTTTCATCGAAGGTAGGATTTGAATATGCTATTTAATAATTCTCAGTATGAAGACGAATACAGGTGATCACGATTTTAATTACATAAATAATGTACATGTACATACATTGTATCTATACCTACATATACCTATTATATTAATATACCTTTGATATATGGGCTGTTAATTACTATTCACACAAAAAAAAGAAAATTACAGTAACGAAATTCAATTAAATAAACAGAAGCCGAAGTTGGACGTATTTAAACAAAGAGTGAACACAAATAGGTGTTCAATTTGATAAAAGAAAAAAAAAAAACTGAACAATGAGTATTGTTTTTTTGTTAATAACTCTGATATATGTATTTTTTTTCGAAATATTATAACTTAGAAAATGAAAGAACTTCACCCATGACTTCACGTATTCATGAACTAACTAGGGTATTTTTAACCAGACATCACTGTTACCTCATCAACTCAATTTATAGCACAAAAAGAACAAAGTTTTAAAACTTTTGACACCATTTAATAAGAGTACATTGTAACTAAAGAATACATTTTTATTTGTTCAAACCAGTAAAAACATAACAATCACTTTGCCAAGGAGACGTTGGAGACACCAAAAATATGTGTCGAGTTATACATGTAAATATAATATACGCAGGTCATATAAATAGTAAACATGGTAAATCCATTTCGTTGTGTATGTATAAATAATTTATATCATGTGTGTCGATTAACGAACATCTTATAAAACTTTAATAAGATCAACATATGTCATTGATTTCTTTTTAACTACACCTGGTAATGAACTACAATTGAGACGAGAATTGGCCTTGAAGCTTCGTCTTTTTAAATTCGTGTGAATATTCCCATGGCGTATATTTTGATATAAAGTGGGCTAACCATAGCTAAAAAAAAATTGACAAGGTCAAAATTTCTATATAAAATGGTATAACCTATCAGAAAGTGACCCCCTCTTCGATGAATTGATATATTGACGGGTTCTTCACGAACAGTGGCAAATATTTCATGCATATTCATGACAATCTTCGTTCATCTTTTCTCCGAATGCGAACCACTTCATTTTGACATCCTTATTGTGTGTTTTAAAACCAAAAATCGTACGACAAAAAATTACCGTAAGCTAAGCTGAAATGTTAATGACTTACGAGTATTATTTCTCGTACGATATTTCGTGAAATGAGTGTCACTGCTGGATTGGCATTTTAATGAAATTTGATTGCATATATGCAGAAATAAAGGAAGTCATATATAGTTATAAAATACTTTAAGATATATAGGAAGTGAAATTTTGACTCTCTGAAGTGAAATCGGAAGACAGGCTCAGAGTGTTGGATGATCCGATCATTTTCCAGTTTATGAATTATAAGAAACCAAATTAAAAACCGGTATAATAATCAAGATTAAGCTTTATTTCTAAATACAAATCTTTAACATGTATATCTAATGGAAAAAAAATCATCCAGTCTACATTTAACTAATCTCGGAACTATTCAGGCAATCTGTATTAATACATATATATATATATATATATACATGTAAGGATTTCCCCCCAAATAACTTGAGTACATGCTTTATACACGTTTAGCCATGTTAAATGTCCAAGTTAAGTTTCCTTTCCTATTGATTCAAAGAAGGCCTTATAAAAACAAATCCACTGGAATGCGTATTGTATATATAGTAAATCGTTATGAACTAGATGTAGAACTTGTGGTCAACCGATCGATAAAATACAATCATGGCCCCATAGGTCTGTTGCCTGTTTATTAATTGACACAGTGGCGCATATATCAACGGTAATATATCGAATATATTTAACCTACATTTGTGTACTGCCATTTAGTGTTACATGTATGAAAGGTCGATAAGTCATTGTAATACACAATTAATTGAAGGTCTTGCTCGACGATGCACACAAGGCTCAGCGATGCATTTTTAGATTTTAAGAAGACGGTATAAATGCAAGAAAACGAACAATAATAGGGAATACATAGTTGCAATTAATTGAAATAGAGGGATGGTTGTAAAAGCTCGGGGGAGGGCAACTCCTGTATACAATTTGATAGGACGTGCCGCTGGAATAGGTCACCTTTATAAGCATGAATATATGTGGATGGGTTGGGAAAATCGTATGATAAGGTAAACAAAGTTCCTACAACTTCTTCGTCGGTCATCTTCCTTACAAGTGTTTTCCTGTTGTGTTTTTCTCTACCAATTTTTCTCTTTTGACACTTTGGTATACTTTACTCATAATATGAAACCCAAACAATATGGGGAAAGGTGATTAAGACCGCGAAAAGTCACATTTTGTACCATATATGTATATATATATATATAAGTACATCTGAGCCAGTGACTACTCTACAACAGATTTATCCATCGGATCAAAGCAAATTTACAGATCTAACATAAGCAAATTTACAGATCTAACATTGTTGGGTTGATATATATATATACAACTCGTCTAAACATCAACCCAACAATGTTAGACCTGTAATTTTTTTGTTCTTCCCTCGCCGGGATTCGATCCCATGCTACATGTATGAATAGCTACACACAGCAATAAGGTAATAATACCTTTTATATCAGAAAGCTCTATTATCTTCACGAACAAAGAAAACATGATTATATATGTATAATTATGTTTTCTTTATTTGTGAAGATAAAAAAAAAACAAACTTAACTGACATAAAATGCATTCAAATATTTGGAAAAAAAATCATATTTTTATAGAATAAATGAATTATTACATGGCGTGTTTAATTTTTTATATACAGTTGTTGATTTTTATGTAGCCTCAAAATATTTTAAAGTAAGAAATAAATAGTACACACTAAGTAATATGTCAGTTCTTCCTGTTTTACGTAAGAATACAATGATATTGTCCAATAAGACCAAAGTAAGCATGTAATTATCTTCTTTGGTTTCACTGTTCCCCGTATTTTCCCATATACCACTGACGTCTATCACTATGTTATAAAAACGAGACAGAATAAAATTTCTTTTGTAGTCACTTACTTAAATTAAGGTAATTTTTACCGCAAAGGAAGACATTTAAATAAGATAGATGAGAATTACATAAAATAAATTGGCCATGTCATTTTGTAGTTTTCGCACAAGTTATAAGAGAAATCTAACCACTGGTTTATCGGATTTATGTATTCGCATGATTTGGATAAAAACAACACCGATAGCGTTGCTTCTGACATGCATGTTAATCGCATAGAAATTAAAAAAAAAATGTCAAGCCTTGTTCCCCGAAAAAAAATAATGCTGGTATGTTGAACATATCGTCGCTGGGCTTCTAAAATGTCGTATATGACTTTTTTGGCTAAAAATACTTTTTGATACCAATGGTCTGGGCGGGAGGAAATCTTTGGTATTACAAAATAGAATACAGTTAGACCAATCAAAATGTGTGAACTAAGACATATTACAAAATTGCCAATGTCAGTTGTTTGTAAAGTTTGCTTCCAAAATGTTGTATGAAAACTTGAAAATTGTTTTCGGAAAAAAATAATTGTACATTTCTTTATTTCTGTGAAAATAATTTAAGTTCTTGGATAATCCAGAAATGTCAACGTTTTTATTTCACTGCTATTTGCAAAAATGTTCAAATTCACATACGACATTTTGGAAGCATGCATTTTGCCAAAATTTTCAAAGCCTGTTTGTGAGATATTTTTTTCTTGAAAAATTTGTAATTTACAACATTTTAGAAGCCCAGCGACGATATATAGAAAAATAGGTAGTTTCGTTTTTGATACTGGAATATCTAGACGAGCCCGTTAGGGCGAGTTAAGATATTCCACATGATATAGTCAGTATCAAAAACGAAACTACCTATTATTCTGTTTATCGGTAATTATGACGTCACACAATGTATTGTCTAATATTTTTAGTGATAGTCAGTACGTTTATACTCGAAAATATTAGGCAGTAAGATCAAAGGGAAAATATTCGAATTACCGATAATTCTGAGTATTATCGCGATTCCTTAGTATCATTGCAAATCTGATATTTAGCTTCCGTCATGATTAAACTGTTCATTTCGGTGACAGAACGGACAAGTGGATTTAATGAATGATGTTCATGAATAATCTTCGGAGGCATTCTACTTTTAAATTATGTTCGCCAAGTTCGGGATCTACTGACATAATCTCAAATCAAGTTTGCCATCTTCAGAAACAGTCTTTACATTATTTATTTTCGCCAAGTTATCCATCTTTTTAAACATAATGGAACAATACCCCTGTTCGCCAGTGGTATTAGAAAACTGTGACACTGTAACGATCAGCCATGATGGTCACCAAAGAACTGCTTTGTAACCTGAGTCAGTAGTTTTTGAGGTTAGACAGCATCTATGTAAAAAAATAGTGAAAAAGGTGTTATAAGTCCTTCTTGTGTCCACCTTTTTTTCAATTTAAAACCCCTTTTACATTTAGGGGAGACACACTGATTTCGCATTACCTGTATGACTCGGTACATTGTCACATTTCTTGTATATAAGTGAAAACAAGGTTCACATTTGTACATGGTGATTTTATCTTCAGTAATATTAAAATATATCTTGAGGCATATATTGTGTTGACATTTTACCACAACATCTGTGTCTCACTCGTGGTATTAATTGATTGAATAGTATATAGACGTTAATATTACATCTCAAGTCGTGCATCACTTGTTTCATAGTCTCGTATAAAAAGGTTATATTGGCTAGAGGTTTAGAGGGGGTTTGAGATCTCACAAGCATATTTAACCCCGTCGTATTTTTGCGCCTGACCCATGTCAGGAGCATCTGGCCTTTTTTATTTTTATTTTTTTATTTTTATTTTTATTTTAGTTCATTTATATGCTTTGAAGTTTAGTATGACGTCCATTTTCACTGAACTAGTGCACATTTGTATTTAATGGTCTGCTGAAGCCCATCTTTGGGTGTTGGATTTTCTCGCTGCGTTGAAGAACCATTGGTGATCTTCAGATGTTATCTGCTCTTCGGTCGAGTTGTTGTCTCTTTGACATATCCCATTCTCAATTTTATATGTACTTAACAACAGAGTAAAAAGGCAATGCAACAATATGTAACAACAAGATAACCTAACAAGCAAATGTACCGACCCCCCAACAGATTGAAAGGTCACCATGCAAAAATGGAAGTGGCAGTCCAAATAGCTATTTGTTTGCCACATTTAAATGCTTTTCATTCAGTTTTTTTTTTGGATGTTCTTTAATGTTAGTAACTTGTCTATAAAACCATGCTCAATCCACCATAAGAAAATGCTTGTACTAAGTCATGAATATAACAGTTGTTATCCATTCGTTTGATGTGTTTGAGCTCTTGATTTTCCCATTTGATTAGGGACTTTCCGTTTTGAATTTTCATCGGAGTTCAGTATTTTTGTGATTTTACTTTTTATCGATAGTATAAGAGAAGTGCACTGGAAACTATGGCTGGGTTCAGTAGCTATAGTTTTCAGAGAACTCTCAGATTGAATGTTGCCGCCTTTAGATATCTTTTTGGCATTTTTTTCGTTTTATTGCTGTCTTATTGGCTTTCATTATACACCCCCTTTTACTTATTCAGAATCTTATAGCAAGATCAATACTGAACTTTCGGTCCTCTATCTGTTACATAATTTTAGTGAACACTGAGAATCGAGTTTATAGACTTGAATCAGTTTCGAGAAATGCAAGTAATTTCTATTTATTCCTTTATTTGGGTCTTTGCAAAAAGTTCTAACATGTATCTTTATTTAGCTGCATTGAATGGTGTCGATGGATTTATTTTTAGGTTATATTTATGTTTTGTTATCAAAACAGGGATTTTCAATTTTTAGTTTCTGTTTATTTTGGAGGGTGGATTTACGATGATATAAACTAATTTTGAAACAGTTTATGTTTAAACATGTATTGTTTTAATTTATAATTGCAATGATCTTTGTTATTGCACGTTCTGCTTTCACTTCACTGAACACCAGCATAGTGACGCATACATGTACTAAAACATGCACTACTAAATGTCAAACTTAAAAAAAAGTAACACAATTTGTGGACAATAATTTAAAACCCTTCCACGCAAAAAAGTCTGAACTTTCGCATGTGTAAGTGTCGTAAATAAATTATCAGTTTCTCAAATATCTTCTTAAATTTATGTTAACTATTGAATTTAATGAGAATACTACATATAGATTTAATACATGTTTTTGACAATGATATAAAGAAGGCTGAGTCACCTTTTAAGTAGGTGGTAAACCTTTGTGAAAAATAAAGTTTAAAACGTGTTTTCTTCTAGTTTGACGAGCTTGACTGAAAATCTAAATAATATTTATAATATGTATGGTTTACCGTCTATAAATGATGTTAACTCTTAATAAAAAAGTTAAAGTAACCCTTCGACCCTTTAACTTATACAAGGAACTGATAACGAGGAAATATAAACTTATTTGGAAAACAAAAATTTATTTTAAGTAGCAGTTGGTTTCATTCAAAGACACCATTGTTGTGTGGAAACACTATATACTAGTATATAAACAACTTATTTTAACTTGAAGAAACTAGAGGATCTTGAGGACATGTGTCGCTCGCATGGAGCAATATGTTTCTTCAACAATCGCCACCCATTGTGACTTGACTTAATACTCTTCGTTCCTTGTGGAACATAGGGCTGCCACAGTCGTACCCACTGTAGAAAAGAATAAAAATTCTGACTAAAATCTCTGTATTGTTGCTATTCTTTTGGAGATTTATTTCTGTTTAGAAGATATCTATCTATTATAGTCTTCATCTACTGTTTATAAACGTTTGTTCAAGTCCTTCGATTCATGATCTTTCTTGAGATTATTTGAGATTCTTGATAGCTTGTCTTTTAGCTAATCATAAATGGGTTGCAGAAACTCTACAAAGAGAAACAATTAATTGTTAATACCGAATTATTCATTCCCTGTGTCACCTCATGACACACTTCAATATTTTTTTACTACGATGGTGTCTAACAACACTCATATTTGATTTAAAAATATTTATTTATAGTGGATTGGGAAACAAGTTATTACAACTTATATTAATCCCTTTCCACTTTGCGGGTGCGGTTGCTGCCTTTTAGCAGCATTAGCCTGCTCTATTCGAAATGTACAAGGGTGTCTTTTACGTGCAAGAGATATGGCTCTCTCTTAACACAGGTCAGCCATTTATCGTCCCCATCCGACGGACTATCATCGTTTTTCGAGACCATACTCACCAATTCAATGGTGTCAAAATGGTCAAAGGATATGTATTGTATACTGAAGTACTTGTGCATATAAGCAATCACTTATACTTATGAATATCGACATTTTTGTATATTTTCACAAATATGTTAAAGGAGCACTAGCTGTCAAATTCATTTTCACTGATTTTAATCAAATTCTCAATTCTCATATTTGATTTATAACAGTGTAAAACATTTATCCAAACTATTAAAAGTCTAAAATAAAGAACGAATAGGACACGGGCATGAAAATACGTAGCTTCGTTTCGCGTGTATTTTATTCCAGACGCCATATAATTAATTATCGAGTTGACCTCTAAAGTCGTTTTTACCTGTATAAGAATGATTGTTTGTGGATCGAATCAGTCAATCAAATGATTTACCTCTGTTTCACTTTCAATGTTGACATTCTTTTCCTTTGAATAATTTTACATATTCACGTATTATCCATAAAGTTCACATGAATACGGATTCATTGAGGTCGAATTATTTACTTACAAGTAAATAATTCATAATCAATGTTTTTTAGCTTATTTTGACAAAATTGAACAATATTGGCTGCCAAAGGCCAATTATTATTTCGCTATTTGCTTTTCACTAATGATTAAACAAAAAAAAAAAAACAAAAAAAATAATATATTTGATTTTTTATATACCTCGTAGCTAGTGCCCCTTTAACATTAGGGTTCGTTAGAAATATATCTGTGTAGACATATAACGTGTATTTTTAACGAACTTTGTTTATTTTTTGTCCTACATTTTAGTTAAAATTGACAAAACAATTTAAAAAGGGTTAATTATATATATATGTACATAAGACTGTGGTACATGTACTTAGTTGTTATACTAATTTTCAAAACAAATATAGTAAAGACTATAGTTTAAACGTTTTCATGAACGTGACATTTAAATTTAGGTTTGATATTTTGTATAACGTTGAAATATAAGTTGAAAACTCATTGTATTGAAACCTCAAACAATACAAATCTAACTATACGAAAAGTCGACATTTCGGGTAGTATGGGGAAGTTATAGAAATAGAAAGATAAATACAAATCTGTAAAATTTGAACGAATTGAAATATGCTTGTTTGATGGGTGGATATATTATATCAGTGTTCATCGTACAGTGGCGACTATTACATGTATCTCAGGACTAACAAATGCTGATGTAATGGGCCATTCCAGTTAATTTCTGACAGGTGGGGATGGATGGGGAGATTTTTTTTGATACGTATCAGAAAAAAACATCATGAAAAACTACCTATCAGATATAAAAAAATTAAGACCTATCAGATGAAGAGTTCCTGTTCATGTTGGGTGGATGGGCTTTCATGGAAAAAAATGACCTATCAGATTTTTTTTACTGCAAGGATTGTACCCATCATTATTTTAAAAACAATCCCAGATAATGCATCATACGAAACTGTCTACATTTCAAAGCACCCATCAGATCTGACATAGGCATTTTTGTTACCCCTAATATATAATCATTTTTAATTATTTACTGCTGCCAAGACCCTCAGAAGTTTTTTGCGTATAAGTGTACCTGTCAGATGAAAAAACCCAAAATTTCACCCCTAAGATGTATAAATTTTACACCCCTCAGAAAGGACCATCCATCCCCCTTTAGCAGATATTAACTGGAACGGCCCAATATCAATATGAACCCTGCTTTTGACCAAAAGACTTAATAAAGTTTAACGTATTTGTTTGACTACAGTGGAGATCACTTCTAATCTCTCATTAGAACTGTCAGAATAATCTGTCTTAGAACTGTTCTAAGCTATCCTAGAACAGTTCTACCTAGAACAGTTCT
Source organism: Mytilus galloprovincialis (assembly GCF_965363235.1). NCBI lineage: Eukaryota > Metazoa > Mollusca > Bivalvia > Mytilida > Mytilidae > Mytilus > Mytilus galloprovincialis. Next base: position 50,262,661 of record NC_134850.1, read on the forward strand.
GCATAGAACAGTTCTAAGGTATAGAATAGTTCTACCTTAGAACTGTTCTAAGTAGAACTGTCAGAATCAGTTCTAGGTAGAACTGACCAAATCAGTTCTAGGTAGAACTGACCAAATCAGTTCTAGGTAGAATTATCAGGATCTGTTCAAGGGTAGAACTGACTAAATCAGTTGTAGTCGTAGAACTGTCAGCAGAACATACTAAATCATTTCTAACTGTAAATCTGTCAGCAGAACTGACCAAATCATTTCTAACCGTAGAACTGTCAGCAGAATTGCCTAAATCAGTTCTAACCATAGAACTGTCAGCAGAACTGTCTTAAACTGTTCTAGTCGTAGAATTATACAAACCTGTCAGGATTGTAGAACAGTTTAAAATGACGTCACTGCAGTTATGTCATCTCACTGGTCACCATTCAATGTTATTATTATCGTTGATAAAGACAAGCGCAAAATGCTTCCTGTCAAATTAAACAGAATTTCAATGTTTTGAGACACCGAATACCGGTAGTTCTTAAAACTGTTCTAGTAGAACTGTCAGGATCATTTCCAGTTAAAACTGTTCAAAATCAAAATTTCAAATTCTATGTTATATCAAAGCACCTATTTCCCTATTACAAAAATTGTTACTTTTTGAATAAGTTTAATTAAGCATTATTGAGATTCATTTTGATAGAGATTTATGATAACCTTGTTTAACGGAAACAAACAATAAATCGTAGAGGTTTCCATTGACGTTTAAACAAACCACATAAAACTCTTTTAAAGCAGTGATCAACATAAAAATGATCATAAATTTTAATAACCTGTACAGGCATGGAAGTGTTTAAGGAGGGGGAGGGGGAAATAGGCTTCCCGAAACATGAAAGTTACGTGCAAAAATAAATAAGGATAATTTTCGAAAATTTTTGAACAAGTTTAGTTGGTTAGGTACCAGAAAAAGTAATAGACATTTATAATCAATGCGGACGGACTTTAAACCATTTAATTAAGTCTCCCAAACAAAGTTTGGAGACTTATTGTTTTTGCTCAGTTCTTATTATTAGGTCTTTCCACTTTTCTGTGGAAAGACCTATTGTATTTGTTCTGATTATTATTAAGTCTTTCCACTTTTCTGTGGAAAGACTTATTGTTTTTGTTCTGATTATTAAGTCTTTTCACTTTTTTGTGAAAAGACTTATTGTATTTCTTCTGATTATTAAGTCTTTCCACTTTTCTGTGGAAAGACTTATTGTTTTTGTTCTGATTATTAAGTCTTTCACTTTTTTGTGAAAAGACTTATTGTATTTGTTCTGATTATTAAGTCTTTCCACTTTTCCGTGGAAAGACTTATTGTATTTCTTCTGATTATTAAGTCTTTCCACTTTTCTGTGGAAAGACTTATTGTTTTTCTTCTGATTATTATTATTATTATTATTATTATTATTATTATTATTATTATTTTTTTTTTTTTCCGCCAAATTTTGTTCTTGCGATAAATGTTTGTTTCGCAATATGTCGCTTAGATATTTCTCATATTGTATCGTATAATTTATGCGCTTTTAAATTTCACCCTGCGAAGGCGAACCATTTTCTTTGTAAGAGTTATCTCCCTATTCTGTTTATCATCTGTGTGCATCTCCTTCGTAACAAAAAAAGATAGCGACAAAATTCCTTTTACAAATTGTTTGTTATAGTTCGGCCGATCGGTGAAAAAATTGCTCAAATAATGAGGAAAGCACCAATTTTTGCATGATGGTACATTTTTGTGTACTGAGCAATATTAGCTATGGACCCATCCTCAAAATTCAATATGGCGGCCTATTTCAAGATGGCTGCCGTACGTTCTAAAATATTTTCCAGTATTGCACAAACCACAGTGGATTTGGTGCTGGGTGCACAAAAATATTTGAATGACTTGGTGTACTTAGCAAGATTTTGTTTTGTTCTATTTTTGAAATACAAAATGGCGGCTATTTTCAAAATGGCCGCCTTGAAAAATAAGCAAATATTCATTATTGAAAATTGACCTAAATATAAGCATTTTATTGATGTATAGTGTCATTTGGTATCTGTCCCAGTTCTGTCCTTTCTGATTTTGCCTTGCTTGTCATTTCATACACAAAGTAGTAGCTTTCATAAAAAGCTGCAGTAGTTTGACACATTCCCCATTTCCATTTTCAATTTTATTCATTAAAAGCTGCACTATTTGTTGTCTTGGGTCACACATAAAAGCTGTAATTTGGGATTTATCTGCCTTAAGATATTATTCAGTGCCTATCTTATCTCTTGGTCGCAATATTTTGCAATTTGAGACATTAAACTGAATTGAGAATCAGTTAAACACATATCAGTGAAATGGCAGGAATTGAGGACAACAAGGACAAGAAAATTGAAATGGCAGAAACTAAATCACTTGGTGATATTGAGAAACCCACAGCTGAAGACGCTTTAACAGAGGACAGCTCAGAAATGACTATTTAACAATTGTACCAAGAATATTTAACAGATAGAAAATCAAATGCTAAAAGAACAGTTGATATTTACCGCTATATAAAACAGAGCGAAGCGCGAATATATAAAATATGTGTTGGTCTCATTACGTTTCAAGCTGAACAGAAAGAGGCAATGAATATCAATAACAAACAGGTGAAAGCAATATCTCAGCAACTTCAGTAGTCTGAAGACAGGATAGACCACAAGGCTAGTAATAATTGCTTGGCGGAATTGATGGTCAGACCAATAAGATATTCAATGTTGTGGTGAGACGAATGGACAAGCTGACAACAACTGAGGAAGGAGACACAGTTCTATTTCAAAGTGCATTTGAACAGCAGGGTACCTTCCAACAACTGTCATCTGTTGTGAATGAATCAGTGGACAATCGAAATAAAGAAGTTAATATTTACTGCAATGGACACATCATCTAAGCCAAAATTTGACCTTAGCCAGTACAACGCAAGTTTACCAAAAGTACCCATCAAAATCCATGCCGTGGATCTTTCAACAATTGTAGTTCGCATGAACCATAAACCGTGCCAACTCTGTTGAAGGTGTCTTCGCCTTAAGTCAAAAGTCCTATGTCAGGGCCCTTGTGTCTTCTTACGCACACTAACCATCTACTATGAGTCAATAATATTTGGTTTAGATCAGCACACCATTACAGAAACAATTAGCTGCAAATGAATTCTATCAAGTTTCTCCAATGTTGAATGCAGTGCCTACTTACGGTATCATCCCCGTCGAGTCAATGGCAAATCCCACATTTATCACTCCAATTATGACAACCTCGTCCGCTTCTGGAGCTCTAATATACTTCCCATAACATCAAGTTGGCTCCATTGACCGATCTAGGAAAGGGCAGAGGAAAGAAAAAGAGTTTGACAACACCTCTTCTTCAGACTCTTCACTGGAGAGAGAATATACCATGTGGCAAGAAAATCTTTGAGCAAGGGACCGGAGCCGAAGCCCACAGCTGCCACAAATTTAAAAACTCAATTGAAGAGGATCCATCTCTTGGGAGGCGCTCATTTACCAATTTTAACGAACTGCCAGTAGATGACAATGGGAAATCAGGAAAAATGTGTGTAGGCCCCAGATTGCCAGGCCGATGTTGGCTTTGAGTACGCTCACATGGTAAACACAGATGATGATTCCAAGGCCTTAAAAAACATTCATTTGGAGCAGCGCTTCAGCAAGGAAGACGATCAAACCAGATTGCAACCAAAACATTCCGTCGAGGATGTAAAGACAAAGAATCTTCAAGGCATGTAATAGAGAGGAACCTAGAAACATTCAACAAGGCGTTAAAACACGCGAAAACCTCAAAAGCAAACCAGATGGAGATATATGGATAAAAAAGTGCCAATTATGACCATCGACCACCGTTAAAGAAAATATGAGCAGTCCTTTGGATTATGAGTTGCATAACCTCACACTGGATTGGCCGATCAATATAATCTCGGTTCTTCTGATAAAAAAATCATGGAAGATCACCAGTTCAATGGAAGATCACCTGATCAATATAAACATGGAAGATCTATTGAGCAATACAATCGCGGTAAATCGGCAGATAGAAGTACATCCAAGCTTAATGCCTATCGATCAGTAACACTCCCACTAAGCTAGAGATAATATAGTCCCTAAAGACAACGGTTAGCATCTCCACGGACAAACTCCAGAAATCCCGAATATTTCAGACAACGGTCACCTTCACCAGGATACGGAGCAAATCAAAGTGTAACCTCAACAATGGAGCAAAGGGTCGGGCCAGTAGGACAACTCAAATTCCAAAGTCTATTGGCAATGAAACATCATCTTATCACACACTCGAACAGAGGCCCACTGCCTCGTCCAATATTGTCATCAGACGAACCATTTGAAAGAGCTTAGTAGTACGAGGTACTACACATGACCAGAATGTGAGCATGATTGTGGACACTGCTGCAATGATAACATTAGTAAATGAGAAATTAATTCCGGTAGAAAATTGAGATTTGGAGAACGTAACGCTACGTGGTGAGGTTAACAGCTTGTTATTGAGAAGTTTATAAGGAACGACTCTCGACATTAATAGAGTAAACATACAATGGGATGTGTGCAAAGAACCATTAACAGACGATGTTATAGTTAGGCTAGTTATTTTGGACACACTGATCGCAGTGATAAACCTGAGTAGTCCCACAATTACCATTAACAATAAAGTGATAAATGCGTCATTTGTTAATAGTGGAAACGAGATTTTAACTCAGCTAGTTTGCATAAAACGAACCATCACAGTTCCACCAAATTCAAACATGACTGTTACCATTAAGACTAATAAAAGTGCTGACCAGGAGTGCATTTTAGGACCATGCTCGCTGAAATGTTGCAAATTGGTTACGCACGTAGTTGGAAAAAGAAATAGTTGCCCCTTAACCATTTTAAATGATGGCAATCCTAATCCGCCTGAAGAAAGGTACACCTATTGATTACATAGAATAATTTGACGATGTAGTGGGTACGGCAGATGCAAACGCGATAAGTGACGTAAGACGTGGCATTGAAGAGACACGAGACAAGGTGCCCTCGGCACTGCCTCAAAGTTCAGATGAGTTACCTACTATTCCATCACATGTATCCGACCTATATTAACGTCAATCGACTCGTTTCAACCTATTTCATTCCAACCATTAAAACTGAAAGCGTTTAAAGAACAATTACAATAACATGTGACATTATGATATTGATTAACATTTTGAATTTCACTATTTGTTTTTGTATATGCAGCTATATTTGCAACTTATGTGTTATAGAAATAGCCAAATTATGTGTTTTATACTTTTGAATTAATTGATAACAAATTCAAGAACATGAAGTTCATTTTTAAAGAATCATTACTTTAATTTCCGAAATTATATAGAATACTTTTAGGACAATCTTGAATTTTATACCGTTTTTCCGCCATCTTGAAAATGGCAGCCATATTGGATTTTTCAGAGTGGGACCATAGCTGAAATCAAAGGATATATAACCAAGAACTACTATGCAAAGTTTCATGCTTTCCTCATCAAGTGAGCAATTCTGCTCTATATCTGCACCAATCGGCCGGACTATTACTTCGTAAGGAATTTTTGGCTAATTTGGATCGAAGCGATTCGATGACATTTTATAGGAGTTATCTACCTTTACAAAATAAATTTGTCGGTATGTTTTTTTAACTCATAAACAGTTAAACGTATAACCCTGGAATGTTTTTATTTGAGGCCCCTAGGTCCTAACTTAGAAAATGAGGTCAAGGTCAAAAGTCAAGGTAAAGTTCTCAATTGTGACTTTTGCTTGTTTTTGCATTTTCTCCGACACTTTGAGAGATACATATAAAAGAACAAGTGCAAAATGTCTGCTTTATTGTAATGAAGATATGCTACATTTAGTCTTATACAATTAAATGGCATCTTAAGTACCGGTCTTTGTAAGAATCATGCAGGTTCCTGTTGATAGGCGATTCATGACCCATCTTCAAATGTCTTTATATTTTGTTTATGAGGAGGGTATGGTATGAAAATAAGTTTCATGTATTAATTTTTTTTCTTTTGAACCTTGGTTGCCATGGAAACCATCCTTACAAAATGTTGCCTAAATACGTTCATAAGTAGCCTTTGAAAATTGAAATATAAGGAGATTTAAAGTCCCATAGAAATAAAGTTAATCAATACAAACAATATGTATATTTACAGTATTGACAAACAAAACCCCTAACTATACAAAAACGTTAAAATTTTGAATTTACTAAATAGTTTGTTTCCATAGCAACCATTTAAAAATGTGTTAAAATTCGAAAATGAAAAATTTCAAAAAATCTTTAATTTTAAATCTGTTTATCTCCCAAGACCAACAATACCATGAAATGTCATTGACAAATTTTGAAAGACCACATTCTATATATTGATAAAATAAAAAGAAAGTCGTGTGTTTTTTTTTTCTTTAAAAAAATAATTTTAGTCAAAAATTGTCAATTTTCACCAAAATTCAGATTACCAAACAGATGAATACTGAAACATTTTGAACTGAAAAAGCTAAAACATTCCATTTATACGTGCATTTCTGACACAAATTTGGTAATTATAAATGAGAATAAATGATTGATAGAGATATTTTGGTAGAGAAGGAATTTTTTTCTCTCTGGGCATGGTGCCACCCCCCCCCCCTTTTTCAAAATTCAAAAAATTATTAAAAATTTAAAAGATGGAATTCAATTGTGAACATTTTGAGCATTAAAACATGAAATTTCTTCAAAGGGTGAGCGCAATAATAGAAACCCCCTACACCATTTTTATACGACCCTAAAAAATTTTGGGATCGTATAATGGTATGATGTCGTCGTCTGCGTAGTCTACGTCGTCTGCGTCGTCGTCGCCCGAAGACACATTGGTTTTCGGATAATAACTTTAGTTTAAGTGAATAGATCTTCATGAAACTTTTTCAAAAGGTTCAATACCACAAAAGGAAAGTTGGGATTGATTTTGGGGATGATGGTCCCAACCGATTAGGAATTAGGGGCCCAAAGGGGCCCAAAACAAGCATTTTTTTAGTTTCAGGATAATAACTTGTGTAGAAGTATTTCTATTGCTCTGAAATCATATCGCAATGTTTAAAACCACAAGTAGAAAGTTTGGATTCTTTTTAGGGGTAATGGGGCCAAAGTTTAGGAATTAAGGGCCAAAAAGGGGTCAAAACAAGCATTTTTCTAGTTTCAAGACAATACCTTATGTGTAATTGTATGGATCTCTCTGAAATTGTACTACAATGTTCAATACTGCAATGGAAAGCATGGGATTGAGTTTAAGGGTTATTGCTCCAAGGGGGTTTAAAAAAATTGGGGGGGGGGGGATTTTTTGTTTACGATTTTTGAAGGGCTTCCTTTTTTTTAAAAATTTTTCAAATTTCGAATTTTGAAAAGTTTCAAGAAGAAATCTTCAATTGCACAGTATTGTGCAATAGATTTGTTAGATCTTTGACCACATTAATTATGTGACAAAAACCTATATTATTTCAAAAATTTGATCACAATCCAAATTCAGACAGAATCAAGCTTGAATATTGTGACCAAATTTGCCCTAACTGTTCAGGGTTCAACCACTGGGGTCGTATAAAGCTGCGCCCTGCGGAGCACCTGGTTATATATTAAGATCTTTTTTTAGATATGGGGAATGTGTCAAAGAGACAACAACCAAAGCAATCAACAGAAAATAGCCGAAAGGCTGAAACTGAATGAAGGATAGCTGCGTCCCTAATTACACTTGTTTTGTGCAAATTGAAATTTAAAATCTTTAAGTGCTATTTCATGGTCTTTAAAATTGACTCTGTCCTAGTTTTATAAATTTTGCATCAATGATTATTTGTGTCTTTCAATATATATCAATGAGTGGCTTAAAAATTCCATTTAAATGTTCTTTGTATCTGTCGTTTTTTCTTCAAAAGCAAAAAAATGCATTTTACCCCTACGTTCCATTTTAGCCATAGTGGCTAAGTTTCTTGAAGTACAAGGAAATAAAATACAAAGTTTATACAAGATACTCCCAAGTTGGGCCGAAATCGATTTAGCATATTCAGAAGAAGACTTTTTTTAAAGTAAGCAAACTAGATGAACAAATTGTGAAAAAAATTCTTTAAAGGGCTATAACTCCACAGGATTCCATTGACAATTTTGGTCATATAAACTTATTTGTAGATCTTGCTTTGCTGAAAGTTGTGCTGTTTACAGTTTATCTTTGTCATTAATAATATTCAAGATAATAACCAAAAACTGCAAAATTTCCGTACAATTAACAATTTAGTGGCCGCAACCCAACAATGGGTTGTTAGATTTATCTGAAAATTTGCTCTCAAGGCTTTAGTGTTTGAGATATAAGCTACACACTGCATGTTACCCCTATGTTCTATTTTTACCCATGGCGGCCATGTTTTTTTACAAAATTGAAAATAAAACACAAACTTTATTCTAGATATCCTAAGAATCATTCAGTTTAAGTTTTACTGGAATTGGTTCAGTAGTTTCAGTGGAAATGTTTCAAATATTTAACACCGAACAGACGACGACGGACGCCAAGTGATGGCAAATTTCACAGTTCCTTTGAAACGGTGAGCTAAAAAAACCTACGTCCGTCCTATTAGAAATAAACTGAAAATAAAAAATTAAAAACTTGTACCATCGAGAGCGCTAACGAGGCCACTTTCCATAAATTTTAATATTTTTAAGGGTCATAACTCTTTAAAAAAAGTCCATTGTCCATCATTATAGAACTTAATTTCGAATTTTTTATTTATAAAAATACTATTTTTGATATAACAAAAATAAAAAAATATTTTAGTTTTTTTGTCTTAAAACAGTGGTTTTAACACTCTGTAAAGATTAGACCAATGGACAGTTTTAAGCTTGGAACAGTGTATCCAATTTCATTATCTATGGAAAATACATTGCCTTGTATCGTTTCTTTTGTGGACTAGTATACTATTGCGCAGAGTCAGATTATGTACACATAATGGCTGTTACTATTTACCTCCAATGTAAATCGACATGTACATCAAAACCTTTATGCAAACACTTATTTGTCATTATGTCAATTTAACTGGGTTAAAATTGAAATTGAAGAAGAACTACAGAACCTTTCTTTCTATTCTAATATATAATAAATTAATCTAACTTATGTAAAAGATTTGAAATACATGCGGAATGTGTCCATTGGACACAGATGATGCTCCCGCTTGCATATCATAAAAGTTATAAACGGACATAACTGAAGAACAGTAAAAGTGACACTTACCAATTGTGTACTAACTTTTATGGTGATAAGTATTGTGTAAAAGTTTCATAACATTTTGTTGAGGCAAACTAAAGAAAGAAATACAAAACAAAAAATTCAGCAACTTTTTTCCTCTATAAAGAGGCATTGCATAGAACAGTGAAAGTGACACCACCAAAATTCAAAGTTGATCTGTATATGGTGGTTTTAAGCATTGTGTATAATTTTAATAACATCTGGTAAAGACAAACTAAAGTTAGAGAACATAAACGGAAAATTCAGCAATTTTTCTATCTGTAAAGGGGCATAACTCTTGGACGGTTTAAGTGACACCACCAAAATTCAAACTAAGTCTGTGTTTTATGGTAATAAGCAATGTGATTAAGTTTCATAACATTTGGTTGAGGCAAACTAAAGATAGAGAACAGAAACCAACTTTGGGACGTACTGAAGGACGGACAAGGGTAAACCTTAATGCCCCCTCCGCCACTGCGGGGGCATAAAAATGTGTAAATATAACAATTGATTAAATTAGGCAAAATTCAATGAATGGTCATTGCACATGGTTGTCATAAAGGTTTGAGAATCAAAACAGTATATAATAGTTAGGACCAGCAAATTGTCCTCAAGGCCACAAGGAAAATATGTTTTGAGAACCATAAAAAAAAGTCGATTATTCTGCCGTATACAAATAATAATCAGTTAGGTTTTTAAAAATAATAATAATAGACAAGCTGTCCTTTTCCACCATATACAATAGAAACATTGACAAATTCTTGCACAATTTAATGTAGATCGTTGGTATATTTTTCCTCAGATAGAACATGTAGAATTTGTATGCCCCCACCGTAGCAAAGGGGGCATTAAGTTGTACCCTTGTCCGTAAGTACGTCCGTTCCAGAGTTATACCATTATATAAATGGAAAAAAGTGCTGACTTTTTTGTTTCCGTTCTCTAACTTAAGTTCATGAAGTTTGCCACAACCAAATGTTTTGAAACTTATACACAATGCTTATTTCCATAAAATTCAGAACAGTTAGAATGTTATTGGTTTAACATGTACTGTCAATAAGTTATGCCCCTTATAAATTGGAAAAAATGCTGAATTTTCCGTTTCCGTTCTCTCTTTTTCGTCTGTCTGACATAGTTCATCTTACACTGACCTCATTTTCTTAGAACATTGATAATGTTAAGTTAATATGATACTTGTATTAAAATCTTTACATAACACTTACAGAGTTTCAAAAGTAATTCAATGATAAATAAAACCAACCAGACATTTCAGGGTGAACCTTCTTGCTTAACAGATCTTAGTCTAGGTTTAAAGTTTTTAAAGCATTAATCTGTTTCAAAAACCAACAATGAGTTGCATTAAATTGTTCCTGTAACTTTTTTATAGCCATTTTGAAAGACAAAGTATCCTGAGCTATTTTTTTTTAAAATGTTCATTAAGATTTGTTTTTCTAGATAATCATGTTATGCTCATTGTTGAAGGATATACGGTGACCTGTGGTTGTTTATTTCTATGTCTTTGCTCTCTGGTGGAGAGTTAATTGTCTCATTGACAATTACAACACATCGTCTTATTTTTATACATAGACTTACTAGTAATTAAGTTTTGGATTCAACATTATTCTTTTTCACTGACAGCATCAGTCTTAGATACTACAACGGGTTATGCGTATTACCATTTTTTTTTTAAACTTCTGAGAAATCTTACATATAAGATTGAAGGGAGGGGGTACATATGATGCCCTCAACTTTAGAAGTTGTGTTATGCTTAAATTCTTAAAATACTTAGTTCACAAGTAAACTAAATGAGATACCACGTTTTTTTTCAACAAATTTTATAATTTTGAAAAAAAAAAAAAAAAAAAATCGAAAAAAGGGGGGTGGACCATACCCAGAGTGATGATTTTTTATTTTGTACAAGTCTATCTTCATTTACTATATATTTTTGTTTAAAATTAACAAATGCGTGTCAGAATTGCACATATAAATGGAATATTTTAGCTTTTTAAGTTACTAAATGTTTGATTATTCATCTGATTGTTAATCTGAATTTTGGTGAAAATTGACAATTTTTGAATAAAAATTTTTTTTTAAAGAAAAAAAAAACGCACGACTTTCTTTTTATTAGCTCACCTGACCTGAAAGGTCAAGTGAGCTTTTCTCATCACTTGGCGTCCGTCGTCCGTCGTCCTGCGTCCGTCGTCTGTCGTCCGTCGTCCGTCGTCCGTAAACTTTTACAAAAATCTTCTCCTCTGAAACTACTGGGCCAAATTCTACCAAACTTGGCCACAATCATCCTTGGGGTATCTAGTTTAAAAAATGTGTGGCGTGACCCGTCAAACCAACCAAGATGGCCGCCATGGCTAAAAATAGAACATAGGGGTAAAATGCAGTTTTTGGCTAATAACTCAAAAACCAAAGCATTTAGAGCAAATCTGACAGGGTAAAATGGTTGATCAGGTCAAGATCTATCTGCCTTGAAATTTTCAGACGAATAGGACAACCTGTTGTTGGGTTGCTGCCTGTGAAATGGTTATTTTAAGGAAATTTTGCAGTTTTTGGTTATTATCTTGAATACTATTATAGATAGAGATAAACTGTAACCAGCAATAATGTTCAGCAAAGTAAGACCTACAAATAAGTCAACATGACCAAAATTGTCAGTTGACCCCTTAAGGAGTTATTGCCCTTTATAGTCAATTTTTAACAACTTTTCGTCATTTTTTGTAACTTTTCTAAAAATCTTCTTCTCCAAAACTACTTTGCCAAATTTAACCAAACTTGGCCACAATTATCATTGTGGTTTATAGTTTAAAAAATGTGTCCGATGACCCAGCCTGCCAAACAAAATGGCCGACATGGCTAAAATTAGAACATAGTGGTAAAATGCAGTTTTGCTTTATATCTTTGAAACTAAGACATTTAGGGCAAATCTTTCAAGATTTAAATGTCCATCAGAATAAGATATATCCCCTCACAAATTTTGAGTTGAATCGGACAACCTGTTGTTGGGTTGCTGCCCTAAAATTGGTGATTTTAAGGAAATTTTGCAGTTTTTGGTTATTATCTTGAATACTATTATAGATAGAGATAAACTGTAAACAGCAATAATGTTCAGCAAAGTAAGATCTACAAATAAGTCAGCATGATCAAAATTGTTAGAGGACCCCTTAAGGAGTTATTGCCCTTTATAGTCAATATTGAACAACTTTTCGTCATTTTTGTAACTTGTATAAAAATCTTTTCTAAAACGACTTGGCCAAATTTAACCAAACTTGGCCACAATCATAATACTAGGGTATCTATTTTAAAAAAAAGTGTCTAATGACCCCGCCTACCAACGAAGATGGCCGACATCAGTAAACACATTAACAGGTGAGCGACACAGGCTCTTGAGAGCCTCTAGTTTTATGAATATATAGAATGTGGTCTTTCAAAATTTGTCAATGACATTTCATGGTATTGTTGGTCTTGGGAGATAAACAGATTTAAAATTTAGGAGTTTTTGAAATTTTTCATTTTCGAAATTTAACACATTTTTAAATGGTTGCTATGGAAACAAACTATTTAGTAAATTCACAATTTTAATGTTTTTGTATAGTTTGGGGTTTTGTTTGTCAATACTGTAAATATACATATTGTTTGTATTGATTAACAATATTTCTATGGGACTTTAAATTCCGTTATTTTATATTTTCAAAAAGGGTCTTTTTCACATATTCAAGCAAAATGTTGATTTGATGGTTACCATGGCAACGGGCATAATACAGGGAAAATAAAGACAGAATTTTACTCATCTACCAAAGTTCTTATGATATAGGGCAAAAAAAATTACTTCTGTGACATGTCATGAATCACCTTCTGCATGATTTTTACAAAGACAGGTACTTAAAGGAGTTGGTGCCCCTGAAATGTCTTGATATGAGGTTATTTGATTATAACTTCAATTAAGTTCATTATAAAGACATTTGACCTAGTACAAAAGGTTAAGTGACAAATGACCTTGAAAAATGGCTACCGGAAGTGACCTTGAAAAAATCGGAAGTAGTTTTTTTTTGCAATTTTTTCACATAAAAGTTCTCAGAATCCATATATTTTGTCATATGTATACATAAACTGATGACTGAAGACTTAAAATGACTTCCAACAAACCGGAAGTGGCCAATTATCTCCCATTCTACGTACAAAAGTATATAGAAACTATATATTTTTGGAATCACTGTGAAAGAAGCTATCATATGAGACTGGAAGTGACATTCATTTCACCGGAAGTAGCATATTATCTCCCTTATATCACTCATTAATATAATTAAACCATTATACATTGCATCAGAATGAAGAAAGTACCTTATCAAAATTTCTTTGATGTGGAAAGACTTTCAATTGTCCTCTGAACAATTGGTTTTTAATTATTATTATTATTTTTTTCTTCCGCCAAATTTTGTTCTTGAGATAAATGTTTGTTTCGCAAATATGTCGCTTAGATATTTCTCATATGGTATCGTATAGTTTATGCACTTTTAAATTTCACCCTGCTAAGGCGAACCATTTTCTTTGTAAGAGTTATCTCCCTATTCACTGTTTATCATCTATGTGCATCTCCTTCGTAACAAAAAGAGATAGCGACAAAATTCCTTTTACAAATTGTTCGTTACATCCTCAGGAATTTTTGGCTAATTTGGATCGAAGCTATTTGATGACATTTTATAGGAGTTATCTACCTTTACAAAATAAATTTGTCGGTATGTTTTTTTAACTCATAAACAGTTAACCGTATAACCCTGGAATGTTTTTATTTGAGGCCCCAAGGTCCTAACTAAGAAAATGAGGTCAAAGGTCAAGGTCAAGTTCTCAATTGTGACTTTTGCTTGTTTTTGCATTTTCTCCGACACTTTGAAAGATACATAAAAAAGAACAAGTGCAAAATGTTTGCTTTATTGAAATAAAGATATGCTACGTTTAGTCTTATACAATTTAATGGCATATTATAGGAGTTGGTGCCCCTGAAATGTCTTGATATGAGGTTATTTGAATATAACTTTAACTAAGCGCATTAGAAAGGCATTTGACTGTGTACAAAAGGTTAGGTGACAAATGACCTTGAAAAATTACTACCGGAAGTGACCTTGAGAAAACCGGAAGTAGCCTTTTTTGCATTTTTTTTTATAGAAAAGTACTCAGAATCCATATATTTTGTGATATAGATACATAAACTGATTACTGAAGACTAAAAATGACTTCCAACAAACCGGAAGTGGCCAATTATCTCCCATTCTACATACAAAAGTATATAGAAACTGTATATTTTTGGAATCAGTGTGACAGAAGCTATCATATGAAACCGGAAGTGACATTCATTTCACCGGAAGTAGCATATTATCTCCCTTATATCACCCATTAATATAATTAAACCATTATTTATCGCATCAGTATGAAGAAACTATCTTATCAAAATTTCTTTGATGTGGAAAGACTTTCAATTGTTCTCTGAACAATTGGTTTTTAATTAAGTCTTTCCACTTTTCTGTGGAAAGACTTATTGTTTTTGTTCTGATTATTATTATTTTTTTTATTTTTTTCTTCCGCCAAATTTTGTTCTTGCGCAAAATGTTTGTTTCGCAATATGTCGCTTAGATATTTCTCATATGGTATCGTTTAGTTTATGCGCTTTTAAATTTCACCCTGCTAAGGCGAACCATTTTCTATGTAAGAGTTATCTCCCTTTTCACTGTTTATCCTCTGTGTGCATCTCCTTCGTAACAAAAAAAGATAGCGACAAAATTCTTTTCACAAATTGTTCGTTACATCCTCAGTAATTTTTGGCGTATTTGGATCGAAGCGATTCGATGAAATTTTATAGGAGTTATCTACCTTTACAAAATAAATTTGTCGGTATGTTTATTTAACTCATAAACAGTTAACCGTATAACCCTGGAATATTTTTATTTGAGTCCCCTAGGTCCTAACTTAGAAAATGAGGTCAAGGTCAAAGGTCAAGGTCAAGTTCTCAATTGTGACTTTTGCTTGTTTTTGCATTTTCTCCGACACTTTGAGAGATACATATAAAAGAACAAGTGCAAAATATCAGCTTTATTGTAATGAAGATATGCTACATTTAGTCTTATACAATTAAATAGCATCTTATAGGAGTTGGTGCCCCTGAAATGTCTTGATATGAAGTTATTTGATTATAACTTCAATTAAGTTCATTATAAAGACATTTGACCTTATACAAAAGGTTAAGTGACAAATGACCTTGAAAAATGACTACCGGAAGTGACCTTTAGGAAACCGGAAGTAGTTTTTTTTGCAATTTTTTCACATAAAAGTACTCAGAATCCATATTATTTGTCATATAAATACATGAACAGATTACTGAAGACTAAAAATAACTTCCAACAAACCGGAAGTGGCCAATTATCTCCCATTCTACATACAAAAGTATAAAGAAACTATATATTTTTGGAATCAGTGTGAAAGAAGCTATCATATGAAACCGGATGTGACATTCATTTCACCGGAAGTAGCATATTATTTCCCTTATATCACTCAAAAAGATAATTAAACCATCATTTTTCGCATCAGTATAAAGAAACTACCTTCTTATCCAAATTACTTTGGTTTGGAAAGACTTTCAATTGTTCTCTGAACAATTGGTTTTTAATTATTAAGTCTTTTCACTTTTTTGTGAAAAGACTTATTGTATTTGTTCTGATTATTATTATTATTATTATTATTATTTTTTTTTTTTTTTTCTTCCGCCAAATTTTGTTCTTGCGCAAAATGTTTGTTTCGCAATATGTCGCTTAGATATTTCCCATATGGTATCGTATAGTTTATGCGCTTTTAAATTTCACCCTGCTAAGCCGATCCATTTTCTATGTAAGAGTTATCTCCCTTTTCACTGTTTACCTTCTGTGTGCATTTTCTTCGTAACAAAAAAAGATAGCGACAAAATTCTTTTTACAAACTGTTCGTTACATCCTCAGGAATTTTTGGCTGATTTGGATCGAAGCGATTCGATGAAATTTTATAGGAGTTATCTACCTTTACAAAATAAATTTGTTGGTATGTTCATTTAACTCATAAACAGTTAACCGTATAACCCTGGAATGTTTTTATTTGAGTCCCCTGGGTCCTAACTTAGAAAATGAGGTCAAGGTTAAAGG